>NC_073745.1:170341648-170664148 GCF_029784135.1 Toxorhynchites rutilus septentrionalis
AGCGTCGAAAGAACATCCTTTTTCTTCACCGTAGACAAATTCCGTGATATTCGTCGCTAAGGAATCGAGGATATATTCGTTCCGGTTTGTATTTTGGACACTTCCTTGGATACCCTCCATCTGCTCTGCTAACCTTGCCATCAGCGCATTTTGGTTATTCAGGATCGTCAAAATTGTGTCCTTGAATGGCTGTTCTTGAGCTTGTTGTAATGGCGGATTGGACATCTTTTTTCCTTTGTTCGCACAGAGCTTACACACGCGGTTTCAACGTGTCGCGATATTTCTTTCGATTTAACACGGAAATTTTACCGACACGCGATTCACCGGACTTGTCGCCACTTTGTTATGTCTTGGATAGTGAATATACGACAATTATATTTACGTAACAATAATAACTTTATTAACTATTCTAATGTTTAAAATAAATAACTTGGTCAGCACTCGAGCGTGGTTACTGAGGAATAGAGAACGAACATGGGGTCGCTCGTGACAGCTATGGCCTAGCCGGCGGCAAGGACAATGAATGGAAGGTGCAATAACTGTTGTGTGATGGAAGTGTGCGTACTACCGTAAGCGCACCGTCGTTGGGTGGTACCCCAACAGGAAGCAATATGGCTGTGTTTCAAACTTAGATTGCCGATGTGAATACTCCTCGATTGAATGACAACGATAAAATAACGTGATTCCAAACAGGCCGATTAATCAGCTCCATTGAAGTTAGCTGGCGTATCGCTGTTTTCCAATTTATGAACGAGACCAAGCTGTTATAAACTAAGCCATGTTGAAATTCACATGCACGTTTTTTTAACAAGGAGACAGCAATAAATATTGATTTTCTATATTTCATTTTTTCTACTTTACGACAAACTTATATTACTTTTTTCAGTTGACGTTTAACTTTTAAGAGACCAACATGTCAGTTACGTTAATGAAATACACCAAGAAATATCATATAACCTTCCTTTCAAATCTTTTAATTCGTTTTTTTATCGGTCACATTCGATTTATTTTAAAGATCGTTATAATATTCAAACACACATACAATACATTAGTGTGTTTTATTCAACACCCAAAATATTCACTAGAAATAATTTATTTGGCAGAACAACGTTTGCCTGGTCAGCTAGTTATAATATACAATTGTCTTCCTAAACAATTTTCGTATGAGATTTTCTCACCACCTGCAAATAAAAAGGTTTTTAATTCAAATAAAAAAATAATATTTTATGGAAAAGCTAATTTTCATTCATAATTTTAATTTTGAAAACGTTCATTCTGACTGAAAATAATTCGTTGAGGCTCCCCTAAACTAGCGGCGGGTGTCATACAGCTGCAAAAATTTACTAATCATTGGTAACATTTACCGAAAAATCGTTATACCATTTTTTTGGGTCAGTGTATGGTCGCATTCAAATACGCCAGCAACGGCAGCTTCGGCATCGGCAAAATAAGTCCAAGAGAATAGTTGAAGGACGTTGCATGTGTATCGCACTTTAGTTGTGATTTCTACACTAAATAACACGCCTTGAATGTATTCTGGTGTGGCAAGCTATAGAATACGTGTTTTTGATATTACTTCATTTGTTTCAATAAACTTCATATTCAATGTAAGCGTAAGAACACACTGGACGGCTTCCCCGCGCGGATTTTGCAATGACAGACCGCCGCGGGGCCTCGATAATGGAATGTGAATGAGATAAAACACACAAGGCGGAGCGGGTACGGCCGGTTCTAAAGTCACTGTTGTAAGGTTCCTCATTCTCTGCGGTGGCTCGATGGAGATGATGCGCCGCAACGGTTTTGTGATAGTATTAGTGTTTATGCGGTGCACATGCGGTCATGTAAATGCGGATTCTCGAATACTACCCAAATTATCGCGAAATGCAATATTTCAGACGTGTGCGATCAACTTCTTTCTCCCTCTCGCTCAGGTAAACATCCCTCTTCCGTTTTCCACCATTCTGTCTTTATATACCTCCCCTCTAATCCGCTTACTGTCCAAACAGTTGTACCTTGTACCATAGACTCGTCTTGCATCCGTCTATAAAAATATGATAATGGCCGCTAGTGAAGCCGTCGAAAGCCGCTGAATGTGTTTTTCATCGAGCTCCTGCTGCGACTTGTCATTGCGAGAATCGCGCGGGAGAGCCGTCTAGTGTGTTTCCACGCTAATTCATGATTATGTTCTGCAAAAGCAAATATACTTCACCTATCATTATTCCACCCCGGTATATAATGCATTGCTTAAGTCAAATCCTTTAAACTGAATGTCTCAACATTTGGCATCCCTGCTTATAGCGCAGGCTAGATTCGAAATATTTACGATTGATGACAGTTCGACTTAAATTAGTATATCAATGAATTAAACATTTTGTTTATAATTCTGTAACTATATTATCTCAATCAAATATAGTGTTATACGATACAACAGTGAGAAATGCGAAAACAAATATAACAATATAGGCAAAGGCGATCTATGTTTTTGCATACCTAATATTAAAAGATTGTAACTACCTGTTGCTTATTATACAATGAATGTGAATCCTAAATAGTGTGGGTGTGATGTGTTACTAACTTCTACTGTTGGATATAACATGAAAAGATAATAAATCGCTATCATGTTTTTTGTTGACTCTACAGCGCAGTAATACTAAAAATACAAGAAGAAGAGCACATATTTTTGGTCAAAATATTCAGAAGGTCTCGTATGTTTTGTATGTAAACAAATCGATGCAATCTGAACATAGCGATTAACAATAGTTCGATTAGGAGTGAGAATATGAATCGAATGGCAGTCTGCAAAGAAGTTATGGAAATAGTACTATCTGGTAAGGTTCATATAAACATTACTTAACAAGTCTTTTTATTGCTTTAGTTGTCAACCGTATGGTGTTAGATAAGCAGTACTAACACGTTGAGTTTGGGCCGAACTAGAGCACTGACCATGAAGTTTCGACTGATAGTTTTATTTTTTTAAAAATAATGTTATAACTTTGTTACTGTCGTTCCCAGTGTCAATGCTCTCCAAACGAAAAGTCCACTGTTGGTCCAATGAGACTGGCACGATTCAAACGTGAAATTCAGTTTCAGAAACCAAAAACGGGGCTGAACATGTTAAAGAGTTTCCAAGCTACAATTATTTTTACACATTTTCAACGATATATGTATTTCGACATACAGCAATTCATTGAAAATAGTTATGATTAGAGATGTCGGTTAAACGTTCGATTATTTTTTTTTATTCTAATTTTTTATTTGAAACTAGCAAAACAAGACACAAGACTAGCTGACATAAAAATCGAGTTCACCAACCAGTGCGAGTGAAATCGGTACCCCATGTAACTCCGGTCCCCTAAAATTGTCACCAACTGAACATGTTTGAATGTGGCAATTACCAAATGGGAGGTATTCTAATTCTAGATGTCACTATCGAATATGGTCCGAACCGCTCAACTGATTCCGGAGGTATTGTCGGAACAAACTCCGGTAAACATGGAATATGGAAAAGAAAGGAATTTGATATTAGGCAAATCTATCATGCGGCACGTCAGACCATACCACAATTCAACTAAACCCAGGTTTTTTGTTACGCGGGGGAGCTAAGAAGACAGGGAAATCCATTCACGAATCGCTGCCCGTAAAAGCCCCGCCCCGTTGTACAGCCCGCTGAGCTACCCGTTACCTAAGGGTGGGTTTAGACTAGTGATATATTCATATGAAGAAATATTTTTTTTTTATCCAAAATATATATTTTTATTAAGGCTCATATGGCGTCAACCTGACGGGGCCGGGAGTTCAATATTTCGACAATGTTTGCCTTATGTTAGTAATATGTAACCGATTACTCGCGGTTGGCTCGAGGTTAGTATTACAAGTGTTTTCGTAATTGTGATGTTGCTGTCTTCAATGATCTGTACCTGTGCCCGACACGGGATACTTTCTATTGGGATGCAGCTGACCATTAATCAGCAACGCCCCCCTAGTCTGTACCCCATATCTAGCGTGGTGCGTCTTCTCGAGGAATCCAGGATAGAATGGTCACGCAGCCGGCGCAATCATCAGCTCGTGTAGAGTTGTCATGAGCGGTACAACCTTTGGCTTTTGTTGAATCATCAGTGGACTGCACAACCTTTGGCCCGTGTATCTGTAAAGAGTGTGTGTATGTATTGCCGCGACTAAGTAAAAGTTTATAGATCGAATAGGAGGGATACGAAACAGGGACACAACGAAGGAAAAATCATTAAACGTTGACATCGGCGTTCCTGAGGAAGAGGTATAGATGAAGCAGAAGATCAGGATCACGGCTACCTAAGATATCCCGGACGGGGATATCCGATTGTCTGCCTTTTGCTCTCAGTGCTCTAGAGAGCTGAGAGCGAGCAGCATGGAACCAGATACACGACCAGACAATATGCTCGATGTCGTGGTAGCCATCGCCACAATCACAAAGATTGTTTGCTGCGAGCCCAATTCGATAGAGATGCGCGTTTAGGTTGTAGTGATTGGACATAAGCCGAGATATCACGCGAATGGAATCACGACCGACATTCAATCCCTTAAACCAAGCTTTAGTCGAAACCTTAGGGATAATCGTGTGTAACCAACGACCGAACTCATCTTCACTCCACATGCGCTGCCAACTAACGAGTGTGTCCTGACGAGGAATGTGAAAAAATTCGTTATAAGTAATTTGCCTTTCAAAAAGTGTGCCTTCTGAAGCGCCCACCTTAGCTAGCGAGTCCGCTTTCTCATTCCCCGGAATCGAGCAATGAGAGGGAACCCATGCTAAGGTAATCTTGAATAATTTTTCGACCAAAACACTCAATAGATGTCTTATTCTTGTTAGGAAATAAGATGAGCGTTTATCAACTTTCATTGAGCGGATTGCCTCTATTGAGCTGAGACTGTCTGAAAAAATAAAATAGTGGTCGATGGGCAATGTTTCAATGATCCCTAATGCGTAGTATATCGCACCCAGTTCAGCGACATACACGGAACAAGGATCTTTGAGTTTGAAAGAGGCACTGGAATTTTCATTGAAGATGCCGAAGCCAGTGGACCCGTTTATGCATGAACCGTCAGTAAAGAACATTTTATCAGATCAAACTTTCCCATATTCTGCCGAAAATATCTCCGGAATGTAATCGGAGCGTAGATGATCTGGGATTCCATGGATCTTTTGTCGCATGGACAGATCAAAATTGACAGAGGAATTGCAAAAGTATGGGAAGCAAACTTGGTTGGAGATGCCCGGTGAAGGGTGCACTTCATGGGTAAGGTACTCATGGTATAAAGAAATATGATGAGATTTATTGAAATCGGATCAACCGTTTATACTAGCGTGAACTTCTATAATGAATATATCCATATCTTCGATGAATTTATTCACCTGAAGTAGAACTGCATCTAACTATAGTGATTTCTCACCAGTGCTGCTGCTGAATTTATTCAAGCTATATATATCTCGAATAAGTTTATCATATTTATTCTCACCCGTTTACACCTATTTTCACGTGAATAAATCCATCTATAGCTATAGATCTCCCTAATGTAAATCCGCCATAACACCTAAAATCCACGTAAGCATCGTGATAAGGTGCGGCACTAATTTCCTTCATAAGCGCTAAGCTTCGTCACAAGCACTAATTACCGAAATATGCTCTGAGGGAACATAAGAGAAAAATGTGAGCTGAGGGGGAGATGTGATATTGCACCGGTCTTTTTTTACGTAAAAAAAACGCGTTAATTGGAAAATCCGCGTAAAAAACCGCGTTAATTGGAAAATCCGCGTAAAAAAACCGCGTTGGAAAATCCGCGTAAAAAAACCTCGTAAAAAAACCGCGCAAGAAAAACCGCGTAAAAAAACCGCGTTAATTGGAAAATCCGCGTAAAAAAACCTCGTAAAAAACCGCGAAAGAAAAACCGCGTAAAAAAGAACGCATTAATTGGAAAATCCGCGTAAAAAAAACCGCGTTAATTGGAAAATCCGCGTAAAAAAACCTCGTAAAAAAAACCTCGTAAAAAAACCGCGCAAGAAACACCGCGTAAAAAAAACCTGGGTGTATATATATAGCCATTCCATGCCAAATCGATGTAGTGGTTCTCAGATTTTCGTCAAAAGTGGTAGTTTATTCTTTATCGCAAATTATGAGAACCGTATTTTTTAATTTTTATGTTAGGGTCACCATTTCCATTTTAGGGTGGTCCGAAAAAACCATTTTTTCGCAATTTTACTAATTTTTGCTTTTTTTCAAAAATTCATAACTTTTGAGCTACTAGACCAATTTATATCAAATTAAAGCCAATCACCTGGTCTTTTTTGAGAAAATACCATAGCTGCAGAAAATTTGAATCCTGCTCTCGTTATTATTGATTGTATTCGTTTTTTATTGTTTTCATAGTCTCGGGACCAAAGGTGTTACAGTTTTTTAATATTTTTTCTGGAAAGGTGAGGATTTTTCACACAACATATCTCGAAACCAGAGAAGCGTTTTTTTCGTTTTTGAGTTATGGTTTTTCAAAGTAAGCCGATGGACTAAAAAAATCATTTTTTTCTTATTTTTTCCACTACAAAATAATCATAACTTTTCATCTACTGGACCGATTTAGATGATCGATATATCAAATTAAAGCCAATAAGTTAGTTTTGTTTGAAAAAAATTACAATCTGAATAAAGATGGATTTTGTTTTCGTAATTATTGATTATATTTGCTTTTTATAGCTCACATCGTTTCGGGACCAAGGGCACAATATTTTTTTATTTCCTGAAAGCTGAGGTTTTGTCACATAATATATCCAAATACCAGAGAGGTGTTATTTTTCGTTGATTTTTCAAAGTTAACATGTTTTCAGCTTTCGTTCAATCTTTCTATGCGACTGGACTGGATGTATGTGATTATAATCCAATTAATTGGCGAATGTGTTATTTTTTCAAAAAAGCTAGCTAGCTTTAATTTGATATGTCGATCATCTGAATCGGTCCAGTAGTTCAAAAGTAATAAATATTTGAAGGAAGTCATTTTTGGAAAAAAAAAGGGGAAAATGATTTTTTGGACCATCGGGCAACTTTGAAAAATGATAACTCAAAAACGAAAAAAACGCCTTCCCGGTTTCGAGATATATTATGTGAAAAATTCTTAGCTTTCCAGAAAAAAATATAAAAAACTATAGCGCCTTTGGTCCCGACACCATGAAAACAATTAAAAACGAATACAATCAATTATAACGAGAGAAGGATTAGAATTTTCTGCAACTATAGTATTTTTCCAAAAAAGACTTTAATTTGATATGTCGATCATCTGAATCGGTCTAGTAGTTCAAAAGTTATGAATTAATTTTTTTTTTATCCAAAATATATATTTTTATTAAGGCTCATATGGCGTCAACCTGACGGGGCCGGGAGTTCAATATTTCGACAATGTTTGCCTTATCACTATGTTAGTAATATGTAACCGATTACTCGCGGTTGGCTCGAGGTTAGTATTACAAGTGTTTTCGTAATTGTGATGTTGCTGTCTCCAATGCTCTGTACCTGTGCCCGACACGGGATACTTCCTTTTGGGATGCAGCTGACCATTAATCAGCAACGCCCCTAGTCTGTACCCCATATCCAGCGTGGTGCGTCTTCTCGACTCGAGGAATCCAGGATAGAATGGTCACTAGCCGGCGGAAACATCAGCTCGTGTAGAGTTGTCATGAGCGGTACAACCTTTGGCTCTTGTTGAATGATCAGTGGACTGCACAACCTTTGGCCCGTGTATCTGTAAAGAGTGTGTGTATGTATTGCCGCGACTAAGTAAAAGTTTATAGATCGGATAGGAGGGATATGAAACAGGGACACAACGAAGGAAACATCATTAAACGTTGACATCGGCGTTTCTGAGGAACAGGTATAGATGAAGCAGAAGATCAGGATCACGGCTACCAAAGATATCCCGAACGGGGATATCCGATTGTCTGCCTTTTGCTCTCAGTGCTCTAGAGAGCTGAGAGCGAGCAGCATGGAACCGGATACACGACCAGACAATATGCTCGATGTCGTGGTAGCCATCGCCACAATCACAAAGATTGTTTGCTGCGAGCCCAATGCGATAGAGATGCGCGTTTAGGTTGTAATGATTGGACATAAGCCGAGATATCACGCGAATGAAATCACGACCTACATTCAATCCCTTAAACCAAGCGTCGAAACCTTAGGGATAATCGTGTGTAACCAGCGACCGAACTCATCTTCACTCCACATGCGCTGCCAACTAACGAGTGTGTCCTGACGAGAAATGTGAAAAAATTCGTTATAAGCAATTTGCCTTTCAAAAAGTGTGCCGTCTGAAGCGCCCACCTTAGCTAGCGAGTCCGCTTTCTCATTCCCCGGAATCGAGCAATGAGAGGGAACCCATGCTAAGGTAATCTTGAATAATTTTTCGACCAAAACACTCAATAGATGTCTTATTCTTGTTAGGAAATAAGATGAGCGTTTATCAACTTTCATTGAACGAATTGCCTCTATTGAGCTGAGACTGTCTGAAAACATAAAATAATGGTCGATGGGCAATGTTTCAATGATCACTAGTGCGTAGTATATCGCACCCAGTTCAGCGACATACACGGAACAAGGATCTTTGAGTTTGAAAGAGGCACTGGAATTTTCATTGAAGCCGAAGCCAGTGGACCCGTTTATGAATGAACCGTCAGTAAAGAACATTTTATCAGATCTAACTTTCCCATATTCTGCCGAAAATATCGGCGGAATAGAATCGGAGCGTAGATGATCTGGGATTCCATGGATTTTTTGTCGCATGGACAGATCAAAATTGACAGAGGAATTGCAAAAGTATGGGAAGCAAAATTGGTTGGAGATGCCCGGTGAAGGGTGCACTTCATGGGTAAGGAAATCATGGTACAAAGACATAAAACTTGACTGAGAAGTCAGTTGGAGTAGATTTTCGAAGTTATCAATCACCAATGGATTCATGATCTTGCAACGGATGAGAAATCTGTAGGATAATTCTGTGAATCGAAGAGTAAGCGGGGGTACTCCTGCCAAGACTTCGAGACTCATCGTATGTGTCGAATGCAAACACCCCATTGCTATACGCATTCTCTTCAGTTTGAGAATATGAATCCTGGCAGCTGATCGGAAGCAAAAACTGCCATATTCTAACACTGATAATATCGTTGTTTTGTACAACTGAATGAGGTCTCCTGGATGGGCGCCCGACCATGTTCCGGTTATTGTTTGGAGAAAATTGATTCTTTGCTGGCATTTCTGTTTCAAATACGCAATGTGTATTCCCCAGGTACATTTAGAGTCAAAATATACTCCAAGGTATTTGAAAAACATCGAGTGCCTGATCGCTTTACCGGATAGGTGAAGCTGGAATTGGGCGGGTTCGTGCTTCCTAGAAAAAACGACCATTTCGGTTTTCTCCGTAGAGAATTCGATACCCAGCTTTAGAGCCCACGTGCACAGGTTGTTCAGGGTATCTTGCAAGGATTTTTGCAGAATGGCGGGATTAGTACCCGTGATGGAAATAACTCCATCGTCTGCAAGTTGTCTCAGCGTGCAGTTTCTAGTTAGACAATCATCCATATCATTGACGTAAAAACTATACAAGAGGGGGCTTAGGCAGGAGCCTTGTGGTAGGCCCATAAAACTGTATCGAGAAGATTTCAAGCTGCCATGATTGAAAAACATGTGCTTTTCTGAGAGTAAATTGTACAGGAAATTATTCAGAATTGGCGAAAGTCCACGATTATGAAATTTCTCTGAGAGAATTTCCATGGAAACTGAATCAAATGCCCCTTTGATATCGAGAAAAACGGAAGCCATTTGTTCTTTGCGAGCAAATGCGATTTGGATTTCAGAAGATAGCAGCGCGAGACAATCGTTCGTCCCTTTACCTCGGCGGAAGCCAAACTGCTTATTTGACAGCAAATTGTTCGCTTCAACCCACTTGCCCAAACGAAGTAGAATCATTTTCTCCAACAATTTACGAATACAGGATAACATTGCAATCGGCCTATACGAGTTGTGATCGCAAGCCGGCTGTTTCGCCAAGTCGGGAAGATTCTTCAACAAGTTGAATTTAATCTTGTCCGACCCCGGAGCTGAATTGTTACATGAGAGGAGGGCAATTGAGAATTCTACCATCGAAAAATTCTCATAATCGCATTGGAGCGGAATGTCGCGTACGACGATTTGTGCAGGAACGGAATCGGGACAAACCTTTCTTGCAAATTTGAAAATCCAACGGTCAGAGTATTCTTCACTTTCATTTGTATGGTTCCAGCCACGCATTCTCCTAGCCGTATTCCAAAGAGTGCTCATAGCGGTCTCCCTTGACAAACCATTGGCGAACTTCCGCCAATATCCACGCTTTTTTGCTTTAATCAGACCTTTTAGTTTGGCTTCTAGAGCTTGGTACTTTCGAAACCATTCCACTAATCCAGTTTTCCTGAATTTTTTGAAAGCGGATGATTTTCCAAGGTAGACCTTTGAACACTCCTTGTCCCACCAAAGTGATGGAGGACGACGTCGGAAAGTGGTAGCAGGAACACGTTTCTTTTGAGCTTGAAGTGCGCTTTCGTAAATCAAACTCGATATAAAGTTATACTCTTCGAGTGGAGGAAGTTCATGCATTGAAACAAGTGCTTCAGATATTATTTCTGCAAATTTTCTCCAGTCAATATTTTTCGTGAGGTCATACGCAATATCGACTGACTCACGAGAACCTGATTCATTGGCGATCGATAAAATTATTGGCAGGTGATCAGTACTGTGGGGATCTTGGATTACCTTCCACGTTCAATCCAGGGATAACGAAGAAGAGCAAAGTGATATGTCTAGCATACTTGCATACTTGCAGAAGGGTTGGCTATCCTAGTTGCTTCCCCTGTATTTAAAACTGTCATGTTGAAGTTGTCGCACAGATCATAAATCAACGTGGCACGGCTGTCATCGTAGTGTGACCCCCATGCTGTTCCATGGGAGTTGAGGTCACCTAAGATTAGCCGCGGCTCCGGCAATGCCTCGATGATATCAAAAAACTGATGGCGGCCGACCATGGTTCTTGGAGGAATATATATCGAGGCAATGCAGAAGTCTTTGCCATTGATTTGTGTCTGGCAAGCGACAACTTCAATGCCTGTCATCGATGGGAGAGTGACTCTATAGAAGGAGTGACATTTTTTGATCCCCAATAGTACGCCACCAAACGAGTCATTTCGATCGAGGCGAATAATGTTGAAATCGTGGAAATTCAGCTCGTCGGCTGAAGAAAGCCATGTTTCACAGAGGGAAAATAAATCACAGTTAGAACTATGAACTAAAATTTTAAATTGATCTAGTTTAGGGATGATGCTTCTGCAATTCCACTGTATTACAGTGGTCAAATCCTTGACCTCTTGCACTGAATCAGGCATCGAGGGAAATGAACGCTGCTAAAAAACCACATTTTTCTTTCAAAAATGTTCTCACAATCGGAAGCAAACATAATACTATGCTTTTAAGAGGGTCATTTATATTTAAAGCATTTAAAATGTTGTCCACCAGGTCAGAAAGCGCAAGCAAACCAGATTGTGGTTGTTGCCTCGACCGCGAAAATGGAACAGACGGGGTGGGTGCTGCTCCGGGAAGTGCTGAGGACCCCTGGTGCGTAGAAAAACCGCTTAAACCAGGAGGTACTTGCTTCGGTCTATTCTCAGCACGTTCAATTCGAGTTTTCATTCCAACTTGGGAAGTTTCGGTCGTCTTTCTGGGGAGTGATGGAAAAGAAGTAATTTTTCTTTTCCTGACGGCACCCTGCGATGTACCGGAACTTCCTGCATTGGGAGCGTCAGCAATAGGCTCGTCGTTCCGCAGAATGGAGTAGGGATTGTCCTGATTCGTTGGTACGGAACTCTTAAGCATGTCTGCATAAGTCCGCTTGGAACGTTCCTTTAAGGAACGCTTGATTTTCTCCCCTCGTTGTTTGTACACCGGGCATTGGATAAGATCATGAGGAGTCCCGCCGCAATGAAGACACTTGTGCTCTTTCGCGCAAGGATTCTCATCATGGCTGTCTCCACAATCTGCGCAACGTTTTTTATTGCAACAATAGGCGGCCGTGTGACCGAGTTGCATACATTTGTTGCATTTCATTACCCGGGGTACAAACAACCGAACAGGTAAACGAAGTGCACCTATTGCAACGTAGTTTGGAAGGGCGGAGCCCTCAAAAGTCACACGAAAAGAATTTGTCCGATAGAGAACCCTTTTGTCATTTTTGTCATTTTGTGACACAGATTTCAGTCGATCGCATGCAAGAATCTTTACAGTTTTTAATGAAGAGTTCTTGAATCGACCGACACCATCGATAATCTCTTTTCGAGTCAAACCCTTTTCGGTTATTACGCCGTCTATTTCGACGTTGCAACAGGGCACGTTTACGCGATACTCAATCGCAAAGAGGTCGCAGCGCGTGATTTCGTTCGCTTGGGTCCTGCTTGAGACGACAACTCGTAGTTTGTCTGGCCCCATCCGTGTAATCTCGGTAACTGCAGAAAACTTCTGAGGAAGTTCCTTCGAGATACGAATGACATTGAGAGGTTTAGATTTTCGTCTAAAGTATACAATGAATGGGCCTTTGGAGCCTTCATGGTATTCTTTTGGACGAAAATCCTGTTTTTCGTCAATGTCCTCATCTTCGGAACTTCCAACTTCATATACAGAAGTTTCTTCCTCAACTTCAGTTTCATCTTCCTGCTCTTCAGGAGGAGGATCGGTATCGGAAATATTCAATGGTGTTGATGGGGGATCCTTCCCGCCCTCAGCCATATAAAAAAAATCGGTCAACTGTTCGATATGAACAGAATATAATGATTCAAAATAAATAAATGAGTGAAAAAAAAATATTTTTTTATAAGGTTATGATTTATTTTATGTCAAATAAAATGCTAAAATGAAAAAAAGTTCCAATAAAAGTTCAACGGTATATAAGAAATAATGATCACCCCTAATGCTAACGTTTGCCGATTTGGTTAACACAAAGTTGAACAATGGTGTAAATCGTGCACAGAAGGTAGAAGGAATGATAGGGAAACAAAAGAAAAATAAATTTCTACTTGCCGCGGCTGTGTGGCGTGTGTGATGAATGTGTCTGATTTGGATCCTCAGCGCGCACCACTTTAAATTTCGCTACACTTGCAAGCGCAACCGATGAAAAAGCACACTATTATTCGATGTGAAAAAAAACACCTTTATTGGATCGATTAATAACTTGTCCGATCTGCTTGCGAGTTGTCGAACCACTGAATGAATTTATAAAAAAAAGTCATTTTTGGCAAAAATGCGAAAAAATGGTTTTTTTGGACCACCTTCTTCTTGGATGGCTCTAACGTTCCAGTGGAACTTTAGCCTTCTCAACGTAGCATTACTTGCGTAATTTTTATTAGTAATACTTGTTTGAGTATTCTATTCCGATTAACACGCCTTAAATGTACTCTGGAGTGGCAAGCTCTAGAATACGCGTGACCACGTAAAAAAAACCGCGTCAATTGGAAAATTCGCTTAAAAAAAACCGCGGAAATTGGGAAATCCGCGTAAAAAAAACCTCGTAGAAAGAACCGCGCAAGAAAAACCGCGTAAAAAAAACCGCGTAAAAAAACCGCGTTAATTGGAAAATCCGCGTAAAAAACCGCGTTAATTGGAAAATCCGCGTAAAAAAAACGCGTTAATTGGAAAATCCGCGTGAAAAAAACCGCGTTAATTTGAAAATCCGCGTAAGAAAACCGCGTTAATTGTAAAATCCGCGTAAAAAAAACCGCGTTAATTGGAAAATCCGCGTAAAAAAACCGCATTAGTTGGAAAATCCGCGTAAAAAAAACTCGTAAAAAAACCGCGCAAGAAAAACCGCGTAAAAAAAACCTGGGTATATATATATATATAGCCATTCCATGCCAAATCGATGTAGTGGTTCTCAGATTTTCGTCAAAAGTGGTAGTTTATTCTTTATCGCAAATTATGAGAACCGTATTTTTTAATTTTTATGTTAGGGTGACCATTTCCATTTTAGGGTGGTCCGAAAAAACCATTTTTTCGCAATTTTACCAATTTTTGCTTTTTTCAAAAAGTCATAACTTTTGAGCTACTAGACCAATTCATATCAAATTACAGCCAATCACCTGGTCTTTTTTGAAAAAATACCATAGCTGCAGAAAATTTGAATCCTGCTCTCGTTATTATTGATTGTATTTGTTTTTTATTGTTTTCATAGTCTCGGGACCAAAGGTGTTACCGTTTTTTATATTTTTTCTGGAAAGGTGAGGATTTTTCACACAACATATCTCGAAACCAGAGAAGCGTTTTTTTTTCGTTTTTGAGTTATGATTTTTCAAAGTAAGCCAAAATGGACCGATGGACCAAAAAATCATTTTTTTCTTATTTTTTCCACTACAAAAAAATCATAACTTTTGATCTACTGGACCGATTTAGATGATCGATATATCAAATTCAAGCCAACAAGTCTTATTTGAAAAAAAAAACACTCTGAATAAGAATGGATTTTGTTTTCGTAATTATTGATTATATTTGTTTTTTATAGCTCACATCGTTTCGGGACCAAGGGCGCAATATTTTTTTATTTCCTGAAAGCTGAGGTTTTGTCACATAATATATCCAAATACCAGAGAGGTGTTATTTTTCGTTGATTTTTCAAAGTTAACATGTTTTCAGATTTCGTTCAATCTTTCTATGCGACTGGACTGGATGTATGTGATTAAAATCCAATTAATTGACGAATGTGTTATTTTTTCAAAAAAAGCTAGCTAGCTTTAATTTGATATGTCGATCATCTGAATCGGTCCAGTAGTTCAAAAGTAATGAATTTTTGAAGGAATTCATTTTTGGAAAAAAGGGGAAAATGATTTTTTGGACCATCGGGCAACTTTGAAAAATGATAACTCAAAAACGAAAAAGACGGGTGGGTAATGTCGGGGACATAACCGAAGTGACGTAAGACTATACAAAGGGGACAGCTTTTGCTAAATATATATTTCGAATATATTTTTTTATTTTCTTCTCCTACGTGAATACCTACCTATCTACCTGAAAAAAATGGATTAGTTTACTGTTTACTCTTCATGAACATGTTGGGGGTTCTGAAAAGAACCTTTGGTGTTGTGTTTTCGCGTTTTTTTACAAACTTGATTCTTGTTTTTTTTCTGAATCCTTTGTACTTATCAAATGTTTAACGCCGGGCATCTTTCGGCGTATGCACATATCGTACAATCAAAATGATGGCTGTGATAGGGAATGCGTAAGTGGTTATCAGCTCATTCACTATCATATATTTCACTATTGAGCACATTACCGTACCTTAAACTGTGGTTTCGGAGACGAATGAATTGTAAGATTTGTAGTCTCCGCAAACAAAGTAAATAAAAATGAAAAAGAACTGAGGTTTTGGAGACGAACTCTACGATCTGTCGAGAAATAAACGAGCTAGAAGCGTTCTGAAAAACCAACAGTAAATACAGGGACGGATGACCTTCGGATTAAAGTCCTTTAAAATAAGAACAGAGCAGCAGGAAATACATAGCTCATCATATTGCTCCTTAGTTATTTTTCTATACAATGCAGATGTAACGTCAGTCAATTTTCAACATCAGTTATCGACCAAATAAAGCAGTTCTTGCTACCGAGAAAATTCGTTAATGCCACCCTGCATACAATGTGTTGTAATTTGAAACCACTTTTAATTCGGAAACCAAGCATGGGTTTGTGAAAACTGAATGATCAATTTAAAAGACCCCAACCACCAATAAGTTCAAGAACAAGCATAAACAAAATAAATCAGTTTATATTATATGTCATATTATGTCACTTTAGAATGCATTGGTATTGTGAATAACTTTTAATAACTCTTCTTTGAATGGTTTAATGGCCCTGAAAAGCGCGGTGTTTTACGGTGGCTGCTTTTGCCACCAAAGCAGTCTGTATAAACAAACTTTTTCCTTCATCTACCTGCTGCCGTTTTGCGATTGCGTTTGCCACTCGCTGAAACTAGTTGTTGCCTCCGAACCGAATGTGCTCTGTTCTGTAGGCGGGTTTTCTTATTGTCGTGAGCAGCTTTGCAAGCCAACTCGAGCACTCTGGCGGCCAAAATTCTATAATCACTATCAGGTATACTGGTGCTCCGGCACCAATCCGTTGATGCGATGTGATGTGAAATGATACCATACAACCACACTGATTTAAGGGTTGAAAGAGAATGACATATTTTTCAGTGGATCCGCGCGTTTCGTACTTTAGCGGTACACGCTCACAGGATAGAGACAAATCGGCAGACTCAGCCAAAGGGGCGAGTCCAACGAGACGAACGAATGAACGTTAAAAGGCAGCGATGGCAAAAAAATACATTCATTACGATTTGTTCGCTCGTTGGATTCACATGCAGGCTAAAAAGGGTCCTTTTCAGGATCACAAAATTATATTCAATCTGAAGAGTTTAATGTTTTGTTATCACTCGATATCCCCATCTTGTTCGGCTAAACCTTCCTGTTTAGCGATTGCGTTTGCCACTCGCCACAGCTTTCAAAGTTGGAAAATTTCTTCCCATCCAGCTTGTGACATATTGTACAGTAAATTACATTCAATGCGACGTGCCGAAGCACCACTCAGTGTTGCATTGGAGGCGATTTTAACCTGTAATTGAACATTTGCGATGACAGTGGTACAGTGTCGACTTCCAATGTGGGGTCATAATTTGGACCCCGAACTCTATGTTTACAAAAATGTTCAACTAAATATGTCGCATTACAGGTCCGTCCAATTAGCTAAATGTCGAACTAATTGTAAATTACTGTACTTTCAATCTGGAAACAATTTAAGAATTGGTGAAAATTGAATAATCAGGAAAGTCCCCAACTATCAATAAGCTCAGAACAACTGCCAAATTCACATACTCATCAGATCCTGGCAAACAAATTATGAAAAAATCAATTTGTGTTTTATTATTATTTTGGATATTATTCAAGAAAGCATTGAACTGTATTTCGTAAACTCTTTTTTGAAAGGTTTAATAGCCCTGATAAGCGCCTTGTTTTATGGAATGGTTCCAATTTAGAAAACTTTGTACTCGTGGTTTTGAAAAAAACCATTTCGAACGCCCTCGATGCTGCCTTGTTCTGGATTTGCCACCAAAGCAGATTCTAAAATGAACAACCTTTTTTCTTCTGCTACCAGCTGCCGTTTTGCGATTGCGTTTGCCACTCGCCACTCGCTGCAAATGCCAGTTGTCTTGATGTCCTCCGAATGTGTTCTGATCCGAATGCAGTTTTTTTAATCGTCGCGAGCAGCTTTACCAGCTAACTCGATCAGTTCGGCGGCCGAAACTAAACACGGTTCGAGCGGGATTTTGCCTTCCCCTTCACTTTTCCTCCTTTGCCATGTCCAGACATGGCTGCTTGGGTTGGTTTGTTGATGTGTTGTGATGCGAACTGATGTAGTGTACGGTTTGAATGAGAATGATCGTTACGGAAGGAAGGTGATCTTGTATTATAGAGACTTTAAACTTTTTCAGTTCATTCGTCTCTAGCCTTGAGAAAGGCCCTTTGAAAACTCTACTCTATTTACTCCAGCGCTACCACCTTGAGAAAGGCACTCGATCCCTCGCCGTCCAGCTCGTCCAGCAACGATGTTGTCCAGTCGGTGTCCACACAAAGAATGTGATCGTTACGGCAGCGGAGCAGGGATTTTTAAGGTGACTGGCTGGCTCGAGAATTACGCATGTGTGAGACTGCGACCATTGTTTCCTTCATTTTTTTTCTTTTTCCTTTCCAATCGTGCTTCATTCTATTTCGCTGCTGCTCTGGTTGCCCGTTTTGGTCAGTACGATTTGAGGAGCA
The DNA here is from genome assembly GCF_029784135.1 of Toxorhynchites rutilus septentrionalis. Classification (NCBI taxonomy): domain Eukaryota; kingdom Metazoa; phylum Arthropoda; class Insecta; order Diptera; family Culicidae; genus Toxorhynchites; species Toxorhynchites rutilus. Next base: position 170,359,533 of record NC_073745.1, read on the forward strand.
CAAAATGGACCAATCAAAAATGGGCACATAGTGCATTTGGACAATGCTTGATATTTCATAATTATTCAATTATTTATCTCAAGAAAAATGAAATGTTATTCGTTATGATAGATGCGTAGATATATTTCCTATCAATTGATGCAAAAACCTTTGCGATCTATTGAGAAATGCTCGAGTTATAAGCGTTCCAAATCTTGCATTTTTTCCAACTTGTTCAGTGCCTAGACTTTCATTTCACCCCCTATATCTTCCGGTTAGACGTAGTCCTACGTCAAAAAACGCCTTCCCGGTTTCGAGATATATTATGTGAAAAATTCTTAGCTTTCCAGAAAAAATATAAAAAACTATAGCGCCTTTGGTCTCGACACCATGAAAATAATTAAAAACGAATACAATCAATAATAACGAGAGAAGGATTAGAATTTTCTGCAACTATAGTATTTGTCCAAAAAAGACTTTAATTTGATACGTCGATCATCAGAATCGGTCTAGTAGTTCAAAAGTTATGAATTTATGAAAAAAGTCATTTGTGGCAAAAATGCAGATAATTTTTTTTTGGACCACCTTCTTCTTGGATGGCTCTAACGTTCCAGTGGAACTTTTGCCTTCGCAACGTAGCATTACTTGCGTAATTTTTATTAGTAATACTTGTTTCTATGCCGAATAACACGCCTTAAATGTACTCTGGAGTGGCAAGCTCTAGAATACGCGTGACCACAGTGCAAGCCGGAAAAATTTTCTTTGACAAAAAATCCTCCGGCCAGAATGGGAATCGAACCCGAACCCCAGGCATGACAGTGTGGGACGCTATCCACTCGGCCACGGGAGCACCTTTCTTGGACCACCCTAAAATGGAAATGGTCACCCTAACAAAAAAATACGGGTCTCAACATAGAAGGGCTGTATATATATATATATATATATATATATATATATATATATATATATATATATATATATATATATATATATATATATATATATATATATATATATATATATATAACTTACATTTGTTAACACTAAGGAGGTCTTTTTAAAAATTTTAAATACAACTGCACTACTTGACGATCAGAACTAGAGTGCTTTTGTTATTACAGCTAAAGACCTAACTGTCCTGCCTTTTTCCCTAAAACTGCTAACCTAGCGCCTAGCGATGATCCGATTACATTCTCCGTGCTGGTGCTGTCATCGGATGCCGCCGCATTCCTGTGGTTGCAGATAGTATCCAGGCTGGGTGCTGTTGACTCGGCTGTCTGGGTGTCATCGTGATGTTCTGCTGATGCGTGGGGGCCAACGGTTGACGGCATCGGGGTGGCTCCGTCTATAATTGATGTCGCTGGGGTGGTTCCATGTTTAACTCGTCCCCCCTTAGACATTGCTCGTCCCGAGCAATTTCCTGTTTTCGCAAAGCCATAGTGTTTGAGGATAAGCAAAGCCAGGAGAACGAATGCGAGGATAATAAAGCCGCTGAGCGATACAAATCCGATCTTGTTTTTTAGGTCCATCGTTTCAAGGTGTTCCCGATTTTTCAGGTGCAGTTCTTGGATTTATGTCATGTTGACGTTCCTCTCGATGGTTGAGATTTTTATTTGTCCTGGTAGTATTGGATTGATGATTGGTTGATTAAACCAAAGTTCATAATTTTCGTGGAGTTCATTATTCACGAGCAAGGAGCAATTGTGAAACGTTACCATATGAATACCGGTTAACGTTCGGTTGCTGATACCGCAGGTGCTGTTGATGTTTACGTCTTGGTGAACGGCTACCACCAACAGTGTTCCTGGGGAGATTATTCGAATCTCGACTGCAGGTGATTTCTCTGACGAAGGACATTGTCCGGGTTGTCCTTTCAAGAGTGATGCTTCACAAAGATGATCGCTTATGTCGACTAGTTGTCTCTTCTCGCATATTGTGACCTTGTTGATCTCCTGACAAGCTGATGTGATGGCCAGAATTTGGTTTGTATTTTGGGAAACTACGTTGTGCATCAATTTGATTGACTGGTTGAATCGAGGTAAGGGTTCCAGGATTATCTTCTTGAAGGCGTTTGGGAGAAGTCGTGGAATGTTAACGCAGATGACTATCGATGATCTCCGATGCAGCACTGTTGTTGTAAGGTAACTACTGGCATCGTCCAAATTAGTGATTTCTATGCCCTGTTTGCTCATCTCCTGCATAATTGTTGTTTTCTCTCTAGTTGATAGAATCAATTGATTTATAATGTTCACCTTTGCCAACATGATGGCGTATTCTATAGATTTCAAATTTTCCAAAAAGGAGTCTAATTGTAATGTTAACAATATTTTTTGATTTTCTGCTATTATTGATCCGTCTTGTTCGACAATTCTTCTAATAAAGTTTTCTTGATCTCTGATTTGTTTATTGATTAAATTGATTCGGTTTTCAAATTTTTCATTAATTTTAATCTGCCGATTGTTTTGTTTTATAAAAATGTTTTCATTTTTCCTTAGTTTGTTTAAATCAGAATTGATTACTTTTAAATCTTCAGCGTCTAAGTTTCCAGTTATAAATTTGATTGCGCTCCCTAACATATCAATTGCTCTTCTTCTTCTGTTTCTCTTGGTATTTAGATTGTTATCAATGGATCTAATTTCGGTTACTTTTGTTTTGATAATATCAGAGAATTGGCTCGAGTTGTCCGGAATTTCGTTTACGATTTTTTCTATTATTGATAATGATAATTCAAATTGAGCAAAATCAATAACGTGCAACAGTCTATCATGTCCGTCAATAATCCTTCCCTCCCCCCTTTGTAAAAGCAACGCTCCTGCGTTGTTGGTGATATCATGTATTTGGATGGAGGATGGTGTGGATAATGGAATTATAAGGATGGTTAGGATGGATAGGATTGATGGGATCCAGTGGAGTGCATTCATTCTTTTCGTCCCGTCGTGTGATCTAAAAATAAAAAATTTAGTTTATTAATATGCTTGTTTTATTCCTAAGAGTTAGTAAAATTTTTAGGTGGTCGCATATTTCATCCATCAGTTTTACTAAGGAATCTGTTGATTCTTTGGCCATGTTGCTCTCCACGGCGGCTGCAGATGCAAGAACGAATAAACTCTCGCATATTCTTCGCCATGCCGCGGCTGCTTCTTTTTGATGTTGATACTGATGCTGAAATATAACGTTTTTGATGTTGTTTAGTTGTGCATAACACAAGTTAAACGTTATTCGATCTTTGAGATGATGGTCCATCCTGGAATGAGAAAGTACATTAGATACGTTTAATGTTATCTTTATGTAATTCCCTATTATTAATGTCGATAAGGGTTCTACCTCTATTTTCCGCGACAGTGATTGGGGAATACTTGGGTTTAGTTTTCTTTCTAATACCCTGAACTTTGTTGAAAGCTATCTGCTCTTCGGGGAGTTCTGGTGCAGGCTCTCTTTGTTTATTGTGATAGTTTAGGTTTTGTTGTTTTGACTTCTCATGAGCCAACATGACTTCGTCATATATTTTATCTCTTGCTTCAACCAAGAGTTCCATATTTAGAGGTCTTTCTTGATTACTTTTTAGTCCATAGAAAGCTTCTCTGGGCTTCATTTTAATTGATGAATGAATAGTGTTGTTGTATTGTGTACAAGCGATATTCAAAACTTCTTTCGTGCTCAAGTCCCTGTAATTGGGTTTGATGCACCTAAAAATTTCTTCGATAGTGGAGTGGAATCTTTCCACTAATCCATTGCTTTGGCTATGGTTTGGTGGAACGAAAAACATTTCCACGTTGAGGTCATGGAGGAGTCCTCGTACTTCAATTGCTCGTAGTGCCGGCTCATTGTCGCAAACTATGAGACGAGGGGTTCCAAATATTCTGAAGAATTTAGTCAGTCCCTTTCTTATATCGATAATATTTCGGGATTTAATATGAATGAGTGTGCCATAACGGGAAAATTTGTCAATGGCGGAAAGGAAGTACAGTTTTTCTGCTATGAAGATGTCGACATGCACTATATTCAGTGGTCTTTCCGGGTTTGGAGTAGACCCTAGAGCAATTTTGTATGGATGTCGATCGTACTTATTTTTATTGCATGTTTCGCAGAGTTTAACGTATTCCCTTATTTTCGCTTTCATTCTTGGAAAATAAAAACGCTCCATTATCTGTTTGTGGTTTTCCCACATGCCTCTGTGAGAGCGGTCATGTGTCTGTTCCACAACTAAATTTTGTTCCTCTACTGTTTTGAGGTCAATCAAAAGTTTTTGCGAGAGGCAAACTTTGAAAGGTTTCGCTCTGTTAAAATGGTTTTTGTAGGTTATTTGGATGGTATTCATGACATTTTCAGGACAGTAGATGCAGTTAATCCTTTTGGGATCCATGTATTCCTTGAAAATCCGAAAAATAATAGGCATACCGAAGATGAGTCTAGTGATCGTTCTTCGGTACACTCTAGGGAATATTTCTTCATAATTGTCTTGAGCATCTGGTCCAATTTTCATGACAATTTGATTATAGAATGAATTGACCGGTGATTCTGTGCATTTTATAAGATCCGAGTCGTCCGTGTCGGCCGAATGTACAGTTTGATAATCAGACGACGTATTTTCATCATCCGAGTCGGTAGCAGAAGATGCTTCGGTATCAGGTGATGTGTTTTCAATCATATTGAGTTCGTTACGAACTCTAGAGAGGCTATCCGCCACTACGTTCTGTTTCCCAGGACGATAGCGGATTTCATAGTCGAATTCTCCGAGTGATAGACGCCAATGCACAAGTCTATTATTGGAGTCTTTCAAATTAAGCCCGTAGGTAAGGGGTTTGTGGTCCGTGTATAGGACAAATTTCCTTCCGTAAAGATAGGGGCGGAAGTACTTACAAGCCCATACTACAGCTAATAGTTCTTTCTCTATTGCTGAGTATTTTTCTTCGGACTTATTCAAGGTTCTGGATGCGAAAGCTATCGGCTTATCACTTCCGATTGTTCCTTGTGACAGTACAGCGCCAACAGCAAAATTGGAGGCGTCTGTGGTCAAAATGGATTGTCTTGAGAAGTCAGGGTACTGCAAAATATTGCTACTAGAGATAATGCCTTTGCATTGTTTGAAAGCATCAATAAACTCTTTCGAGTGATTAATGCTTTCCCCTTTTCTTAAAGCATTTGTCAGTGGCTTAGCAATTTTCGCGAAGTCCCTTATGAATTTGCGGTAATATCCTAGGATTCCTAGGAAGCCGCGTAGTTCCTTCTCATTTGAGGGTAATGGCCATTCTTTGATAATTTGGATTTTATCCGGATTCGGTTTGACACCATCTGGAGTGACAATGTGGCCTAAGAAGGCAACTTCCTTTTGCAGGAATTCGCTCTTGTCCAATTGTATCTTCAGATTATGTCTTTCCAAAGTACTGAATATTTTCGTCAAATTATCAATATGTTCCGTCAGACTGGTTGAAAACACTATAATATCATCCATGTACACAAGACAGGTGATACCAATGTGTTCTCTCAACACATTGTCCATAACGCGCTGAAACGTTGATGGTGCATTCTTTAGCCCGAAAGGCATTCTCAAAAATTCATAGTGCCCGTTCTCGACACTAAAAGCAGTTTTGGGAATGTCCTTTTCGTCAACCTCGACCTGGTGAAATCCAGATGCGAGATCTAGCGTGGTGAAGTACATGCAACGTCCCAGTTTGTCAAGGATATCCGTAATGTTGGGAATGGGATAACGATCGTCTATCGTCTTCTCATTCAACTTACGGTAATCTATTACCAATCGCCACTTTCTCTTGCCGGTTGCGTCCAGTTTCTTTGGCACAATCCAGACAGGAGAAGTCCAAGGGCTATTGGATTGACGGATTATTCTTTGGTCCAGTAGTTCCGAAATCTGTCGCTTGACTTCCTCTCTGTGGCAGAAAGGGTAACGATATGATTTCGTATGAATGGGCATTTCATCCTTCGTTTTGATAGTGTGTTTAATAGCACTAGTGAACGAAAGCTTTTGCCCCTTTGTAAAAAATATCTCACTGTGTCTAGAGATAACCTTCAAGAGTTTCTCTCTTTCGTCAGCATTGAGGTGGTCAATCCTCAGCTGATCGTAAAGAGATCTCTTTAGGCTTTGATTATCATAGAGGAAATTATCGGGTGTACCGATTTCAAAGTTATTTACTTCTAGTTCGAGAATATTGGAGGGTAGATTAATTTTACATGACTTGTTGGAATTGTTAGTGACGTACACTTGGGTGTATCCGTTTTTCGCTGTGGGCAGACCGGAATGAATAAAGACGTTCGAAGTAATTTTTATGTCTTCTTCTAAATAGAAATCTCCAGTTGCGTTCGAGGAAAGTTCACTGGTTTATTTTCGTGTGCGTTCAAATACAACGGCTTTGAGTCCGGGTATTTGCGCTTCATAGGAATAACACCGTTTGGGAATTTTAACTCATTGTTGGAAGTGATTATGTCAGCGTTTAGGGTTTTTAAAGATTCATAGCCTATTAGGCCATCGAAAAAAGGATGGAAGTCGAAGATAAGAAACATTTGCTTTGAAGTGCCTGCGATTTGTGGAAATGGATTCAATTCTACAAATCTATCAATGACATGAGAACCACTAACATTTCTCACGGTTGTTGGATTTGTTAACCTACAGTTTTCAAAATTTACATGCTGTTTAGCCAAATAGTTTCGATTACTTCCTGAATCAATGAGGAAATTCAACTCTCCTTTATTTGTTCGAAGAGTGATATAGGGTATGAAATTGTTTATGTCGTCGGCCGATGAGTTTCGGCTGTATGAAAATTTAAGTCATCGATCGTTAACTTATTTATCTGGTTTGTGACAGTATCTGTTGTAGGAACATTTTCGGTTGCTGGTGGTTCCAGCTCTTTCGCGTGATCATCCGACTCATTTGTCGTTTGATGTTCATAATAGTTATAGAAATCAGACTCATCATAATAGTCATGATAGTCATAATACGGGTAGTAATAATCTTCCGGTGAGGGGTAAAAGTTCTGATTGTAGCCGCATGCTTCCTCTTGCATGTGGAAGTTGGGCCTATTAATGTAATTGATTCGATGCGATTTAACGGAGGGAGACTGGCGAGCGGTGTCATTTGGGTGTGCCATTTTCGGTGGAAAATTATTCCTACTTGTTACGAAAGGTGGAGGCTTAAATTGCTGGGAATATGGTCTTTGATTGGGATGGAACGGTGGTTTATGATTGGGGTAGAATTGGGGCCTTGAATTAGGGTTCGGTTGGAACGGCGGTCTGTTAAATTGTGGTTGTGTGTTAAATTGTGGCTGGTATCTATGGAACTTGTGGTTTGGGGATGGCTCCAGTCAAGGGATTGTGGATTTTAAAAGGATTTCTCGTATATTGGTAATTCTTTTCCTCAAGACAAAGTCTGAGGGCTTCTTTAAGAGTTTTTGGAGATTGTGCTCTTATTATCGGTCCTATGGGCTCCTTTAGCCCTGCCACAAACACTCTCAGGCCTATATCTTGATAGTATTGTTGTTTCGCGACTTTCACAGCCACGTTTGTTTCATTCAAATGCATTTGATTAACTAGGAGTGCAATGATATTCGAAACTTTGCCATAGAATTCCTCTATGTCATTCGTTTGAACAAGCTTGAATAGGTCTCTCGTCAGAGAAACTTCATCTCGCTTGTCGTTGAAATGCGTTATGAGACAGGTTTTTATTTCGTCCCACGCAAGTTCCGAGCCGTACAATTCTACTACGGTGTCGGCTTCCCCTATAATTTTAGTACGGATGACTTGCATCCATACTTTATAAATTGGTGAATGTTTGACGACATCCAGTAATGGTAGGATGCCATCCACAGTTTTGATAAACTGGTGTAGTTTGATGGGATTTCCATCAAAACTTTGTAAATCCCGCAGAACTGAAGGTGTCTGCAAATTTTTTAATACCTTTTCAATAGGGGTTTCCTGTGTGTAGATCCGCGCCGACTGCGCCACTTACATTTGTTAACACTAAGGAGGTCTTTTTAAAAATTTTAAATACAACTGCACTACTTGACGATCAGAACAAGAGTGCTTTTGTTATTACAGCTAAAGACCTAACTGTCCTGCCTTTTTCCCTAAAACTGCTAACCTAGCGCCTAGCGATGATCCGATTACATTCTCCGTGCTGGTGCTGTCATCGGATGCCGCCGCATTCCTGTGGTTGCAGATAGTATCCAGGCTGGGTGCTGCTGACTCGGCTGTCTGGGTGTCATCGTGATGTTCTGCTGATGCGTGGGGGCCAACGGTTGACGGCATCGGGGTGGCTCCGTCTATAATTGATGTCGCTGGGGTGGTTCCATGTTTAACTTATATATATATATATATATATATATATATATATATATATATATATATATATATATATATATATATACATATACATATATATATATATATATATATATATATATATATATATATATATATATATATATATATATATATATATATATATATATTGGTACTCAGATTTTCGACAATTTGTTTATTGGCCCAAAAAATTATAAACAATTGAATAACTGTTAAATGTTAAGCGTTATCTAAACGCCCTAACTACCTCGTTTTGATTGGCCCAATTTGCGGTTTGCCCAACACAGCCATCTTAATCAAGCAGCCTTGAGGAAATCGGCATTGCAAAAACATGTAAGTCGGGGGCATTTTTGTTCCCACTGAAATGTGTTTCCCTTACGTGGGGTAATTGGCGTTGAAAATTCATGCAAGTCGGGGGTATCGGGGAAATCGGCTTTGCAAATAAATGCAAACTGCGAGTACTTTTGTACTCGTTTGCCTTTGTGTAGACTAGAATATGTTTCCTTAATACGGTTTTCTAAACGTAGGAACCTGGGAAAATCGTGCAGACACTAGATGCGAATGAACGTTCAAGCTTAAAGACTCTATAGTATAAAAAGTAGAAGTTAAAGTTGTTAATTCAAGCAAACCGGGGGTACTTCTGCACCCGCATGTTTTTTTTTGGACCCGAAAAGTGTTTTCTAACACGGATTTAGAAAGTGGGTATGAACACAACGCTTTCGCTCGGTTATTCAAGATTGTATTGAAGAATATGCCTTCATATCTTCTGCTCACTGAATTTCTACGCATACCATTGAATTATTAGGTAAAAAGTTGATTTTTGCTTGAATTTTGCCGTTTGCCGCGATAACGCTTATTGATTAAACAGTATGCGTTTGATGTACATGTCAAAATCGAAACTGAGTGCCTGAAGTTCATCAAATCAAGCAAATTCGCGGTTCGAGAAGTGCGTACACATGAGAGATTCAAACTTCAGAGGGAAATGTAAAATAAAATAATTGTTTGATAATTCTTTTGTTCACATATTCTGTCCTAGGCAACATACCAAACGTAAAAGGACTGTCATTAAATTTACTTGTAACGAAGAGTATAATCCATGACAATGCATGAATTGGTATTCATTGACATGGCATTTATTCAATCTCTTTACTCAAAAAGCAAATATATTGAATTCAATTGAATTCGGAAATTGTTTCATTCAATCAAAAATGGTAGTCCCACGTCAACTTTGCGGTTATATCATAGATATAACCCACCAATTTTTTTATTGATACATTAATGGGTTGCAGCCTAGTAAACGCACACCCTGTTTAAGAGCAATTTATAATAGGCACATTTAGGAACGCACAATTTAAAGAAATGCGACACACGGGTTGCATGTAATTCTAACATATTAGTTCTAGCTGGCTCAAATGGAATGCGCTTGAAAGGACAGAGAATAATATCTGCATTCAGACTCAGTAACCATCTCTGAATCTGAATGATTCAACGGCGAACCGGCTCGTGAATCTCAAATGCTACTGAACCAAATATACAGCATTGATAGTATTGCTAGACTCTCTCCGAAATATTCTCACAGCTGTTTAACGTTATTAGTGCAAATTCTTCAGCACATACACATGAAAACATCCGTTCTCGCTCTATTCCCTCGCGTGGTATCTTCAGCGCAAACATCAATTGCTCTGTGCTAGTGTGACAGTTTCAAAGCAGCTGAACTTTTTTACGGTTGGTCATTCAAATTTGAATGAATGGTGAAAGCACTGCCATTACAAAAGCCATCATTCAGCAATACCATCTACAGCACCAAAGTAACGATCCAGCAATGACAACACTAAAGGTTCTTTTCAAAATCACCAAAGTTTAAATAAGAATATATTGACAGCCCTCGGTGTTTTTTCCACAATGTTTCGTAGGAGAGTGTATGCATACTGACGGATTTCTACTACGAGGTGTTTAATGAAGGATGAAAGGTGGGTGTGACGTCGAGTACCCCTCCGCGACCACTGTAGAACAACTGTGGGAATCTCCGCAACATTCGGCTAGTGAGGAAAGTCTCTCTCATCTGCGAAATGTCACTGCGAAATGAGTGACGAGGCATATTATCTCGTGTTGGAAGACAATTGTTTGAACTACTAAAGTGAAAATTTATTATTCTAGTTAAAACTATTTAAAATCGGTTGGTAAAATCTAAAACTATTTACATATATTTACAGCCGTGAGTAAATTTGAATTATTAGAAGACCCTACCTACCTAATTAAAAAAATTACTCCTAGATTGTAAACCTAACCTAAAATTGAAACTGCGTTACCTAAGAATTTGTACGGAGAAAAACTGTTAATTGTAAGTAATTTTTAATTTGAATTGAATTGAAATTGAATTCAAAACCTTATTATAAATAAAATATTTACAGCTAAAGCTGATCCGAACTAACGCTAGAGTTTTCGTGAGGATCTGCTAAAAGAAAACAGTCACAACATTCTTTAGAATTAACATCGCTTTTCCGGATAATGGCAGAAGGCGGGAACGATTCGCAAGTACAAAGCATGGCACAGAGGAATTGTGCGTCATGCTCCAAACCCGACACTCACGACGACATGGTAGCATGCGACAGTTGTGATTCGTGGCATCACTATTCTTGTGTGAAGGTAGATGAGCGCGTTAAAGATCGGAAATGGAATTGTCCTTCCTGCGAACTCCGCGCCAAGCAAGGAGCAGAAAATGTTTCATCTGACACGGGAAATAAGGCCCCGGAATCGAAAGGTGCTAAACCAAAAGTTCCGGAATTAAAAAGTGTCAAATCGAAGGCACCAACAATACCAACTAAGACACTTACTCTCCGGGTGAAGAAGCCGACAGCGAAGTCTACGACCGGCAGTAAAGTCACTCGGAAGTCGAAGGTCAACGCTGGTGAACCAAGCATCACTTCCAGTGCAAGAGCTCGTCTGGAGCAGGAGCTAAAGGTGTTGGACAAGCAACAGCGTGTTCAGGAAGAAGAACTGGCGGTCGAAAAACAGATGAAAGATCTACAGCTGAAACAGGAAACGGAGTTGCGAGAGATGGAGTTGGCGTACGAAGCAAAGAAAATAGCGGATGCCAAGGTTCTAATGGAGAAGAAAGTAGTATGTGAGGTAGAGTTTCGTCGAAAACAGATGGCCATTCGGAAGCAATCGGCTGAAGAGAAAGCAAAGCTTATTAGACAGGCATCTGAGTACGGTAGTAGCAGGGCAAGTGTAGGAGTTAGTGAAACTGATTCTAGGGAGAAAGTTGTAGACTGGCTAGAAAAGTCGAATCAGCAGATAGAGGGAACGAATCAAGGTTCCACGTTAGCAATCGACCCAGTTCCAGTAGTATTCCCAAATCCAATTACTAATAACCAAGTGATGTCCAAGAATACCGTTACTCTCCCTCCTGTGAATGTTAATGTCATTCCTGCGGGCAGGAACCCCTCCTTAAGAGCTGCTTCGCGTTCTCTCGCCAGTAATAATGCAGTGCACGAAACGAATGTTCACACCGAAGACAATCGTAATCCGGAAAGTAGTGGTAACCATAGTGATTCCAGACAAACAGAACAGAGAAATACGATGGGAAATCCAAATCCGCAAGATGTGATTTGCGACGTAGTCGGACCGCAAGAGAGCGTAGCGGGATCAGTTCAGGGACAGATTGACGTTAATTGTACAAATAACCCGACAGTGAATCAGCATCGTACCAACTATGATGGCCCAACGAGTAGACAGTTGGCAGCCAGACAGGTGATGGGGAAGGATTTACCCATATTTGCAGGTAATCCGGAGGAATGGCCGATATGGATCAGTAACTTTGAGCGTTCGACCTCCACTTGCGGTTTCGAAACGAGGACGAGAATCTCATTCGGCTGCAACGCTGCTTAAAAGGCCCAGCCCTCGAAGCAGTACGTAGCAGATTACTGTGTCCGGCTAGCGTCCCACATGTTATTCGAACACTTAAAATGCGGTACGGGCGTCCTGAAACGCTTATACGAGCAATGACGGAGCGTATTAAGAAATTACCTCCTCCGAGGGTCAACGATCTCGACAGCATAATTGAATTCGGACTGGTGGTCGACAACTTGGTGGAGCATATTAAAAACTCAGGACAGCATAATAATTTATCGAATCCGTCGTTGTTATACGACTTAGTGGGCAAGTTGCCGGTCAACTATCGGCTAAAATGGTCGGCATATAAAAGTAGCTTACACAACGTTGACCTCGGTTCGTTTGGTGAGTTTATGGCGACTCTAGTGGAACTAGCATATGATGTAGCGGATGATTTTCCCACGATGAAGCAAAATAAAACGCAGAGGCAGAAAACCAAGGAACGTGTTTTGGTACAGACGCATTCGGAGACGTCATACGTGAAGAAGGAATCGAACAGCGGCGCTTCAGGACTGCGGAATTCCAAGAAACCTTGTGCGGTCTGTAAAGTGGAAGGACATCGGGTAGTAGACTGTTGCAGGTTCAAAGCGATGAACATCGATGAGAGAATGAAAGTTGTGAACCAGAATGGTATGTGTAGATCATGTCTGAATCAACATGGCAAATGGCCGTGTAAGACAGCGAAAGAATGCGCTATCAACGATTGTCGGCAAAAACATCATACCCTCTTGCACGCACCAAACGCAGTGCAAGCAGCTATTTCGTCAAGCCATCTTAAGGATCCAAGGACTGGACCACTATTCAGGATCATTCCAGTCACGCTCTATGGGAACAACTGTCAGGTAGACATCTACGCGTTTGTCGACGAAGGCTCGCAAATTACGCTGCTTGAGGATGCGGTTGCCAAACAGCTTGGATTAAATGGAACTTCCGAGCCACTGAGCTTACAGTGGACTGGAAATATTAAGCGGAGTGAACCGAAATCATACAAAGTCAACACTGAAATTTCCGGAGTCGGTATGTCGAAGCGATTCAAGCTGGTAGATGCGCGTACTGGTGGTGGACTGCTATTACCCTCGCAAACGATGAATTACCAGGAGCTATCTGGCTGGTATCCGCACCTACGTGGATTACCCCTGCAAAATTTTGAAGAAGTATCACCCAAACTCTTGATTGGTCTTGACAACCTGAAGCTCACTGTTCCATTAAAAATCCGAGAAGGCGGATGGGAGGATCCCATCGCCGCCAAGAGCCGTATTGGGTGGAGTGTTTATGGAAGCTCCACAAAACCTTTATCGATGACTATTTGTGGGTTTCACGTTGGAGGATGGACCGATCCAGAGCAAGAATTGAACCAACTTGTACGCGACTACATTATGCTGGACAATACCGGAGTAACATCGCCCTCTACTCTGCTAGAGTCCGAGGAAGACAAGCGGGCGCGATTGCTTTTGGAGTCAACCACTCGGAGAATCGAAGGTGGATTCGAAACTGGCTTGCTCTGGCGTTGGGATGAAGTGCGATTTCCTAACAGTTATGGTATGGCCTACAAGCGGCTGCGTTCTCTCGAGAAGCGGCTCAGTAAAGATCCTGACATTTACGAACGGGTTCGCCAGCTAATACGTGAATACGAAGAAAAAGGATATGCGCATAAGGCGACGCAACATGAATTGTCAACAACAAGTCATGACCAATGCTGGTATCTGCCTCTAGGGATCGTCATCAATCCGAAGAAGCCCAAAAAGCTCAGGATGATTTGGGATGCAGCTGCTACGGTCGATGGCGTTTCCCTCAACTCCACTTTACTAAAAGGTCCTGATTACTTGACATCCCTACCAACGGTTGTGAGCAAGTTTCGCCTATATCGATTTGCGTTGACCGGTGACATCAAGGAGATGTTCTACCACTTCATACGGAAACAAGATCGTCAGTGTCAGAGGTTCTTGTTTAGAGATCACCCGGATCAAGATCCAATCGTGTACGTCATGAACGTAGCCATCTTCGGGGCTACATGCTCCCCGAGCTGAGCTCAATATATTAAAAATTTGAATGCCAAGGAGTTCGACGCAGAATGTCCTCGCGCAGTAGCAGCTATAGTTCATCACCACTACGTGGACGACTATCTCGATAGTTTCGGTTCGGTGGAAAAAGCAGTGAAGATAGGATGTGAGGTGAAAAGGATTCACTTGGAAGGTGGATTCGAAATTCGAAATTTCCTCTCGAACGATACGAGAATTGCAGCATTAATAGGAGCTGAGTCCGCGGATGCGGATAAGGATATTCGGACCGAAAAGGGAGAACAAATCGAGTCCGTGCTAGGAATGAAGTGGATAACCAGCAGCGACAGTTTCACTTACACCGTAAATCTACCAGAGAACCTCAAATACGTCTTGGAGGAGTCGCACATTCCAACGAAACGAGAAATTTTGCGGACAGTGATGAGTTTCTTTGACCCAATGGGGCTCATTGCTTACTTTTTGATCCATGGCAGGATCTTTATGCAGGATATATGGGCAACTGGTATTGGATGGGATGATCGAATCAACGATAAACTGTGGATGCAGTGGAGAAAGTGGGTTGAACTCATACCTAAGCTCAACACTCTTCGCATTCCGCGGTGTTATTTTTCTGACGCCGTTGTAGAAAGCTATTCATCGCTGCAAGTACACGCTTTCGTTGACGCAAGCAAATCTGCATACGCTTGTGCCGTGTATTTTCGGGTCGACACTCCAAATGATCCTGCCATCACCCTTGTAGCGGCAAAGTCAAAGGTATCACCGTTGAAAATGTTAACGATTCCACGACTTGAGCTCCAGGCAGCCGTTTTGGGATCTCGATTTCTCAATAGTATCATATCCATGCACGCTATACCAGTGACGAAGCGTTTTCTGTGGATGGATTCAGCCACTGTCTTGGCCTGGATCCGATCGGATCAACGCCGGTATCACCAGTTTGTGGGATTCAGGATAGGTGAAATATTGTCGACGACCGACGTTGGCGAGTGGAGGAAGGTTCCATCCAGACTGAACGTTTCAGACGACGCTACGAAGTGGGGATCAGGGCCAAATATTAGCTATGACAGTCGTTGGTTCCAGGGGCCAGATTTTCTGCTGCTTTCCGAAGAGTTATGGCCAGGCAACAACAAAATTATCGAGCCTACCGAAGAAGAAATGGTTATCTGCAACGTGCATCAATCGATTAAACTCCCATTGGTCGACGTTTCAAGGTTCAGTCGTTGGGAAAGACTTCACAGAACGGTGGCCTACGTTCACCGCGTTTTCTGTAATTACCATCGCCACAAACGTGACGAAACGCCGGAAGAGGGACCTCTAACCAAAGAGGAATTGAAGAAGGCGGAAATAACTCTGTGGCGGCAGGCTCAAGAAGAGTTTTTCATATCGGAGATCACAGTGCTTAAAGACACGAAAGGAGATCCTGAGAAGCTGCATGGATCCATAGCGAAGTCGAGCCCAATTTTCAAGCTGTGGCCGTTCATGGACGAGGACGGCGTCCTGCGCAAACGTAGCCGTTTAGGAAATGCCGAGTGGATATCATATGGAACTAAATACCCAGTAATTCTTCCGCGTCAACACCGCCTAACATTCATCCTTGTAGACGCGTTTCATCGTCGTTTTCGTCACTCAAATCGAGAGACCGTGGTAAACGAACTGCGACAACTCTACGAAATCCCGAACTTACGATCTATCGTTGCTGAGGTATCTAGGAATTGTACGTGATGCAAGGTCTATAATGCTCATCCACACGCTCCACCCATGGCGCCGCTGCCGAAGATTAGGTTGACTCCTAATGTACGGCCTTTTACATACGTAGGGTTGGACTATTTCGGGCAAGTCCTCGCAAAAGTGGGTCGTAGTAACGCAAAGCGGTGGATAGCGCTATTCACATGCCTAACTATCCGCGCTGTCCACTTGGAGGTTGTCCATAGCTTATCGACGCGAAGCTGTGTGATGGCAGTGAGAAGGTTTGTTTCACGGAGAGGATCACCAGCGGAAATCTTCAGTGATAACGCGACGAATTTCCACGGAGCGAACAATTTGTTGGAAAATGAGATCAAAGAACGCAATGAACGTTTGGCTACGGTTTTCACGAACTCTGAGACTCGTTGGTCATTCATCCCACCGAGTGCTCCGCACATGGGTGGCGAGTGGGAACGGATGGTGAAGTCGGTGAAGGCAGCTCTTGAGACCATTCTGGACGCACAACGAAGACCAGACGACGAGGTTTTAGAAACGGTCATTGTGGAAGCAGAAGCCATGGTCAACACGCGACCGTTGACCTACATTCCACTAGAGTCAGCCAACCAAGAAGCTTTGACCCCTAATCACTTCCTTTTAGGAAGCTCTAGTGGAGTGAAGCAGCTATCAGCGATGCCTGTTGATCCTAGAGCGACTTTGAGAAGTGGATGGAAGCTAGCACAGCACTTGTCAGACGGGATATGGAGGCGCTGGATAAAAGAGTATCTGCCGGTAATTTCCAGGAGATCCAAATGGTTTGATGAAGTGAAAAATATCGCCGAAGGAGATTTGGTGTTGATTGTTGAAGGCACTATACGGAACCAATGGATAAGAGGGAAGGTCGATAAAGTTGTACGAGGGAAGGATGGAAGGGTCCGACAAGCCTGGGTGCAGACATCGAAGGGTGTCATCAGAAGGCCGGTTGTGAAGTTGGCGCTCCTCGACGTCGTAAGTGAAGGTAAACCGGAAACAGATGGTTTACGAGCGGGGGAATGTGACGTCGAGTACCCCTCGGCGACCACTGTAGAACAACTGTGGGAATCTCCGCAACATTCGGCTAGTGAGGCAAGTCTCTCTCATCTGCGAAATGTCACTGCGAAATGAGTGACGAGGCATATTATCAAAAAAGACATCTCGTGTTGGAAGACAATTGTTTGAACTACTAAAGTGAAAATTTATTATTCTAGTTAAAACTATTCAAAATCGGTTGGTAAAATCTAAAACTATTTACATATATTTACAGCCGTGAGTAAATTTGAATTATTAGAAGACCCTACCTACCTAATTAAAAAAATTATTCCTAGATTGTAAACCTAACCTAAAATTGAAACTGCGTTACCTAAGAATTTGTACGGAGAAAAACTGTTAATTGTAAGTAATTTGTAATTGTTGAATTCAAAACCTTATTATAAATAAAATATTTACAGCTAAAGCTGATCCGAACTAACGCTAGAGTTAGTTAGTTAGAGTTAGAGTACGATTCAATTGAATGCATAAAAGTTGTCAACAAAACTGGAGTTAAGCACATTTTTAAATTTAAACGAATATTGATAAGAGATTCCCAGCAATTCTTGATGTTTATTGCGTGATTTGGTAACTGTATAAGTTGTTTGAAATGAAGGTTTAGTGTAATTATTTTATTTTGAGGATTATATTCACAAACATACAAGTATGAATGTATATGATGCGCCTAGCCAGCCTAGCCAGCTAGCCATACATGCAAACGTGGAGGCGATATACATACATCCTAGAAAATAATAAATCGTATAATTATTGTTTATATTACATAATATACCCCATATACATGTATATGGCCTTCAATTTTATATGCATATGCCAGTTATACACATCATACAAGTAATGTGTCTTAGATGTATGTATATCGCCTCCAATTTAAGATTTTTAACGTAGGACTACGTCTTACATTAAGGGTGCCAAATCAGAAAACACTTTTTTATGAAATAAAGTTAACGTTAATAACTATTTTTTGCTACGAACGGATTTAAACGTTTTGTATACCAATCGAATTGGAAATTTTTCTAAGATTTTTTTTTGTTTGGTATGCTATACATTACAATCCCATAGTCTGTATATGGTTTAAATTGATGAAAAATGAAAGCATTCCCTTTTTTCCATACATTTGTTCTGTCCATTTGTGTGCTTTCCCGAACAGAGCTATCAATAACGGGTAACTTATGCAGCCGCTAGAACAGAAACAACGAAGGGGGATCGAAAAGAAAAAAATTGCGAAGTAAACTCCACCCTTACATAGTATGTAAGCTGTCGCTAGCGTATAAGTATTGCATCTCCTCTGAGGAAAATTCTCAGAATATTTCTGTGCCCGAAACAACAAAAATCGCTTATTCTGCTCGTTTTGTGTTTAATGTATCCCTTCGAGCTGTGAACGCTAATGAATATTTCAGTGCATCTGGCATTGCAATTAACACAACCATCCGAGGCATGGCAAAGCAGGCGAAAAAAGAGAAGAGTACAAATGATTTTAGGTCGCTTCTAAATTTCAGTGTTTGGTTTTTGTTGACGGTATCGACCGAGAGTCGAGAAACGATTTTTCATAAACGGTCATTATTGCGATGTTTCATTTTTAGCACTGCAACTGTATGCATCTGTTAGACGCGTGTTTGATGCTTGTTGAATGGCGACTCACTTCTTCTTCTTCTTCTTTTGAATTATAGACACTTGAAACTCAGAGAGTTCATTCGTCTTCGATGGCGATGCACGGAAGATGCCACTCGTTAATATTCAGTGCAATGCGTGCATTGATATTTATTTATTTATTTATTCGACAAATCAACGGGTATACAGAACCCAAATGACGCTTACGTACTAAATTATAATTAAAAACTTAATAACTAGACGGAGTATTTGTGATCGAAGAGATGTATCTCTTTCTAAGTGATGTGCGTGATATCCCGAGGTCAAAATAAATACTGTATCTATTGAACTCTCGACACATACTCGACATTGGCTCGTAGTATCCGTAATTCGTGCGTGAAAACGGTATCTGGAGGAAGTTATGAGATCTCAGATTCCTTTGCTGGATATTAAAGTTCACAAGTTGTAAAAGCTCTGAACAGTCTATGTGCGACAGTATCAAGTCGGAAATGAAACATATTCCGGCAAGGTTGCGGCGATTACACAAAGAATCAAGCCCGATGAGTCTGCAGCGATGTTCGTAACTGGGAAGGTTGCTGGGATCACTCCAAGGTAGATTTCGTAGAGCAAATTTAACGAATTTGCGCTGGATAGCTTCTAGCCGCAGAATGCTGTTTTGATAGTATGGTGACCAAACAATTGATGCATACTCGAGTATCGAACGAACGAGGGAACAATATACGGCCTTTATGCAGTGTATGTCCCTGAAGTGTTTTGTTGCACGAAACATAAATCCGAGCATTTTGGATGATTTCATCGTTATATATGCAATGTGCTCACGAAATGTAAGCTTAGAGTCGAGCTAAACTCCTAGGTCCTTGACACAATTGACTCGTTGTAATATACAGCCCTGCAACTTGTAATTGAAGTGGACTGTAGTGCGTTTACGCGAGAATGAAATAATTGAGCATTTGGTGGGGTTTAGAATCATTCTATTTTTGTCACACCATGCAGCAAATGCATCGATTTGCGACTGTAGAAATGCTGCATCATTTTCACTATTAATTAAATAGTACAATTTAAAGTCGTCTGCCTAAGACAATTTTTGACAATCCAAAACAAAATTGATGTCGTTCAGAAATATCAGGAAAATGTATGGTCCTAAGTGACTTCCTTGGGGAACACCCGAAGTAACACTGAAGGTCTTGGAAATAGTGTCACCAATTTTAACAGACATCTGTCGATTTATCAGATAGGATTGCAACCATTTAAGAAAGGAGCCGTTGAAACCGAGACGATTAAGTTTGGCAATTATTAACTGGTGATTGATGGTATCGAAAGCCGCCGAAAAATCGGTGTAAACTGCATCTATTTGATAACGCGACTGTAGAGCACGAGCAATAAATGATGTGTAAACAACTAGGTTTGTAGTTGTTGATCGCTTCGAAATAAATCCATGTTGTTGTTCAGCTATATAGCTCTTGCATGTGTAGGAGATGTAATCCAAGACGATGAGCTCTAGTAGCTTAGATATTGCACATAAGCAAGCGATCCCTCTGTAGTTCTGCACTTCTTTCTTGCTGTCTTTCTTAAAAACCGGGAAGACATAAGCCTTTTTCCATATATCTGGAAATATGCCAGAATCTACGGAGAGATTGAAAAGAAGACTCAGTGGGTAAGACAAACTATCGGTACACTTTTTCAAAACAATGGAGGGGACTCCGTCTGGTCCAGGGTTGGAAGAACGTTTCAGCTTATGGCAGGCGTCTTTGACGATGTTCTGGTTAATTATAGGTGGTTGCAAGATGAGGTATATTAGCGGTTGCGGAGACAATTTGCTCATGATTAAGACATTCCTTGACGAAAACACTCTTGAATTGGCACCGGAACAGCTCACAGATACTTTCTCTGCTGGAAGCTACTACATTTCCACGTGTCATCACAGTCGGTAGACCGGACTCTCTCTTTTGGTTGTTGACAAATTCCCAAAATCTCTTGGGGTTACATTTTAAAGTGGATTGCACGCGGTTCTGATAACTGGCAAATAAAACTTTGTTAAGACGTTTGTAATTGCTGTTCGCCAGCGCGTAACGGGTTTTCCAATAATACGAGCGAAATCTAGTGAAATTTCTCAAAGCGGATCTCTTCGCTGCTTTCAAATGTTTCAGATTACGATTTGACCACGGAGGTTGCTGAATATTATGGATTCTTTTCTTCGGGACAAACTGGTCAATTGCATAGAGCAACACATTCGATAAAGCAAGAGAGCCAGATTCGACATCACATGCATCTAAAATGGCGTTCCAATCAATGTTCAGAAAAAATCTATTCATTGATAGAAAGTCAGCCTTGTTGAAGTTGTAATGGACCGATTCAGCTGTGATATAAAGAAACGAATTGCGACATATGACCATAGCGTATTGTTCTCGCAAGGGCAAAAAATGATCGTTGCTTCTCGAAATGAGTCTACAAAACTACGCAAGCCATTAAACATTTTCAGGGTCCCCGGAACTTTTTACTAAAGAGTTATTTATGAAATTTCGACGTATTCGCAAATAATATTTGAAATGATAAACCATCAAATTTCAAAAGAAAAAAGATTGCGTAGTCCTACGTTCTAAGCGGTCGTGTCTCTGATACAACCCCTCGATTTTTTTTTTACGATTTAATGTTTGCTGGGCAGGCCCGAAGGCAGTTTTAAATTGTTAAAATATGAATGAAATTTTTTACTTCATGTTATTTGATTAGTTGAAACATGTAGTACTGAATTTTATTTAACCATTTCTATATAAATTTTGCGATATTTCCACTAAAGCACAATAAACAATCAGGAATGAAATATCCGAGTGCAACTTTTTCGTATCATATGTAAGAACTTTAATTGCCCTAGAATCATATTTCAGGTAGCCGTACGAGATAGCTGCGGCTTGATAATCCAAACAACAGAAGTTCAAATCCCATCGGAGCAAATTCATAAGCGTGGCCCATATCAAACATTTATATCCCTGAGAGTCGATTGATTAATTCCTATTTGTACAAACATAATGTTTATAAAGGTTCTATATACATACAAAAATGGTGATTCCCCGGGCCGAACATTTTACTTTAATATTTTCCGCCATTTTTTATGGCAGTGATGAATCGTATATTCGTATGACAACAGACTTATTATGTTATTAGGTATTGCCTAATAACCTTGCATGTACAGTAAGTTACCTCTAATTCGACATTTAGTTAATTGGACAGACCTGTAATGGGATACAAATAATAGGACTTTTCCATCTCTAATTGGATATTTTGTAAACATCGAGTTTGGTACCCGAAGTATGGCCCCAGATTGGAAGTCGCCACAAGACGTCGACATTGTACCACTATCATTGTGAATGTCCAATTACAGGCCAATCACCTCTAATGCGACACTGAGTTGTACCTCGGTATGTCGAGGATTAGAGGTAACTTACTGTACATGCTATTTAGGCTCATCATATACCACCCAAAACATCAGATATTCGATGCTCTATATACGATAGCTATACGATTTAATGTTTGCTTTGGGTTGGCATACTTGGCAGCTTGGTTTGTCAAGTTCATAATCTCATGTCTACAGTTTTGAGTTAAGTGCAATTGAATGACGAAGTTGAACTAATTTATTTTGTCGATATGTTTATCAGAACTCAAAAGACCGGTGAACAGATAATCTTTCGTTCTTAAAAGTTAAAAATAAAAAAAAGCAACTTTAACTTTCACTTTTCTTAAAACCGGAAATATTCTGAGTTAAAAATAATTTTTAACATAATGTTCCAAACATACATGTATTTACAAGAATCTATAATAATTATCATAATTATCAAGAACGTTTTCCGCCATTCGTTTTTGGGTTGTCTGTAGTAAATCGCATATACGTGTGACAATATTCATATTAGATGCATGTAGGAGTCGTATATTCATCCATCCAATCATCCTGAATACTGTTGCAAGTGGAAAATAAATGTGTGTTCATTGCTTATGACATTATGCATTATGACATATGCATTATGACATAAATAAGAACATAATACAGTAATTTAAATTCAATACGACATACCGAGGCACCACTCAGTGTCGCTTTAGAGGCGATTTTGGCCTGTAATTGAACATTGGCGATGTGAGTGGTACAGTGTCGACGTCTGGTGACAACTTTAATGTGGCGCCATAATTTGGTACCCGAACTCGATGTTTACAAAAATGTCCTATTAAACGTGTCACATTACAGGTCTGTTTAATAATCTAAACGTCGCATTAAATGTAACTTACTTCATAAAAACAATATTTATTCCTACTGTACACTGTTTGACGTGAGGTTAAACATTTGACAGAATCAATTCAGTTAAAATTTGGTATAAATGATATTATGTTATTGTTTTTCTATATCCCATCTATTTATTTTGTTCAGGCTCATTTAGCTCTTCAGCTGTAAGATAGCCGGATTTATTCGTGCACATTTTTTTATTTTGCCAGTAACCAGTGGTAAATTACACAATGTCGTCTATGTCTATGTCAAACATCGAACATGAAAAAAATGTGACTGGAATATTTAACGTGTGTCAGTACATGGTTTGAGGAACAAGTCAAAAATAAAGTTTAAACGAACAAGAACTAAATATACGAGGGCAGTCCTTAGCCTACACAAAAAAAAACAATAAACAGGAAGTGGGTTATATCCATGTTATAACCCCAAGGTGACGTAGGACTATCGTTGATTTAGAGATCATTTGTTTGAAGTTGAATCTAAATCCATTCTGCATGAATGAATAAATGAATATTTGGGGGACTTCGAAAACGAGAGCGTTACGTTAGAGGCACAAGGTTTTATGCACCCAATATTGAATACAAAAAATGCAAAATGCTTGAAACGATCACTACTTTCCAGGTTTTTTCTCGATAACCTGCAAACGAAAAGAGTTGCGCGCGTATTTATATAAGTATTTATATATATATATATATATATATATATATATATATATATATATATATATATATATATATATATATATATATATATATATATATATATATATATATATATATATATATATATATATATATATATATATATATATATATATATATATATATATCGCTTATTCTGCTCGTTTTGTGTTTAATGTATCCCTTCGAGCTGTGAACGCTAGTGAATATTTCAGTGCATCTGGCATTGCAATTAACAGGCATGGCAATGGCATGTCAAAGCAGGCGAAAAAAGAGAAGAGTACAAATGATTTTAGGTCGCTTCTAAATTTCAGTGTTTGGTTTTTGTTGACGGTATCGACCGAGAGCCGAGAAACGATTTTTTGCCTTTGCGAGATATATATTTTTTTTTAAAAAAGTCAAACCGTTTTCGATGGTCGCTAAATCTAGACTAACTTTATTTTATTTTCTTATACAGAGGCCTGCCGATTTCTTAGTTTATACAAAGATACTATTTTCTGGGAATCGATAGCGTGCAATCGGTGTCCCGTTATCGTTGATGCTGATTCTGCATTCTCTTCTATCGCTTCCGCGCTGCGTGTGGAGTTGGGTTCGCGATAAAGCGAACGATGATGTGTCTTACTGGTGGGATGATGATCGCGCTGTTTGTTGATGTTCTGGTTCCAATGAAATGATTGTTTCCGCCAATTGCCGCTGATGTTGCTGCAATCGGTCGAGTTGGCGATTCAAAGTGGTCTCAAGAGGAATGTTAACTTCTCCCTCCTTTAGTTCGAGCCGTCTCGGATCGATGTTTGATTTTGATCTTCCAAGTTTTAATATTGGGCAAATGTTAATATTCTTTATACAAAGAATTACGGCTATGAAGCAAATCACTGTTGACAAAGAAATTCCTCCGAATGTTGTCCATAGACTGAAACGAAGACTATTCTGTCGTAAATGAATGTGATCTAATTTATGTCTGTTGATAATTGCTGTGTCGCGTATTTCTGTAATGTCATGCTCTTTTGGTAATGTCCAGTGAATTAGAGTGTTATAAAGTGCTCCGTACAGAACTTCGGTTTCACCGATTATTTCTGAATTTTGAAACTTATGACCGTTGAACTTGACTGTACAATTTGCGAATTTGATTATGAAATTTGTTCAGGGGTCGTTGGGTGCATTCTATGAATTCCGAAACATCGGTATCTGCTGAGTGAATTGAGCTTGAATCTTCTTCATTCAAGTTAATTTCAACAGGTATTCTAGAAAGAGCGTCGGCTACTATATTTTGTTTTCCGGGCCGATGTTTTATATCGAAGTCAAATTCAGTCATCTGTAATCTCCATTTGACCAGTTTGGAGTTTGGGGTTTTGAGATTAAGTGCATATGTGAGAGGTTGGTGGTCGGTATGGAGTGTGAATTTCTTTCCAAATAGATAGGGTCGGAAATACTTTGCGGCCCATACTATGGCGAGAAGCTCTTTTTCAATGGCTGAATAATTTTCTTCACTTTTTGTCAAGGTTCTTGATGCGTATGCAATAGGTCTGTCTTGTCCAATGACTCCTTGGGATAACACTGCTCCTATTGCAAATTTACTGGCGTCCGTGGTTAATATAAATGGGCGCTCGAAATCAGGATATTGTAATATGTTACTCTGAGTTAGCAAAGTCTTACACGTTTCAAAAGTTTTTACGAAAATAGGGGTGTGTTCTATACATTCACCTTTACGAAGCTGGGCGGTCAGAGGCTTGGTTATTTTCGCGAAATCGCGTATGAACTTTCTATAATATTCCAAAATTCCTAGGAACCCTTTCAGCTCTTTTTGATTTTTGGGTAAAGGCCATTTTTTAATTGCTTCAATCTTGTCAGGATTCGGTTTCACACCCTGATCCGTAACAATATGTCCGAGAAATGAAACGTCTTTCTTTAAGAATTCACTCTTGTCTAGTTGGATTTTTAAATTTGCGTTTTGTAAGGCGACAAAGATTTTTCTGAGGTTTTCCATGTGTTCTTGAATGGATGTTGAAAAGATGATTATATCATCCATATAAACGAGACAACATTTTCCTGAATGATGATGAAAATGTCTTTTTCAACGTAAAAGTCACCTTGAACAATAGATACGGGAATCGATTTGGTAATGGTTTCATTGCTATTCAAGTTTATCAGTAGGTAATTAGGGTATTTTTTCTTCATCGGGATGGCAATATCACCAATGTTGAGTGTGTTAGATGAAGTGTCGATGATAGCACCTAATGAATTCAAGGACTCGTATCCAATGAGTCCATCGAAGAAATCATGAAATTTAAATAGATAGTATTTTTGTTTAGGAAAAGATTGGTACTTGAAAAATATGTCTGATTCAATATATTGGGTTAAATCGAAAGAACCGTTTATATTCTTGAATCTACTAGGGGGTCCGATTTTCCGTGCAGAAGGGTTTGTACACTGGGGGGAAATGTAGTTTTTGTTTGCTCCGGTGTCTACTAAAAACTTTAAAGTTTTATATATACTTTGTTTGAATTTAGAGATAAGGGAGACAATTATTTGGTGTTATTCGGTCTGAATCGGATTTTGATCCGATGGAAAATTTACTTCGTCATCTATGGAGATTGGTTCTTCAGGTGTTTCGTATGTTTCTTGATAACCGTATGTTTCATCAAATTGTTCTTCTGGTTTCTCATTGAATTCCTGATAATGAATGTTATTTTCCGTATTGGGAACCCTTCTGAAATTATTTTGCGATCTTGGTTCTTGCTTTATGGCAGTTAACATGGGTTTAGCTTGCATATAATTTTTGTTAAACATGAAGTTCGAGCTAGATGGTTGATTCTCTAATGCACGTTGAGGGTAATTTTGGTTTGAGTTCATATTGGCATTTTGGGGTTGAGCTCCTTGTATGGGTCGATGGAAATTCCTGTTAGAAATAAAGTTTGGATTCTGAAAATTGGAATTGTAGGGAATTCTTTGTACGAAGTTTGAATTTGTTGTAGGCTGAAAGCGTTGCGGGCTCGGAAGTTTATTTATAGAAAGTTTAGTATTATTTTCCCTGCGTCTCCTACTTGCATTTTCATGTTCCATTGCATGCTGAAAAGCAGAATTTAATTTTACTGCTTTCCCAGTGCGAGTTAAAGAGGAAATAGGTTCTCGTAGCCCATCTATAAAAGAATTTGTTAGCATGGCTTCATATGAAGCCATTACTGCCTTTGCACAATCTTTCAGCTCAGGATCCAACAAAACTTTTGCGTTCATATCTGCCAAAATTTCAGAACATTCATCGTAATATTCTTCGACTGTTCTATTGTTTTGCCTAATGTACGGAATTTTGCTAATTATTGAAGATAAATCTCTTTTATCGCCAAATCTATCTTTGAGGTGAGCTTTTATAGCTTCCCATTGGCATTCAGTTTGATTGCTTATGAGAGCCTCATTAGCTTTCCCCAATATTTTATCTCTAATAATTAGAGTCCACACTTTAACGGCATTTTCCCTGTTTGGTTCGGGTACGTGCAATATTGCAGCTTCCAATTTCTGCTCAACAGAATTGATCCACGCAGGTAATCCCTTAATGTCACCATTGTATTCTGGAATTTTAATGATATCCGGAATTCTAGTAACATCAAAATTATTTGCTGGTAGGTCGGGAACTGTTATTTGTCTAGAGGAGTTTTGCATTCTATCTAGTTGTAGCTTCTGCTGTTCTAGCAGGCGCTCTAACTCCTCAATTCTGTCTAATAGATTTTCACTCATATTTCGAGTTAACATCAAATGCACAGAAACAGAATGAAAAAAAAAATTTTCACTTTCTTGCTATTTTAAGTTTCTTCGCTAATTTTCACTTTTTTCACACTTGTTTTATTCTCTAAAACTATTTTTCTCTTATTTTATAAAAATGTTTTTTTTTTTATCGTTTGGATTGGTTTATGTTAGAACACTTTTTGTTTGTGATATTCAGAGGGTCGCTTACAGCTGGTCTGGGCTAACCTCTCTTAATTAGTAATGATTATTGTGCTGGAACAAGATAGCGCTTTTGTTTTTTCAGTAAAGCGTTTATCTGTTCTTTTTGAAATTAGAGAAAAATTAAAATTACTTACAATTTATTTATCGATGTCCCCTCGATAGTTTATTTGTTCAGGCATCTCAACAGACTACAGTGGTCCAAATGATACAATTATCTAACTCTAATTAATTCTAAAAACCGTTGTTTCAATGTAACACGCGAAATGTTAAAATCAAACGCCGAAGAAACTGTGTTGAATGCACGCTGAAGGCTTGCTATTGCTGTGTACATGCCATAATTCGTTCGCCGAAGTATGGTCCGCAGAAAAGGAACTCTCCGCAACCGTCGAGGTGGTACGTTGAGATTTAGGTGGCTTAAAATTTCTGGAGAATCGACGCGACCAGTGAGTGTATCCGCTACAAACAAAGACTTAGCTAGCTTTCTTCTGCAGTGCAGTGAATCCAGATGGATCAACAAGCATCGGGTTTCGTAACTAGGAAGCTGATGAGGATTGCGCCACGGAAGCAGGCGAAGTGCGTACCGAATGAATCTTCTCTGAGCGGACTCGATTCTCGTAATGCCAGTTTGATAGTGCGGATTCCAAACGATACTGCAGTATTCCAAAACAGGCCGAACTAGAGCGCAATACAGGGATTTGAGACAATGTACGTCCGTGAAAGTTTTTGAAACCCGCATAATGAATCCCAAGTTTCTAGATGCTTTATCTACAACATACGATACATGTTCTTTGTACGACAGTCTCGAATCCAGTATCACTCCAAGATCTTTGATCTTCATAACTCGTGGAATGGGAACACCAGAGAGAACGTATTCGAACGTGATCGGTTCTTTTTTCCTAGAGAAGGATATCGTGGAACATTTTAATGGATTTATAACCATACAGTTCGTGGCGCACCATTCGGCTACAATATCCAGTTGTCGTTGAAGAAACCAGCAGTCGGCTACAGAACTAATACGGCAATAGATTTTTAAATCATCCGCAAACGAAACGCGAGGTCCTTCTAATACCAAGCAAATGTCGTTGAAGTAGATTAGAAAGATCAGGGGTCCGAGGTGGCTTCCTTGAGGAATACCGGAAGCTGCAGAAAAAATGTTGGAGCTGCTATCACCGATGGTAACGCGAAGTTTTCGTTCTTTGAGATAGGATTTGAACCAATCTAACATCCTTCCTGTGAATCCGAGCTTTTCCAGTTTTGCGATTGCGATGTCGTGATGAATCTTGTCGAATGCAGCAGTCAAGTCCGTATAGATGGCATCAATTTGGCTATTCCGTGACAAACTATCCACTATATAATTTGAAAATACTAACAGGTTCATCGATGTTGAGCGTTTCGGCATGAATCCATGCTGGTCATCAGTTATGTACTGTTTGCAAAACGAGAAGACGGGTTCCATCACTACTAATTCAAAGAGTTTAGAAGCAGCACAAAGCGATGAAATACCGCGATAGTTATCGACGTTTCGCTTATCACCTTTCTTGTGTACCGGAAACATTTCGATTGTTTTCCAAAGCTCAGGAAAAGTTCCCGAACTCAAGGAAAGCCGGAAGAGATACAACAATGGCGTCGCTAAACTATTTATGCATCTTTTCAATAGCATGGATGGAATACCATCTGGGCCTGGGCTAACAGAAGATTTTAGTTTAGCGGCGGCGGTGAGAATCTGGGATTCCGCAACATCGAAGCTGCTGAAAGAGTAGCTCATTGACGGAACATTCCTGACAGCGGAAGCAACTTCCGTTGTAGATAGTGAGCGATCAGAGAACACAGTGGAGAACTTTTTCGAGAATAAACGACATATCTCTTCTGTATCTGAACTTGCCGTACCCTCGTATGACATTGTAGAAGGCAATCCATCTTCCTTGCGTTGTTTGTTGACGAATTTCCAGAACGATTTAGGATTTCTTCTAAAATTATTTTGTAGATTACGTTGATATCGTCTAAAACAACTTTGACTGAGCTTGTGGTAAACGCTGTTTATACGCCGATAAAAGATCTTTGACATTGAAGTTCGTTGTATTGAAAATCTCCTCAGGGCAGCTCTTTTTCGTGATTTAAGGTTGCGAAGCTCCAATGTTTGCCAGGGTTGTCCTTTAGCAATGGTATGAACCTTTTTGGGAACGTGTCGATCAATGACATAGGCCAAAACATTAGAAAACGTCTGCACTGCACTGTTAGCGTCGTCATTATCTAAAATTTCGTCCCAGTTGATTTCATTCAAGACATCAGAGATGCTAGAAAAGTCGGCTTTGTAAAAATTGTAGCTCACAGATACAGGGTCGTCTCTTAAAGATATTTTACTCCTTTCGTACGATATCAGCAGTGGAGGATGATGCCGTACAACCTTGACTAAAGGGGTCGGAGCTAGTACCA
Organism: Toxorhynchites rutilus septentrionalis; assembly: GCF_029784135.1. Taxonomy (NCBI): domain Eukaryota; kingdom Metazoa; phylum Arthropoda; class Insecta; order Diptera; family Culicidae; genus Toxorhynchites; species Toxorhynchites rutilus. The sequence goes on from NC_073745.1 coordinate 170,389,424, forward strand.
AACTAGGAGCTTGGTTGGTAGAACTGACAAAGCACAAGTCCAGAATGCGAATGTTTTCATTTGGTACACTATTTATCTGTCGAAGAGTGGCAGTACTGTAGCTGTCCAGAAGATCCGAGGCGATTCGGGTAATCTGTGAGTGCGCTGGATCAGCAAATAGAAAACCGTGTGTTGAAGAACGCCATCTGAGACCTGGGAGATTGAAGTCGCCAATAATTATTATTTCATCGACTGCAGCAGCAAAACCACATATAGTTTCGACGGATTTGATGTGATCTCCAATCAAAGAAGAGTCATTGATACGATCAGGAGGAAAGTACACCACACAGAAGAAGAGGTTTTGACCAACGAGTTCAATTTCCACCCAGACTTGTTCTACAGTGCGCCAAGTGATATCCTCGATAGTCCGCGCCTTCAGATCTTTTCGAACTGCCAATAAAACGCCGCCCCCAGATGCTTTACGGCTGTTGTACAGAGAACGATCACATCGAAAAACTTCGTAGTGCTGGCCGAGAATCTGAGTTGAGAGGGTTCTATCATCCAGCTTGGTTTCGGTGAACGCAATAATGTCATACGCGCCATCCGATGTTGCCAATATGTAATCGTTGGCACACGTATTTAGTCCATCCACGTTCTGATAGTAGACGAGAAGATCGTAAGGTTGCGAATTGGTTTCCTGTATTGGAATATCAGTGCGCCGCTCAGTCCGGCGAATAAGCGATGATCGATCAGGTGGAGATAGTCTGAAATCGATGGGCGGATCAGGAATCGTTGAGGGCAAAACGGAGTCATACTTGCCGGCGGTGTCGAGTTGGGAGACCCCGTCACCGCACCCACACGTAGGACTAGGACGGCTGCGGGTTGGCGGAAATGGCTCGACTACGGTAGGGGGGTCGGGGCCTCCCATAATACCAACTTCAGTGCGTCCCAGTGTCCGGTTAATACTCAGAGTCCAGTCTAGAGAAGGTCGATCAAATAACGTTGGCGGAGGTTGGCTGAAACCGAAGGGAGGATCAAGAGTCGTCGAGGGCAATACGGAATCATACTTGCCGGAGGTGTCGAGTAGGGAGACCCCGTCACCACACCCACACGTAGGACTAGGACGGCTGCGGGTCACTGGCGAAAATTGCTCGACAACGGTGGGGGGGATCAAGGGCTCCCATAATGCCAACTCTAGTGCGTCCCAGTGTCTTGTTGGCAATTAGCCGTGCTAACACTACATCATTGGTGCAGGGGTCGGGTCCAACCTTGGTTGATTTATCCGAACGATGTTCAAACTGTTTTTTGAACGCTCTTCGAACACACGAAAAACTACGTTCTGTGGCCACGAATCGCTGCATAAGGCTATTTCTTCCAATTGCTTGCTGACTCCGACTTTGAAGGACACGAAGCTCAAACTGCTTGGCTCTTTGCCCTTGGGAATAAGTTTTACGATCTTCACTCCTGCCTCGCCACTCAACTCCAAGCATTCCCGAACCAGCATCGCAATATCGCTTTCTTCCATCGATGGGGCAAAGGCTGAAAGATAGATCCATAACAGGTCTTCCTTCGGCTGGACCGTTTTAACTTTGTCAGTCATCGGTTTTGTCCCGCATGTTCTGGTCGGAGCTGACGGAATCTTAACCGGACTTCCAGTATCGCTGCGTCGTCGCTTGTTCGAGGTTGGCGCTTCAAGCCGTTTTTGTCTTATCCATGGGCTGATATTATTTTGAAACGGATTGCCCTGAGCGTTCGTGTCGACTTTTGCAGAAAGAGCAACGACTGCCTCGCTCAGCTTACTGATATCGTCTTTCAGCGATTTGATGGCTTCGGAATCCTCAACAGTTTTGCTGTTTGCAAGCATCGTACAGGCCTAATTGATCCATTAGAGGCAGGTCCACCTTAGCACAAATCATATGGAATAATCTCCCACAAAAGCCTTGGCAGACGATTCGTTCAGAATCAACAACTTTTTTATTGCAGTGAGTGCAAACCATTGTGCGTTCAAATTCCACCTATTGGTTTATTTTTGCACAACGATTATTACTGCGTTGCGATCGGGAACCAGTTTATTCTATTCTGAACAAGCTTGCGTGCGATTTCTTAGCACTACTTCGCAAACATATGGCGCTGAGAAGCGAGAAACGAGCGAAAAAGGGGGACAATGACGTACTCGCAGTAAATAGAACAACAAAAACACTTCACTTTTTCGTTGCACTAATTCTCAATATTTTCACCAAATAAACTTATTCATTCAGCACAAGCCTTTGCATGAACATAAAAGCGACCGCAGTAGACCAAAAAAACGTAAATAAAGGCTATTGGCACACAAAAAATAATCATAACACAGCGAACAGAAAGAGCAATCAACTTTGTCAACAAAACAGTAAACGAAGTCATGTGTAGGTTCAACGCTGATTCCGGGTGCTTCTGTTGGAGGTCCTCAAATCATCAATATCCTCTTGATGATGCTTTTTCCTTCGATGTCCTTTCGATGGAATACGCCGGTTTTTTTCTCACACTAATCACTCGCGGAACGCGTTTAACTAATCCACAAAGACTGCGCCAGTTAAGTTCCCTCCATGAACTTCGGAGTTTTTTAAAAAAAATGTCAAACCGTTTTCGATGGTCGCTAAATCTAGACTAACTTTATTTTATTTTCTTATACAGAGGCTTGCCGATTTCTTAGTTTATACAAAGATACTATTTTCTGGGAATCGAAAACGTGCAATCGGTGTCCCGTTATCGTTGATGCTGATTCTGCATTCTCTTCTATCGCTTCGCGCTGCGTGTGGAGTTGGGTTCGCGATAAAGCGAACGATGATGTGTCTTACTGGTGGGATGATGATCGTGCTGTTTGTTGATGTTCTGGTTCCAATGAAATGATTGTTTCCGCCAATTGCCGCTGATGTTGCTGCAATCGGTCGAGTTGGCGATTCAAGGTGGTCTCAAGAGGAATGTTATATATATATATATATATATATATATATATATATATATATATATATATATATATATATATATATATATATATATATATATATTATATATATATATATATATATATATATATATATATATATATATATATATATATATATATATATATATATATATATATATATATATATATATATATATATATTCCCCCCGGGGCCAGATCTAGGCGACTACTTCTGGGGGTGGCTGTGCTCATGCACTTCACGAGTTTTCAACGCAAACTAGCGTTGATCCTTCCCTTTTTCTCTATATTCTTATTCACCATTCATGGCTCTCCACTGCGCTTATGACCATTTTGCAGGCATACATTTACCCGTCGAGACGTGAGTTAAAAAATAAAACTAACTTTATTCTGATGAGAGCGAGGCTCTTCGTTTATTGAACACTAAAAGACGGGTGGGTAATGTCGGGGACATAACCGGAGTGACGTAGGACTATACAAAGGGGACAGCTTTTGTTAAAGATATATTTTAAATATGTTGTTTTATTTTCTTCTCCTACGTGAATACCTACCTATCTACCTGAAAAATGGATTAGTTTACTGTTTACTCTTTATGAATATGTTGATGGTTCTGAAAAGAACCTTTGGTGTTGTGTTTTTGTTATCACTCGATATTCCCATCTTGTTCGGGTCAACCTTCCTGTTTTGCTATTGCGTTTGCCACTCGCCACAGCTTTCACAGTTGGAAAATTTCTTCCCATCCAGCTTGTGACATGTTGTTCAGTAAATTACATTTAATGCGACGTGCCGGAGAAACACTTTGCCACTCACTGAAACTAATTGTTGCCTTGATGAGCGCCGAACCGAAGCTGCTCTGTTCTTGATGCGGGTTTTCTGATTGTCGTGAGCAGCTTTGCAAGCCAACTCGAGCACTCCGACGGCCGAAACTCTATAATCGCTGTTAGGTATACTGGTGCTCCGGCACCAATCCGTTCGGCCTAGTTACCCTTGCGGAGCAATCAGTGAATGCGACCAACAGGGAACTGGAGACCTGCACGGTTCGAGTGAGACTTTGCCTTTCCCTTAACTTGTCCGCCTTTGTTACGTCCACGATGCCGATGCCGTACAACCACACGGGTTTACGGTTCGAAAGAAAATAAGATATTTTTTTGGGGTCCGCGTGTTTTATACTATAGCGGTACACACTCACAGGATAGAGACAAATCAGCAGACTCAGCCAGAGGGGCGAGTCCAACGAGACGAACGAATGAGCGTTAAAAGGGAGCGATGGCAAAAAAATACATTCATTACGATTTGTTCGCTCGTTGGATTCACATGCAGGCTAAAAAGGGTCCTTTTCAGGTTCCAAAAATTATCTTCAATCTAAAGAGTTTATTGTTTTGTTATCACTCGATATCCCCATCTTGTTCGGCTAAACCTTTCTGTTTAGCGATTGCATTTGCCACTCGCCACAGCTTTCACAGTTGGAAAATTTATTTCCATCCAGCTTTGTGACATGTTGTACTATAAATTACATTCAATGCGACGTGCCGAAGCACCACTCAGTGTCGCATTGGAGGCGATTTTAACCTGTAATTGAACATTTGCGATGACAGTGGTACAGTGTCGACTTTCAATGTGGGGTCATAATTTGGACCCCGAACTCTATGTTTACAAAAATGTCCAACTAAATATGTCGCATTACAGGTCCGTCCAATTAGCTAAATGTCGAGATAAGTGTAAATTAATGTAATTTCAATCTAGAAGCAATTTAAGAATTGGTGAAAATCAATAAGTTCAGAACAACTGCCAAATTCACATACTCATCATATCCTGGTAAACAAATTATGAAAAAATCAATTTGTGTTTTATTATTATTTTGGATATTGTTTTAGAAAGCATTGAACTGTATTTCCTAAACTCTTTTTTGGAAGTTTTAATGGCCCTGAAAAGCGCCTTGTTTTATGGAATGGTTCCAATTTAGAAAACTTAGTACTCGTGGTTTTGAAAAAAACCCATTTCGAACGCCCTAGATGCCGCCTTGTTCTGGATTTGCCACCAGAGCAGATTGTAAAAAGAACAAACTTTTTTCTTCTGCTACCTGATGCCGTTTTGCGATTGCGTTTGCCACTCGCCACTCGCTGCAACTGCCTATTGTCTTGATGTCCACCGAACCGAATGTGTTCTGTTCCGAATGCGTGTTTTCTTATCGTCACGAGCAGCTTTGCTAACTCGATCACTTCGGCGGCCGAAACTATATAACGCCGGCTAGGTGGACTGGTGCACTGGTACTAACGCGCTCGGCCTGGCTACCCTTGCGGGGAACTCCAGATCAACACGGTTCGAGCGGGATTTTGCCTTTCCCTTCACTTTTCCTCCTTTACCATGTCCAGACATGGCTGCTTGGGTTGGTTTGCTGATGTGTTGTGATGCAAACCGATGTGGTGTACGGTTTGGATGAGAATGATCGTTACGGCAGCGGAGCGGGGATTTTTAAGCTGACTAGCTGGCTCGAGAATTACGCATGTGTGAGACTGCGACCAATGTTTCGTTCATTTTTTTTCTTTTTCCTTTCCAATCGTGCTTCATTCTATTTCGCTGCTGCCGCTGGTTGCCCGTTTTGGTCGGTACGATTTGAGGAGCACAAAATGGACCAATCAAAAATGGGCACATAGTGCATTTTGACAATGCTTGATATTTCACAATTATTCAATTATTTATCTCAAGAAAAATGAAATGTTATTCGTTATGATAGATGCGTAGATATATTCAATATATTCAAATCCTATCAATTGATGCAAAAACCTTTGCGATCTATTGAGAAATGCTCGAGTTATAAGCGTTCCAAATCTTGCATTTTTTCCTACTTGTTCAGTGCCTAGATTTCCATTTCACCCCCTATATCTTCCGGTTAGACGTAGTCCTACGTCAAAAAGGGACTGATTTTATATTTTAGCTTACTACGCTATTTATGTTCATGCTAGAATCATACAAAGTTTACCTGGCTCCAGCATTATCTTACTCTGTATTATTCTTATCCGTTCATGATGTTTATACCTGTTTATGATTTTATGGCGGGGAAATTCTGCTTGTGGGTTTTATGGCAGGGAAATTCTAGGGTCCGGCTTTTATGAAGATTAGTCTTTTCGGGATGAATGTTGGTGTTCGTAGTTGGTGGAATGGGACAGTACCGATTGCTGCACTGTGTGTTAACTCCTCCCTTCTTAAATGGCTTGATCCCTCAAGGTATGGAACGGTGTCGGTGTGTTAATGAACAACTCGGTTCCCGTCTGGCAATTGTTTTCTGTTTTCATGGAGGATGGTGTTTTAGCGTCCTCTTCTTTGGTTGTGTCGGTGGTGACTTCTAGTAAACACATTTCGAATTTTGTCCTCTTATCGACTGTTTGATACAATCTATAGGAATGAATCTTCGCATCGAAAATGTGCATCTTGCATGGTTGACTGAGTTCGTATGCATGTGTTTCGTTGTGTATTAGATGGTTTCGTTTTATAATTATTCTCTTGTGATTTTGGACGACAAAATCATTGTACTCATACTCGTGGTTTTTTTTGTGGGACCTTTAGAGTGTGGGCAATATGCATATTCATGTTGGAATGCTGTATCGATAGAATAAGATAACCAGCAGATTGATTTCTGCTGTGTGGTTCTTAGTTCGCTCCTTCATTAGAGGCGAATGAATTGAAAAGTTTAAAGCCTCTCTAAAATAAAGAACAGAACAGTTCGCTCCTTCTTAACGGTCAGTACTTGATTGGTAATGATAATTGTCGAATCCGGTCATCAATTTTGTACTATGTGGGAATTTAGGGTATTAGGTTGATTATGCAGTGGCCTTCAGCATCAGCATATCCTGCGATCCACTTCCATACGGTGCCGATCAATGGTTTGGTGAGTTTTTCCGTAGATTTACTTTGTGTATTTTCCTTCCATGGATATCTATTACATGTGAGTCGTGATTCTATTTTATTTTAATTATATTATATCGACTTTTTCTTTTATTATTGGTATGAAGTTTTTCATATGCGTAAGAGTTAGGCTCATAGTTTTGATAATGTTCAGCTTTAATGTTTTCATCTTTCTTCTTATATAATCGTTTGATATTTTCGTTATTTTTTTCTCTTTGTCTTGTTAAATCCTCAATTGATTGATTAATTCTGTTTTCTCCTATATAAATATTCTTCGGTGTATTTTTTATAAAAGAGTGGTATGTGTTATTATATTTATATGTGGCTTGTTGAATTAAGTTACCAACGGTCATATCTGGGTTCAAGGCTTTGATACACCTAGTAATTTCTCTGATGGTGGAATGACATCGTTCTATTTGACCATTTGTTTCAGATCTATTTACGGGCGTTTTAAATATGTGTATTCCTAATTCTTTTATTTGCTGTTCTATTACGTTTGATACAAATGAACTTTCGTTGTCAATGACAATTTGAGCTGGTATATTCCAGTCGTATAAAAGTTGAATTAGCACATCCCTAATATCTATTATGGATTTTGATTTGATCGGTCTCATTTTTATGTATTTAGAAAATTTGTCCATAGATGATATGAACAAGAAGCTAGCGTTATATAAAAATATATCAATATGTATAATTTCTCCAGGGTATGATGGATTAGGTGTTCTTATTGCTAAATATTTTGGGGGTTTACTCTCATATTTCTCGGTTTTGCATACTTCACAAGTATTGACGTAATTTCTAATTAGCTTGTTCATTTTTGGAAAATAGAATTTATTTATTAGTTGTAATGAGTTTTCTCTCGCATTGCGATGAGCAAAATTATGAACGTTTTTTATTTCTTCTAGTTGTTGATTTTCATCTGGTAAGTCTTCTACTTGATTTTGCGAATATCGTGCTTTTACTATTTTTGGATTGAAGTTATCTTTAAACATTTCTTGGATGATTCCCATTGTTGGTTCATCTGTCATTATGCCATTTAATGCTCCAGGTATAAGAAATTTTTTATTTTATCTTTGAGAAACTCAATTGTGAAATTTGGTTCAGAAAATATATGTCTTCGAAATCTTTCAAATGGAACATTTAATTCGTAACTTGAATTTTGATTACTTCGGAAAATTAACTGATTTCGGAATACATTGATTGGAGCTTCCGTTGAAGGTATATAGGAGTTGTCATCATTATCCGCTGAATGTTGTGTTGGTGTTAGTGAGTTAATCTGAATTCTAGAAAGAGCATCAGCTACAACGTTGGCTTTGTCAGGTTTGTAATGGATTTCATAGTCATGTTCTTCTAAGTATGCTTTCCAACGTTTTAGCTTTGCATTGTTATTTCTGGGTGATAGCGTAAAGGTTAGTGGCATATGGTCGGTGTAGATTTTTATTTTAGTGCCATAAATGAAATTTCTCAATGCGTTTAATGCCCATACAACGGCTAACATTTCCTTTTCATTTGTGGCGTAGTTCTCCTCTGTTCTTGATAAGGTTCTAGAAATAAAAGTTATGGGTCTCTCACCGTTTGAAAATTGTTGTGAAAGGACCGCACCGATTGCTTTATCAGAGGCATCGGTTGTTAGGATAAAATGTTTTTTAAAATCGGGGAAAACTAAGACATCTTCAGATGATAAGATCTCTTTTAAAAGTATAAAAGCTTGTTTAGTTTCATCGTCAAATTTTATAGGGAAGTTTTTTGATTGCGTTTTAGGAATTTGGCGATGGCCATCCTCCCCTCTTAAAAGTTTTGTCAAAGGTTTTGCAAGTTTTGCGTAATCTTTGATAAAACGTCTATAATAGCCGGAAAGTCCAAGGAAGGCGCGCAATTCTTTTAAATTTGTTGGTTCAGGATATTTTTGAATGCATTCTACTTTTTTCATGTTTGGTTTGAGCCCATTGGCGGAAACAATGAATCCAAGAAATTCAACTTCGGATTTCAAAAATTCGCATTTATCTGCTTGAATTTTCAAATTAGCTTTCCTAAGCGTTTCTAACGTATTTTTCAAATTTTTAAGATGTTCTTCGATTGTTTGTCCAAAAACAATGATATCATTAATGTACACATAACAAATTTTTCCAATATGCACACGTAGTATATCATCCATTACGCGTTGAAAGATTCATGGGGCATTTTTGAGACCGAAGGGCATACGTAAAAATTCGTATTTTCCATTATTAACAGAGAAAGCTGTTTTTTCTATGTCTTTTTCTGCCATAAGAATTTGATGGAAGCCGGATGTTAAATCTAGAGTGCTAAAATATTTATTGTTTCCCAAATTAGCAAGCACAGTTGATGTGTCTGGGATTGGATATTTGTCATTGATAGTTTTTGAATTTAATTTTCTATAATCAATGACCATGCGATACTTTTTTCGCCTGATGCATCGGATTTTTTTGGAACAACCCATACAGGTGAATTATATGGTGAGCGAGATGGTTGAATTACACCGTCTTTCAAAAGTTGGTCAATTTGTTTGGTAACTTCTGATTTGAGGGCTTGTGGATATGGATAAGACTTACTATAGATAGGATTTTCGTCGGTTGTTCGAATTTCGGCTTGTACCTTTGTTGAAAATGACAGTTTTCCATCTGGAGGCTGAAATAGATCTTGAAAAGATGATAATAGATTAAATAATTTCTCCTTCTCTGTTCCTTAAAGATGGTCATCTCGAATTTGGATTTTATTTACTTCTTGGAATTGATACTGTTGTAAAGGAATAATATTGTTATTAATAATAAGTTGTTCATCTGATGTATTTATGACAGCACCCAATTCTTTTAAAGTGTCGTGTCCTATTATCGCATCAAATGTTTTCAAATTGCTCATATGGAAAAATTTTACATTTATGTTTGAGTATGGTTTAAATATACGTGCTTGGGAATATTTTGATATTTTAATGTCACCTGCTACGGAAGAGACTGAAAATGGAGTTTTAACGTCGTGAGAAATTTTTACGTATTTGGGGTGTATGTAGTTTTTGTTTGATCCAGTGTCTACCAAAAATTTCAATGGGATATCTTTGTTACCATAGTATAGAAAGTATGGTAATGTAGATTTAATTCTTAAAAAATTAAGTTCGGTGGACTGTACGTTAGTCTCTTGCTTATTTTGTTCCTGTTTTTCAATATTGTTAGCATATCGTTCAAAAGAGGCTCCTTCGGGAAAACTTTCTTCTGCAAGATATGGAACTTTTTCTAAATATTGAAATGCATCAAGGTTATTATCAGTATACTCTTTTTGTGTTTCATGTTGAGGATCTTGTTACTGTTGTGTTTCGGCATTGAAGATTCTCTGACTTTTCATAAGTGGGGTAGGTTGAAACGAATGTTGAGGTCTGTTGCTGTAGTTTACCAGTCTTGAGTTGATGGATGGGTCTACATCCATCGGTTCTGGTGGAGGTTGCCTTTGAAACGAATTTTGTTGCACTGGTTGTCTGAAATTATTTGGTTGAAACGGGCGGTGTTGAAAAGAGTTTAGTTGTTTCGGGCGCATAGGAATGCGTGGTGGTAGATCTGTGGAAATTGTTGGTATAAAATTCCTGGGGCCATGTGAGAATTCGATTAATTTAGTCTTCGTTATGGATTTTCTATACTCTATATTTTGAAAAGAAATGCAATAAGAGTATGCCATGGCGAGGGAGTTTGGTTCATAATTTTTCAGAAATTTTCCTATGTCACCATCTAATCCTCGTACGAATGCATCGATTGCTTTACGGTTATACATATTTATCATGGCGGAAGAGGCCTCAGGGTGACTATATTTGATATCTGTTTTGATGTTATTACCAATCAGCGATACCAACCTGTTAATCTCATCATAATATAATTCAAATGGTTTGCCATTTTGCTGACAATTCATTAATTGGTAATCTAGGGTGGCGTGATCGCGTTTTTCGCCATAGTATGTTAGAAGTGTCTTTTTTATTGCATTAAAATTGATTCCAACATTTGATGCAACGAGAGCGTCGTTAGCTTCATTTCTAATTTTTCTTCGTATGGCTTTGCATACCATATAAAATTTATTTTTCTGGTCCGCGCTACTAGTGCGCTGAGGCCTATACAGGTTAACTAGACTTTCTGCGTCAGTTATCCAAATATTCAATTCTCGAGGATCTCCTATAAATGTAGGCAGATCTTTAACGAGATCTGGGATTTTTTCAATGGCTTCCTGTGATACTGGTGTACCGTCCGGCTTAGTCAAAAATAATGGAGGATCAGCGAAATCAAGCTCGGGTGTATGATCGACTACTCCTTCAAGGCGCGCAAGCCGATCAAGGATGTCTTGCACGTTTACCTGTGCCATATTAATATGCAAATTCTGTAGTTGGTTGATTAATTCCTCAATTTTAAAGAACTTTTTAATAAACTTGTTACGGGAGAAAAAATTTCCAAAATTATTAACAGGTGCTCTTTGCGTAACAACTTTATTTAAATTTATTTTTCACTGTTCCTCAATTAAAATTCTATTTAGGCACTTGAAAGAAAAAAAAGTCCTCGCTCACTCTCAATAATAACTTTTTAGTTTCTGTAAATAATTAAAAATAATTTTTTTTTTTTTTTTAATTTCACTTTTTTTGTCTCACTTTGTGATATTTTAGCTTGTTTTTTAAGTACTTACATGAAAATCCTTATCATCCTAACTTCCAACTTCTGACAGTGGAAGTGCAAGTTTTCGGCCTCTATCGGTGAAAATCCTTGTCCTTTCAATGTGGTCCGGAACCTCTAACGGTCGAACTCCTCCTGGGTCGAGACCAACGCGGCGTCCAAAATCGTCCCAGTGTGGCGGCTTGTTCCCTTTTGCTGCTGCTGCTACTTGTGGAGCCTTTTCCACACGGCTGCTCCTGGCGGTCAGAATTTCAGATTTTTTTTCGGATAGTTTTGTTCGCGTCACTCTATCGTGGCGAATCTAAACTTCTTTTAATCACACGCGCTGGTCCCTATTCGGGCGCCAGTTAAAAAATAAAACTAACTTTATTCTGATGAGAGCGAGGCTCTTCGTTTATTGAACACTAAAAAGGGACTGATTTTATATTTTAGCTTACTGCGCTATTTATGTTCATGCTAGAATCATACAAAGTTTACCTGGCTCCAGCATTATCTTACTCTGTATTATTCTTATCCGTTCATGATGTTTATACCTGTTTTGATTTTATGGCGGGGAAATTCTGCTTATGGGTTTTATGGCAGGGAAATTCTAGGGTCCGGCTTTTATGAAGATTAGTCTTTTCGGGATGAATGTTGGTGTTCGTAGTTGGTGGAATGGGACAGTACCGATTGCTGCACTGTGTGTTAACTCGTGCACCGATTAGGAAGCGCCCTCCAACTTAACGCGCGTCCCGTCACAGTCACCCTCGCATGATTTCTCTTCCCAGCGGAGCGCCGATTAGGTAGTGCCCTCCAACACAACAAAACGCTCCGTCACGGCCACTCTCGTGGGGTACTCCGGTGCTTCAGATCTCACTGTGGTTCATCTTTTATAGTCAGGCGTTATCCGCACGCTGGTCGGTCCTCCACTTCCGCTGTAGCTCGGACATGATGTGGACGATTGCACTGTTCACTGCGTTCCAGGTGCCCTCGTCACGACACATTTCCTCTACGATGTTCCCAGCATGAAGGGTAGGCAGCCCCTCGCGCCTTGTGGTGAATCTTGGACATACAAATAAGACGTGTTCCGGTGTTTCCTCCACATCTCCACACTCCGGACAAAGAGGCGATCTTGCATGTCCAAACCGGTGCAGATACTGCCTGAAGCAGGCATGCCCAGACAAAAACTGCGTTAGGAGAAAATTCACCTCTCCATGTTTCCTGTTTACCAAGCCCATTAGTGTCGGTATGAGCCTGTGCGTCCATCTGCCGTTTTGAGCCGCACTCCACTCTTGCTGCCACCTAGCCATCGACTCTGCCCTCATTAGCTTCCGGATTCCTCTGGTTCCCCTTCTCATATAGCACTCGCTGTCTTCCGTCAAGATGATGTTGATCGGGACCAACCTGGCTATGACGCAGACCGCTTCTGTTGGTATGGTTCTGTACGCACTCGCGACTCGCATCGCCATGAGCCGGTACATACTATTCAGCCTCCTCGTGTTCCGCTGAGTTTCTAACGCCGAGATCCAGGCTGGACCCCCGTATCGTAATGTCGATGAGGAGACACTAGCCAAAAGGTGCCTCTTGCTGGTACTTGGGCCAAAGTTTTTGGGCATGATTCGTGTCAGTGCATTGATTGTCTTCGTTGCTTTTTTACAAGCGTAGTCGACGTGACTGTTGAAGTTCAGTCGATCATCGATCTGCACCCCCAGATATTTAAAATCTCGCTTCGAAGTTATCAAGTGCTCTCCGATGGTGATTTCTGCACGTTGCACCGCCCAGCGGTTGCTGGCAATCAACATTTCCGTCTTGTGGTGGGCTATCTGCAGTTTCACACTTTGCATCCACCTTCCGATCATGTCTATCGACTCGGTCGCGAGCATTTCGACCCGTTCCAAGGATTCTTCGGTCACGAAAATAACAATGTCATCCGCGAACCAATGATCTCCACGCCTCTGGGCAGATTCAGTATATATATATATATATATATATATATATATATATATATATATATATATATATATATATATATATATATATATATATATATATATATATATATATGTATATGTGTGTGTGTGTGTTTTTTTTTTATATAGAGGTGAGGAACGCTCTTCCAGCCTTATCTGGGAAGGGATAACTCAGACGTCGAGTGGGGATCGCACCCACAAAAACCAAGCCCTCTACTCGTAGCCTCATTCCTCCCGGGACCACATCTAGGCGACTACTTCAGGGGGCGGCTGTGCTCTTGCACTTCACGAGTTTTCAACGCTAACTAGCGTTGATCCTTCCCTTTTTCTCTGTATATCTCATTTACGAATCCATTGTACTCCGCCACGCACATCCGTTGCACAGGATTCCTTTTACCCGTCGAGACGTGTACCGATTAGGAATTGCCCTCCAACTTGACGCGCAACCCGTCACAGTCACCCTCGCGGGGTTTCTCACCTGTCGAGACGTGAACCGAGACGGAAGCACCCTCCAACTTGACGCGCGCCCCGTCACAGCCACCCTCGCTGGATTTCTCTTCCCAACGGAGCGCCGATTAGGCAGTGCTCTCCAACATAACAACTCCGTCACATCAGCTCTCGTGGGGTACAGTCCATTACAGTCAGGGGTTATTACCACGCTGGTCGACCCTCCACTTCCGCTGTATCTCGGACATGATGTGCACGATTACACTGTTTACAGCGTTCCAGGTGCCCTCCTCGCGACACATTTCCTCCACTATGTTCCCGGCATGAATGGCAGGCAGCCCCTCGCGTCTTGCGGTGAACCTGGGACACTCGAATACCACGTGTTCTGGTGTTTCCTCCACGTCTTCACACTCCGGACAGAGTGGCGACGTTGCGTGCCCGGACCGGTGCAAATATTGCCTGAAGCAGCCATGTCCAGACTGTGTCATGTCCAGAAGCAGCCAGAGGAACTGTGTCAGATGAAAATTCACCTCCCCGTGCTTCCTGTTCAGCCAGGTCGATAGTACCGGTATGAGCCCATACGTCCACCTGCCTTTCTCCGTCGTGTCCCATTCCTGCTGCCACTTCAAGAGTGATTCTACTCTCGCTGTTTTCCGGATACCTCTGATTTCCTTCAGTCTGTAGCACTCTCCGTCTTCCGCCAGAGTGATTCCAATCGGGATCATGCCGGCGATAACGCAGACTGCCTCCAACGAGATCGTCCCATACGCGCTCGCAACTCGCATCGCCATGAGCCGATACATACGGTCCAGTTTTCTACGATTCCGGTGGGTTTCGAGAGCCGCAGACCAGGCTGGTGCTCCATACCGCAGTATGGACGAGGATACAGCAGCCAGAAGCTACTGCAAGGTCCTGCGTTATTCGGCATTATTCTCGCTATCGCGCTAATGGACTTCTCCGCTTTCTCGCAGACGTGGTCGACGTGGTTGTTGAAATTCAGCCGGTCGTCGATCATAACTCCCAAGTATTTCAAAGTACGCTTAGAAGTTATCACGTGTTCCCCGACTGTGATTTCCGCTCGCTGCACGGCTTTGCAGTTACTCACCAACAATACTTCCGTTTTATTATGAGCAATCTGCAGTTTCACTGCTTGCATCCAGTTCCCTACTGAGACGATGGACTCGGTTGCAAGCATCTTCACCTCTTCGAGTGTCTCGCCTGCCACTGTGAGAGCGATATCATCCGCGAAGCCCACGATCTCCACGCCTTTGGGAAGCTTCAGATTCAGTACACCGTTATACATTACGTTCCAGAGCGTTGGGCCCAGGATAGAGCCTTGTGGTACTCCGGCCGTTATATTCAACGTTGTCCGCTCCATGCTCGTCTCGTAGACTAGGACGCGGTTCTGAAAGTAGCTTCCTAGAATTCTGCACAGGTACCCAGGAACCTTCATACGGTGTAGGGACTCGGCGATGGCTTCCCAGCTAGCGCTGTTGAAAGCATTCCTCACGTCGATCGTTACTACAGCACAGTGTCGGTTGCCCCTCCGCTTTTGCTGTGATGCCTTCTCTGCTTTTTCAACCACTGTCCGGATAGCATCAACGGTGGACCTGCCTTTCCGGAATCCAAACTGCATCTTTGACAGACCATGGTCACTCTCCGTACATTTCGTCAGTCTGTTGAGGTTAATCCTTTCCAAGAGTTTCCCGAGCGTATCCATCAGGCATATAGGCCTATAGGATGTTGGAACCCCCGGGGGTTTTCCTGGTTTTGGCAGCAACACTAACTTTTGGATCTTCCATTTCTTAGGAAAGTGACCATCATCCAGGCATTTCTGTAGCACTATCCGAAGATGTCCGGGAACGCCTGAATCGCCGTTTTCAAGGCCGCGTTGGGGATTCCGTCGGGGCCGGGCGCTTTCTTTACCTGCAGTCTCTTCGCCACTGCGACCAGTTCTTCATTGGAAACTTGAGAACGTTCGGTAGCTATTTCGGCGTACGGTGTCGGTGGCCATATTGTAGGATCATGCATCGAAAATAAACCCTCCACAATGACCTTCAGCTTCTCGGGACACGATTCGACGGGCGTCACAGGTCCTCTGATCTTCGCCATCACGACTCGATAAGCATTGCCCCATGGGTTGGCATCTGCCTCTCGGCACAGCTCCTTGAGACAGTTCGCTTTGCTCAGTGCAATTTCCCGTTTCAAGGCGGCTCTAGCTGCTCGGTACACCGTATTACGTTCCTCTCTATCAGCACTGTTTCGTGCTCTATGAACGCGTCTTCTGGCTCGAAGACAGCTAGCGCGAAGGTTGCGGAGAGAGTCGTTCCACCAGTAAGCTGGGCGTCTTCCATTTTTTGGTGCAACTTTCCTCGGCATGGTTGTGTCGCATGCTCTCACCAGTAGATCTGTCAACTTTTCTGCGTTCCAATCTGAAGCTCCGCTAGCTAGACGAAGTGCTTCGACGAAAAGGTCATTGTCGAATTCGTCTTCCACTTCCGCTCACAGCTTGTTGTCCTCCGAACTAGCACGTGGTTTCGTTGACCGATTCTGTACCGGATCGCCTGGTGATCACTGTGCGTATACGACTCGCCCACTTTCCACTCCGTACTCGCCAACAGCGACGGACTGCAAAAAGTAACGTCGATGATGGATTCGCACCCATCTTTCCGGAAAGTGCTGGTGGTACCTTGGTTCAGTAACGTTACTTCCAGCTTTGCTAGAGCTTCCAGTAGACTGTACCCTCTGATGTTGGTGCATCTACTTCCCCACTCCACCGCCCAGGCGTTGAAGTCGCCTCCAATGACGATCGGTGATCTACCGATTAGTTCCTCGGTCATTGCGTCTAGCATCTGGTGGAATTGCTCAGTTGTCCATCTCGGGGGTGCGTAGCAACTACACATGAAGATTCCATTAATTTTGGCGATTACGAAACCTTCATGTGAACTTCCAACCACTTCCTGGATAGGATATCTGCCCATCACCTGTATTGCAGCAATCCCTAAACTATCCGTCGCCCAGCTGCCGTTATCACGGGGTACTCGGTACGGCTCCGCTATGATTGCAACGTCGCATTTTGTCTCTGTTGTCGACTGCCACAACAGTTGCTGAGCTGTGTTGCGATGGTTCAGATTGATCTGAATTATCTCCGTTACTGCGATTCTGCTAACGCCTTCTTATACGAGGGACACTTGAAGCTTCCTGTCGCATGGTCGCTGCCGTTCTCTGGTTTGCAGAGTAGGCATTTCGGTTGCTTCGTGCAGTCTCTCATCACATCTCCTGCACACTTCAGACCTGTCGGGGCCTGTGCAGCTTCTTGCCTGATGTCCAAAGCCCATGCACTGGAAGCATCTCTCCATCTGCTTGGTCACCCGGGGCACCATCTTCAGCGAGCAAACCGACCAGCCAACTTTTATTTTGGTCGTTTCTACCATCTACGACTGTTGAGAGCCGTATCGACGCCGTCTGCGTGCCACCATATGCCTTCCTCATACGGATCGTCAGTGGTGTATTGTCCAGCTTACACTGTTCTATCAACTCGCGCCTTAGCTCCTCGTCTGTCGTGATTTCGTCCAGATTTCTGCATTCGACCACTGATTCCTGGGAAAGAGCCCTCACCTTCACCTCCTCACCGAGCGACTTCGCAACCAGTTCCTTGAAGGCTGAACTTTTGACCGCCGGTTCCCTCTTGAGCTCGAAGAGCATCTCTCCTTTCTGGGTACGCCTGGTTTTCACCACTTTCTCTCCCAGTTCTTTCAACTCCGGATCGTCCCTCACTTTCCGTAGGAGTGATGCATAAGTCACTCCTTCCTTCATCTCGACGATCAGGGCCTCTCCCTTACTTCGCTCGCGTCGGGGCCTAGGTTTTTTGATCTCTTGCACCCCTTTCTTCTTTTCTTCTTTCTTTTTTCTCCGTCTGTTTTTCGACAGTGCGCCATCCACTGCCTTCACCTTCCTTTTTGTTTCCCAGGTTATCATTTTTAACTTTCTTCAGGTCTTCTTCATCTCCTGGGGTATCCCTCTTCCTTTTGTCCGATCGTGGATTTCGTGGCGTCTTCGGCGTCTCCTGTATCTCGACGGACATCTTCTCCCTTGCTTCAGCGAGTGCTTTTTCGACAACCTCTGCTCGCGTGATCATCTCCTTCTGTTCACGGTCAGCAGCCGTAACGGCTGATTTGATGCTTGTGACTAAATGTTTTATCTTAGTATGGACATTGTTTTTGTCCTTAATGAACTCGTAGAGCTCGTTCACTTTTTTCTTGACCTCCATCAAGCTTGACCTCCCGACCTGCAGCCCTTCTAAAGAAGTGGTGGTGTTGGCTTTATGCGTTAGCACTTGTATCAGGCTACTCTCTCCTTGTTGTGGATCCTGTTGGTGTCCTGTAGGTTTCGCTATGGCTGTCTGGTTGCGAATTGGTGATCTCTGGAGCTTACCGCTCCTTGCGAACACGCTCGCCTCTCCTGTTGGTGTGTCTTCATTCCCGTCGTTTCGTCTGTTGAATTGTTCGAAGGTATTCATGTCTGTTGGGTCCCAACTTCGGGCCGCTATCTCCGCTCGTTGTACATAGTCGCTATCAGTGATCCCATGGTTATCTATGCAAGCAGTGAGGCCATGCATGGGTTGACACGGTCCTTCATGGGGACCGTGTTCAGAGCCAGATCAGCGCAAGTCAGGAATGTGACATCTGACGCCTAGTACCTAGTGCCTGAGTCTAGACGAGCATTGAACGTACCCGAAGACTTGCCAAGTTATTACCGGGACGGGGGCAATCGCACTATTAGCCCACACGCCGTTTCAGGAAGGTGTCACTCTTCCTTACTCAGGGAACAGGATAGTACGACTGTCAGCCTTTAGCGTCGTGTTGAAATCGTTTCCGTAACGTGTCCGTTTTCCATGTCGTAATCAGGATCTTACTGGTGTCAATCCTGATGTGCTTGGCACTCCTTGCGTTGCTCCTGTACACGGTATTTCCCCCGTGCAATCTCCAATAGGCTTTACCGCGCCCTTACTCGTGTTGTCACCCGATTAGTCGCCTCATACGACAGGGACAGGGACCAAGACCCGAAGTGCTATTCTAGGCCGGTAGCTCCACGGCAATGTGTGTGTGTGTGTGTGTGTGTGTGTGTGTGTGTGTGTGTGGCTGCTTCGATGTCTTCCCGGGGAACCGTTTTTCGATGCTGATACTCTCTTGGTTACCTTCTCTTCTCCTTCTGATCGATCGGCTTTTCTACGCTCCCTCACAGTTACAACAAACTGATTAAAATTCAGGTCAGGTCAGGTCAGGTAATGAATCCCTCGATCCCTCGCCGTCCAGCTCGTCCAGCACATTCAGCTCCTTCAGTAACGATGTTGTCTTGTCGATGTCCTCATGAAAAATGAATGGGTTTCACCACCAGAATATCGCTTAAGTATGCTTTTCGTGCGTGATTGAATCGAGAGAAGGTGTGGTTTACGATGGCAATTTGGAAGGCAAATTAGAGGGGAATGAACTCTCTGAGTTTGAAACTTTCGGCGACTGAGCAATAATCGGTTGAAAATTATATAATTTTCGCGATGAGAAACATTTTCCGTTGCGCGCGCATGCAATATTGGATACGAAAATATCCTACTTATGGGGAAGAATAATGTTCAGAAGCTTTCCTGCTAATTACATTTGATTGAAAAATTACAAAATCAAATGTATTTGGTCGCTGTATATATAATGACTTACATTCTATAGTTTATAGTTTATAAAATAACGCTTCCTGTGCTTTCGTTCATTTCTTACTCTACTCTCGCACCGTGAGGACTCGTTTGTTTGGGACCAAGCAGACAGCTCGTTAGTCTTTCGGTGCTAAGGCACCACGAAAGCAGCTAAGATAAGCGCATCCAGCTGGCCCATCGTATCCGAGGAGAGCGTGCTACATTAGCTTAGCATATAATCAACGGCCCTTTTCAGGGCTCCAAATTCGTTGGATTAGAGTTCAGAAAAGTTTTTTACAGGCCGAACTGAAAGCAGCATTTAGCGAAAATCGTGGTGTCGATGATAATTCGATACCGATAGGTGCCATGGATATGGATTTGATAGTGAAGAATATGAAATACATGACATGATGTAGTGAATATTTCCCCATATCGAAGAAATCACTTTGATGAAACTGCATTACAAAATTATTTGTGTACGAATGCCGCAAGCGATAGTCGACTCTAATTTGCGCTGGGTAATTTCCTCGTTCCTCCTTTGAGCATTAATAATCTCTTTCTGGCAAAACGAAGTGGTATGAATCACATTATTCGAAAGATAAAATGAAGATGTTTTCTGCCAATTTCCTTCAACCTCCAAACATCTCTTTCTCCCGTTTGTCGTTTTTGCGTTCGCTAATCCTTTCTCACAACACCCATTTCTCATTTGAGAAATTGTTGAGTAAACATCGTTTGCCAGTGCGCGTAGAGCGGGAATTCCTAAAGATTCATTGCACCTTTAATAAATTGCCGAAAGACGTGGTCTTACGTTGATCGCACTTGATTGAAAAATCATAAAACGAAATGTAACCGCTCGAAAATTACATGATTTTCGCGATGTGAAACATTTTCCGTTTTTCATGTTATGCATCCAATATTGGATACGAAATTTTTTTACTGATGGGGAAAATAATATTCAGAAGCTTTCCTGTTAATTGCGATTGATTGAAAAATCACAAAACCAAATGTATTTGGTTGCAGTGTTGTATGGATAGAAAACATTAAAATAAACTCTTTCGCATGAATGTATTTTTCGATTCCCTGGGGAACTGGCAGATTATTTTTCAGCAACGAGAGTTCCGCGCGTGTATGTGTGTGGGGCGGCTGCTCCGATGTTTCAAGCGGAACCGTGGCATCACTCTCCTGATGGATTCCCTTCTGGCCTAAGATGCACAAACAGGCTCTTGGTGACACCGTTCATCAGCGCTTTCAAGATAAACGAAGTTAGCTTCACCACAACAGCGACAACATGCTCCAATCGCTGTTCAATTATAACTGAGTGGGTTTACGAGCGGCGCTTGCTTATATACCGATTGGTGATTTCAATAGCCTGTTTTGAAAGCAATTTTAAGGCTATTAAAACAAGTTTTTGGATCAAAAAGTAACAAGTATATAACGCGTAGACATTTTATCTTTCGAATGAAGTGTTTATCATACCATTTCGTTCAGTGTTTAAGAGCTATCAACGCTCAAAATCTCGGTCTCCGGCGTAACGCTTTCGTTTTCGAAACTTTGATTTTACACCCCGGTATAGAAATGAAAGACGTAGTCGTAGTCTACGTCAAAAATTGGAAAAGTGGCGATTTATTTCTCAACATAGTCTCCTTTTAGCTCGATACACTTGACCCAGCGATGCTCTAACTTTTTTAATCCATCTGAAAAATACGTTTTCTCGAGGTCTGCAAAGTAAACCTCCGTGGCGGCGATGACCTCCTCATTTGACTCAAATTTCTGCCCGGCGAGCGACTTTTTCAAGTTTGGAAACAAAAAAAAATCGCACGGGACCAAATCTGGAGAATATGGTGGATGGGGCAGCAGTTCATACCGCAATTCGACCGTGGCCGTGGCGATGGCGGAATTTCCATCTTTTCCTTTTTTTTAATCCGCGGACACGCTCGCTTATACACACGGTTAAAACAAAACTACGAGTTCGATTCGGCTGAAATTTTGACAGTAGCCGTCAATGCGAATGTACTACACGATAATTAATCTCTCTTGCGACACCATCGGGCTATGAGGCTAAGGACTTATCGAACCGCCCTCGTATATAAATATACAGCCATTCCATGTTAAACCGATATAGCGGTTCTGAGATTTTCGTTGAAATGGTAAATTTGTTTTTTATCGCAAAATATTAGATCCGTATTTTTCAATTTTTCCATTAGGGTGCCCATTTTCGTTTTGGGGTGATCCGAAAAATATTTTTTTTCACCTTTTTCCCACAAATGATATTTTCCAAACTTTTGAACCACTGAACCAATTTAGATGATCGACATATTAAATTGAAACCAATAAGCTAACCTTCTTTGAAAAAATCACACTTGCGGGAAGATTGGATTCTAGCCGTATAGGTCTAGTCTAGTCACATACGAATATTGAACGAAACATGTTAAATTTGCAAAGTAATAACTTAAAAACGAAAAAAATTACATCTCTGATATCGAGATATGTCATGTAAATCTCTATCTTTAACCGAGAATGAAAAACTAACTCAATCAATAATTACGAAAACAAAAATCCATATTTTTCGCAAAAGTTATACTCTTCCAAAGAAAACTAACTCATAAGCTTTAATTTGATATGCCGATTATATGAATCGGATCAGTAGTTCAAAAGTTATAAATTTTTGTATCGGAAAAATGGGGACATTTTTTTTCGAACCAACGAACCAACGAACTTTGAAAAATCAAAACTCAAAAAGGATAAAAATAGCGTATCTGATATCGAGATTTATTATGTAAAAAATCCTCAGCTTTCAAGAAAAAAAATATGGCGCCCTCTAGTCCAAAGCCATGAAAACAATAAAAAACAAACTCTATTTTGCTAATAATTTATCAATCCATATATAAACGCGAAGAAAACATTTTTTTTTTATTAATTCGTTTATTTTTGCAGGCTCAGTAACTTAAGTTTAAAGGAGCCGAATTCTTAAATATAATTTTAAAACTATATATAACTTACGTTTTTAAATTAAAGGAGAGCGTTTTTAAAAAAGAACTACACTTGTTCACTGTAAGATTAAGACTAACTTTATTATCGCTTCCAGTTTACATGACTTATGATTTATGCCTACTCAATGAGCCGAAGGGAATTTGATACCTACATTCTCGAGTTGCGTACCGTTGCCTGTTATGCTGATTCGTGTTGTGGTGTCTACGTTGAATATGTTATTTCAGTGAAGATGGGACGTTTGGCCAAAAGTGATGATGCCGCTGTTTAGGTTGTTCGAGCTGGTGCATGGCTGGTGTTGCCGTTTGGAATTGACGGTAACTGCTCCCTCATGAAGTTCGAACCGTCCCGGTTCGATTTTAGCGGATGTTGGTTTCTCTGAATTTTCCTTCTTCTCTGGTAATGTTCTGCGGGGTTCTGGGAATGGATGCTGGCCAATTTTAAATACGTTACTAGTGCGTTTGTTGATTTTCGTTATGGCTATTACTATTCCAGAAATTATAATTATCGAAAATATTCCGATATTTGTTGAGATATGGATTGCAAATGATTCTTCTATTGAATCCATTCGTTCACGGTTGCGGATGTTTAATTCTTGTAGTTTTTCTATAGTTATATTCTCCTCGAGAGCGCCTTTTTCTATTTGTAGACCATCTAGCGATATTGCCAGTGGTGTTTGTTTGTTGTGTCTTTCTCGATTGTCAAACTTTGTGCCATTGATGATTACTGCACAGTTTGAGAAGTATATTAGAAAACTACCTGATAGTGTTCTGTTTGTCAGTTTGCAATCCGTTTGTATGAATACTTTTTGAACGTCCTTCAGCACGATATGGAAATCAGTTAGCCGCTTGACGCCTGAATTGGCATCGTGATCCACGAAGCTGCACTTTCCGGAAAATCCTCGTAGGATTTTGGAATAACATGCGTCGTTGGAAACGTCTATCAGATTGTTCTGATCGCACATGGTATTTTGTCCCACAGGTTGGCATCGCCCGTTGAGAAGATAAGTTGATTGGCTTCCTACTATTGCTGTCCTTGATGGTAGTTTTAGAGATGTTCCGTTGATTGGTAATGGTTCCAGCAGCAACTCGTTAAATATTTCCGTTTTAACAAATGGCACTGAGATAACAAAATATAATTTGCTGTTCTTAAAGACTATTTTTATACTTATAAATTCATAAGCCTGTTCTGAATTAAGCAATGTAATGTTCTGTTTTTCTAACTGATGCACTATGACTTTTAATTCCTCCGGTTCTAGGAAGTTCCTCGAAATCACATTTACGCGAGCTAATTGAATGGTTTCGAATACGGTGTCTAGGTGGTTTCGTATTTGGTCTAGGTGAAATGAAACTCTGATTACTTTGCTGAGGGCCGTGAAATTTTGGTTTACATTGTTGGGATCTAATATAGCTTGTCTATTTGAAATAATTTGTTTTACCAACTTACTTTGTTGGTCATTAATGGATTGGATTATTTTATTTATTCTATTTTGTAGTTTTTCATTGATTGTTGCTTGTAAATTGTTTTCATTAATTAACTGTCGATTTCCTGCCTTGAGATGTTCAATCTCCGTGTTAATTCTGTCTAAATCTTCTTGGTCTAGGTTTCCTGTAATTAATTTTATTGTAGACCCTAAAAAATTGAAGGCTCCTCTTCTGTGTCTCTCCTTAGGGGAAAGGATTCTGTATAAGTTTGTAATTTCATGCATTTTACTACGCAAAAGATTTAACATGTGATTTCTCTGATGTTAGGAAAGGTTTCTAATCCGGTGATTATGGTGTTGAGTTGGTTAAGTATAGGTTGGTATAGGTCGAGGTCTACTTCGTGATAAACGTGAATATGTCCGTTTTTGATGAATGTTGATTCCATTCGTATGGTCAATAGTCCGGGGTTTGTTGAAATGTCTTGAATTTGAATGATTTGTCCAAAATAAAGTTGCATTTGCAGAACAAGAAGAATCAACAGACAAAGTGCCATCTGAAAGAAAAAATATTATTAGTTATTATTTATTCTTTTTATATTATTTTTGTGTAATCTACGATTCGAGTCGTCAATAAAGCTTTTCAATCTGTCTTCGACAACTTGAACCGTTGAATATCGTTTTCTCGTTTTATTCCGAATTCCCTGCACTTTATGTAACACTTGCTGATCTGGGACCAATTTTGGTTCGTCTTCCAGATGCCGGTTGTGTTGTTTATGTGTGTTCCTTTGTGTTTTGGTCAGTGTTAATACGACTTCGTCATATAATTTATCTCTTTTTGCCAATATTTCTTCGGCGTCCAGAGGTCTTTCATCTTGGTCCTTGATACCTAAAAAGATTTCTCGGGGTTTCATGTTAGTTGCAGAATGTATGGTTTCATTATATAAAGTGCAAGAAATTCTGTATAATTCTTTGTTGGATAGTGATTCATACTTATGCCTATTACAACGATAAATCTCGGCGAGTGTACTGTGGAATCTTTCCACTATTCCGTTGGTCTCGCTATGATTTGTCGGTGTAAAATATATTTGTATGCCTAGGTCATCGAGGAGTCCTCGAACCTCAATAGATCTCATGGATGGCTCGTTATCGCATACAATAAGTTGAGGTTTCCCATGAGTGCTAAAGAACTTCAGAAGGGCTCTTCTTATATCTTGTATTGTTCTGGACTTGATACTTACTAAAACTCCGAACCTAGAGAATTTATCTACAATGGATAAGAACATATCCGGTTGAGATATGAATATGTCCACATGGATAATCTCTAGTGGCCGTTTTGGGATGGGGGTCTGTCCTAGTTTGATTTTGTAAGGTGCTCTATCATATTTGGCTTTATTGCATTGATCGCATAATCTTATGTACGTTCTGATTTTTCTTTTCATGCTAGGGAAATAGTATGTTCGAGAGATTTGCTGAAGATTTTCCTGAATACCTCTGTGGGCGAAATCGTGTTGTCCTCGTATGATTTCGTTCTGGCGTTCTTCGGTAGTGACGTCTTCTAAGGTGATTTGGGATATTCTCATTCTAAAAGTTTTATTTCGGCTAAAATAGTTTTTGTAGACTATTTGAAGAGAAGGTATGACGGTCTCTGGACAATTGATGCAATTTAATTTTTTTGGATTTGTGTAATCACGTAGTATTCTTAGAAGGGTCGGAACTCCGAAATGTAATTTTGTTATCGTTTTTCTGAACACGCGTGGAAAAATCTCTTCGACTTCTTCACTGTCTGTCTGTCCAATTTTTAAAACTATTTGATTTGAAAATGCATTCAGTGGTTTTAGTGTCATAGGTATGAATTCCGAGTCATCCGTGTCTGCCGAATGAACGGTTGCGTCGTCGGTATCGTTTTCGTCTTCGTTATTATCTGTGTCTTCGTTGAGATTGATCTCTAGGGGAATCCGAGATAGGGAGTCGGCAACAGTGTTTTGTTTGCCTGGTCGGTATTTAATGTCATAGTCGTATTCTTCAAGATCTAATCTCCAGCGGATCAATTTACTGTTGGGGGTTTTCAAATTTAAACCGTAAGTCAAGGGCTGGTGGTCAGTGTATAGTGTGAATTTGCGGCCAAATAAATATGGTCGAAAGTATTTACAGCCCCACCAAATGGCTAGTAATTCCTTTTCGATCGTTGAGAGATTTTCTTCGGATTTGGTTAGAGTTCTCGAGGCGAACGCTACTGGTTTGTCTCGACCTATTATGCCTTGGGATAATACGGCTCCAATCGCGTGGTTAGAGGCGTCTGTGGTTAAGATGAAGTCTCGTGTAAAGTCGAGGTATTGTAGTATGTCGCTACTTGTTAATATATTTTTACATTTGTGAAAAGCTTCAATAAATTCCTCTGAATGATGGACTTCCTCACCTTTCCCCAAACAGTTTGTTAGGGGCTTTGCGATTTTCGCAAAGTCTCTAATGAACTTCCTATAATATCCTAACACGCCGAGGAACCCACGGAGTTGTTTCTCATTCTTAGGTAAAGGCCACTCTTTTATTGTTTGTATTTTATTGGGATTAGGCTTAACGCCCTCTGGAGTCACAATATGACCCAGGAAAGCAACTTCTTTTTTCAAGAATTCGCTTTTGTCCAACTGAAGTTTCATGTTAAATCTTTTAAGTCTATCGAAAATTTTACAAAGGCTTTCAATGTGTTCTTGAAGACTGGTGGAGAAAATTATAATGTCGTCCATATACACAAGGCATATGGTGCCAATATAATCTCTAAGGACATTATCCATCACGCGTTGAAACGTGGATGGAGCATTCCGAAGACCAAATGGCATCCTAAGGAATTCATAGTGCCCATGCTCCACGCTGAAGGCGGTTTTTGGTATGTCCCGATCTTGAATTTCAATTTGGTGAAACCCACTAGCTAAGTCCAATGTAGAGAAATAGTGACAACGTCCCAGTTTGTCCAATATTTCATTTATATTGGGTATAGGGTACTTGTCTTCGATAGTCTTTTGGTTCAATTTTCTATAGTCTATCACTAGACGCCATTTTCGCTTCCCTGATGCGTCCTCTTTCTTGGGGACAATCCACACCGGGGAAGACCAAGGGCTGCTCGAGTGACGAATAATACCCTGATCGAGCATTTTGCTTATTTGCTGTTGCACTTCAGCTTTATGGCAATAAGGGTATCTATAGGATTTCGAGTGTACCGGTATTTCATCTTTGGTGTTAATTTCGTGTTTAATAGCACTTGTGAAGGTCAAGTTTAGTCCTTCTTGATGAAATATATCGCTGTATTTCTTTATTATTTTGAACAGATTTTGGCGTTCTTCTGAGTTTAGGTGGTCTGAGCGGATTTGTTTCAGCAGTTCTTGAGGGTTATTATTCATTGAATCAGGAGGTGAGACTTCGTCAAAATTGTTTAATTCGGAAAAAATAGGTCTGTTTGAATTAACTTTCACCGGACAATGGCTAGTATTTCTAATCATGACAGTAGCTTTATTATCGGTTGATCGATAGAGTCCTGGAAGGATATTCACGTCGTTTGTTAAGGAGTAAAGTTCTGGAATATAGAAGTCACCGTTCTGTATGTCTATTGGAAGTTTTATAGGAACCTCTTCATTTGCATTCAAGTTGATGTCGTAGGAATTAGGATATTTCCTACTCATCTGGATGGTATAGTCTGGAAATTTAAGTGTGTTAGAAGAAGTGATTATGTCGGTTTCAAGTTCAGTCAATGTTTGATAGCCAATAAGTCCGTCAAAGTAGGGATGAAATTTGAACAAGAAGAATGTGATGGGAGGTTTTCCATCGAAGGGAGAAAATTCAACGGATTCGCTAATGGAATGGGTGCCGTTGATATTTCTGACGAAAGAATGATTTAGTTTGGAAATTTTTAGATTTGCAATTTTCGCAGGATTGATGTAATTTTTGTTAGCGCCACTGTCTATCAAAAATTTCATCTCTCCTATTTTCGTGTTTAATTTTACATATGGGATAAAATTTGTTATCTCCCGTTTGAACTGTCTGAATCCGGTTGAAAATTTAAATCATCTACATTTCCTTCTGTGTTCTCAGATGTCTCATTGGTTTCGATGTTTCCTCCGAAAATGTTTGGATCATTTTCTGAATAGATGTTGTTATGGGGGTCATAGTCTGGGTAATTTCCCTCAACCTTCGCTAAGGCATAATTGTCATTTTCAGCATGTCCATAATCGGGCAAATATGTTTCTTCACAATGTTCGAAATGATAGTTGGGACTTGGGTGAAAAGGATTTAAATTCTGGCGTGGTTTAAAATGGTTATTATTGTTTCTATTCATGTAATTTACGTTCCTACTTCGGATCGAGTGATCCACCTCCATAGGGACTGGTTTGGGAAAATTATTTTGATGGTTTTGTCCAAACTGATTGCGGGGAAAATTAGGATTTGGTTGCTGGGTGAAATTATTTCTGAAAATTGGGGGTCTCTGAATTGGGTTTGGAGAGAAATTAGGTTGCCAATTGATTGGTTTGGGGTTCGGTGGAAAACGGGGTACGTTCACAGGACCATTGTATGGTGCTGAAAATTTAAAAGGATTCACTGGCCGGGTAGGTATGTTTGGAGGAATAGGAGCTCTTGGATGATTAAATGGTTTCGGTGGTAGCATTGGTTTATATGATTTTACATAATTATAGTTTTGCTCCTCCATACAAAGTCGGAGAGCGTCTTTCATTGTAGTGGGGCATTGGGCTCTAATGATTGGTCCTAGCGGCTCTCTTAAGCCAGCGAGGAAAACTTTTAGCCCTATGTCCTGGAAAAATTCTTTCTTTGCTTGTTTCACGGCTGCATTTTGTTCTGTTATGCTCAGATTATTTGTGAGCAGTGAAACGATGTGCGATACCTTGGAGTAAAATTCTTCCACGTTTCCGATTTGGTTCAATTTGAAGAGGTCTCTGGTGAGGGAGACCTCGTCACGCCTGTCGCTGTAATGTGTGATTAGGGTTTGTTTTATCTCGGCCCACGTTAGGTTGGTGCCGTATAGTTCGAGTACGTTGTCAGCGTCCCCAATTACTTTTGTGCGGATCGCTTGAATCCACACTCTATAGACGTTAGTATTCTGTGCCTCATTCAGCAGAGGGATTATATTATCAATCCCCTTTAAAAATGAGTTTAATTTTAACGGGTTTCCGTCGAAACACGGAAGATCCCGAATAATTTGGGGCGTCTGTAACGATTTTAGTATCGATTCCGTTCTTTGCTCCGGCACTTGAATCACCTGCACGGGGTTCGCTTGCCTGTTGGCAGCCAGTTGGGCGGCAAGTGATTGAGCATTTCGCTCACCTTGCGCTGCTTGGATTTGTAATTGAGCGATCTGCTCATCCTTCTCGGCCAGACGGCTGGCCAGTTGTTCCAAACTCGCTTGGAGAAGTTCGAGCTGGTTCTCTGCCATGTCTCGGCCTCGATTGAAATTCCTAAATCGCTTAATTTTGGAAATTAAAATTTCCTTGTTTAAAAAAGTATTTTACTTGGTACCGGTTATAAAAATTCACCTTTTTATTCGTTATTAAATCACTAAATATTAAATCACTACACCTAGTCTCTAGGAAATTAAAATATCTTTTTATAAAGTTTTTCACTTGGTACCGGTTATAAAAAAAATCACCTTTTTATTCGTTATTAAATCACTAAATATTAAATCACTATACCTAGTCTCTTTTTGCTTACCTTAATTTTTGCGATATTCCTTCGCTGGTTCTGATCGCTTGGTTTTGTTAGTTGTCCTTGGGGTGCCACTACAATCGATAAGCCGTCGATTCGGTCACACACGCGAACTTCTAACTAAAACCGCAATCCGCACGACTGCGCCACTTACGTTTTTAAATTAAAGGAGAGCGTTTTTAAAAAAGAACTACACTTGTTCACTGTAAGATTAAGACTAACTTTATTATCGCTTCCAGTTTACATGACTTATGATTTATGCCTACTCAATGAGCCGAAGGGAATTTGATACCTACATTCTCGAGTTGCGTACCGTTGCCTGTTATGCTGATTCGTGTTGTGGTGTCTACGTTGAATATGTTATTTCAGTGAAGATGGGACGTTTGGCCAAAAGTGATGATGCCGCTGTTTAGGTTGTTCGAGCTGGTGCATGGCTGGTGTTGCCGTTTGGAATTGACGGTAACTTATATAAACAATTTTCTTACATCTATGGTTAGTAAGGTGGAAACCGATTACTCACGGTGTACTCGAGTTTAGAAGGGTGACATATTTTTAGGAGAAGGATGGGGTATAAGGAAACTGTAACAATGTTGATGAACACTCAATTCTTAAATCTGTTTGTATATCTATAGTGTTTTTACATTTCAACTTATTCTATTATTTATAGCAAGGGGACGAATTACCCGCAAAGGAAGGAAAGGAGGGTATAAGGACATAGGGACAATCACACACGAAGATCGATAGCTTTAAGGAAAACATATATATGGGACATGTAATCAAGGTCTAACCGAGCCAACACATCTCTCACCGGCACATTGGGCTGTAAGAAAACATTTTGAACCGATAGAAAGAAACAGTTTCTAGTGGAAAAACCTATTTAAACACAATTCATATTAATAAAAAGGGATTAATTCAATATTTCACTATGATTCTGAATTTCCACCGTGGAATCGAGATGTTGGTGAATTCACCATACTTCACTGTCTTCGGTGAACGTGAACGTGAAAACAGTACTGAATATAGACGTTAAAATATTTCCCCGTTCATGTTCACGTTCGAATATCCCAAGACATTGTGAAAACTATTTCACCGTGAACTGCAATAGGATATGTTATGCAGCTTTCGAGTTTTCAGTGAAAATTTTCATATGGATGCAGTTTCATTCTATCGGATTTCTACATGGGTTGAAAAACTTCCTTGCTTCGGGTTAATTCGTGAACAACTGTATATTTTATCTAAACTTTATTGAAGCTCGATGTTTATTTACTTCACGTTTAATATGAACGTGAACGTGAACAAAAACATTCTATTCACCACGATTTTTTTGAGATGTTGTTCACCGTGAAATAGTCGTACCATTTCATCACCTGTTCATGTTCACGTTCACGGGAACTCTACCTTAAGATTGTAAGCAATACACACTGAACTAATTTTACCCAAAATTACAATGGAAAATACCCAACAGTTATAAAGTTACAGTCATTTGAAAACGATACAATTTGAGTCGAGACAGCATTTACAACATCCTCTCCCCTCTTTGGAAAGGCGAGAGCCTAGTTTCGACCGCCCGATGGTGCTGTGCGATCGTAAAGTGCCGTAGAAAATGTAGAGGAGGAGCGAGATCAAGGTCTCATTGCTCCGCACCTTGGGCTAGGAAGTCGGCGCAACAGGTCAAACGGTAAAGACATGCTTTGCCAAAATAAACATTTATTATCAGCCGAGGCCGGTCCTGTCTGAGCAGCAGACAATCACCCAGAAAGAGTGGCTGAAGGGGCTGGTGAAAAACAATTTTCCTGTAAAAGGTGGCTTCGTGGCCTCAATGAATGACGACATCGACTTAATGCTGGACGGCCAGGACTGGCGGGGAAACGGGTACAGTAATCGTTCGCTAACTGGTCCTGGTTTAACTGGTCTGCTGTTTAACTGGGCGAACGTTAACTGGTCTTTGGACCAGTTGAAAAGCAGAATTTCGTAAACAATCGACGCCATATTCAAATGAAAGATTTGCTGTGAGGGGCATTCGAATGTAATTTTAAATGTTATGAAAATAGACATTATTTTCGAACGACAAAAACATTGATTAAACTACAGAAAAATAATTTTCTCAAATCATATGTCATACCTGTTGTCGCACTCAATGCGAAACTTCCATTGGAATCCTTTTGTTTATCCAATTACAGGAGCAATGCGAATCAAACAATTCATTGAAGTTTCCCTCGATTTTATTTGACGTTTAACATGCCGGACCAGTTAAAACGCGAATGTCGATAAGTGGTCTTCCCTTTTCGCCCAGTTAGTGAATGTTTACTGTACTTCACGTCCTCCCACACATAGTTCCCGAAGTAGGGTTTTCTGTGGCTGACGATCAGCGAGAAAGGGAAAGCCTAAGTCGCTGTTCTTTCCTTCGTTGCTTGCAGAGAACGGGGAGTTATACAGTACGAACCCGAAGGAGAAGTGGTCTACTGACCAGGCTAAACCAAAACCACGGAAGAGCTGGAGAACATGCCGACGTCTACCTGTTCATCTGTCATGGCAACGATTTCAGCCAACTGCCGTAAGACCGCCCGGCGGAGCGTCGAAATATTTTTGCAGAAGGCCTAGTAAACGAAGGATTTAATGAAAATTGGGTCTATTGAATTACTTTTTTTTTTGTGGTAGTTTTCATCGCTATCCGAAATTAGGCCATTTAATAATGCATACGTTAAACAGTATAACAGCAGATTGTGAATTATTGCGAATCGGCAGACTGAGAGAATGCTTCAAATTAACTCTGTATTCTAGATGAGCGACAAGATGTTCAGAAAAAAACATTTACGAAATGGATCAACGGTTACCTTTCTAAATCAAACATACATCCAATACAAGACTTATTCGAGGACTTGCGGGATGGACATAAGCTTCTTTCACTTTTGGAGGTTCTGACCAATAAGTCATACGTAAGTATCAAAATTCATACTTTTCAATCGAAACGGCAATTCCAGACAATTTTAGACATTTGAAATTTTCGTCAAAATCAATATCATTCGTTATATTCTAGCATATAGATATGAATATGTAGCATAGAATTGCTTAGTACACTAATGATGTGACATTCTAATTCTTCACTATTTTAACTTTCAGAAACGTGAAAAGGGTTCTATGCGAGTACACCAGATTAACAACTTAAACAAAGCTCTCGCCGTTTTACAAGAATGTGGAGTGAAATTAGTCAACATATCGAGTGATGATATCAATTCCGGAAACCCAAAACTGACGCTAGGTTTAATATGGCTTATTGCCCTAAGTTTTGACGGAGAAAAAATAGTCAGTTCTCAGGCAGTTAATGGCATAGAGAAATCGTTGCAAAATTGGACGCGACAGTTCATAGCGAAATACAACATTAAGGCATGTAAATTAACAATGAAAAAAATAAATTTTCATATATACTTTTTTTTTCAAAGATTGACGACTTTTCTCTGAGTTGGGCTGACGGATTAGCTTTCCTAGCAATACTTCATGAAGCAAGCAGTGGATTTGATTGGCAGGAAGCTGTGAAAAAACATCCAATCGCAAGACTACGTTTTGCGTTTGATTTGGCCTTCAACCATCTAGGCATAGAAAAGCTTTTAGACCCAGAAGATGTAAACACCAGTAAACCAGACAAAAAATCTATCCTTATGTACGTGATGTGCTTATACAATGCAATTGTTGCCAAGAAAAATCCAGCTCTAAATAGTTTCAAAGAAAAAGCAGCGTTTTCGGAAAGTATGGAAGAGATACAATTACTATGCGAGAATGAATTTGACGAAATAACCAATGATGAAAACAAGAATTACAATTTTGAACAAGATATATCGGTAATGTCGACATACAATGAAAAGAAAATTCATGAAGAATATTTGACGAACCAACAGAAAATTTCTTTCACCCAATCGTTTGATGGAATGAAAAATTTTAACAAAAGTCACGAGGAAAATAATTTATACCATAGCAGACATATTCTGTCGAAAGCAGCGCAAGCAGATAATAACAGTTCTAATTTCAGGCCAACTAGTGATGATGTTGCATTTAATAAATTAGATTCTTTTTATTGGGAACCGAAATCATCTCGGCCTATTTCTAGTGCAACTGACTTTTCAACAGAATTTAGTGGATATCAAGCAACTGTTGAAGAAGTTCTAACCATGTTACTGGAAGCAGAGGAAACATTTTCCAACGAAATACCGGAAACTGAAGACCTGAACACTGCAAAGAAGCAGTTTCACGACCACGAAGAATTCATGGCTAAACTTTCGGAATATCAAACATTTGTTTGTAGAGCTCTTGATGAAGGTTCCAGATTGATTAGTGAGTCTCAAACTATTCCAGGAACACATGATTTGGATTTAGAAGGTCAAAATGAAATCAAACAACAACTTTTTCTCTTGAATGAGCGATGGGAAATACTACGCATGAATGCACTCGATCGGCAGGCTCTAATCCATAAGAGATTGGCTATGTTACAGATGGATAAAATTGATAAATTGAAAAAAAGTTTAACGGTTATGGAGGATAGAATTTCTCGAATGAATTATATTGGACCAACCCCAGCCGATCTCAAAGTTCAACTTGAAGAGCAAGAGAAACTAGAAAATGACATGGTGGTACCTAAAGAACTTGTTGATAGTCTTAACAATTTAGTCATTATTGTTAATTCCGACAGTTTTTGCGAAGTAGAAGACAAACTCTCTGCTCTTGAGGAACGTTGGTCGCACCTAGCAATATGTATAACCAGCAGATCGGAGAAACTACAAAGTTTAGCACGTCGGTGGAGAAAACTTTCCGAACAATATCGTATCATTTGCCGTTGGATTGAATCACGCGAGCGAGATTTGAAATCTATGGAGGCGGATGAATCTGTGGAGGTCGCCACATTACTGAGTAGAATCAAATGTTTGGAATATTGCAAACAAGATATGAAGGTGCTCAGTATCTGTTTGCATGAATTGGAAAGCTCAGCTCAAAGGCTAAGCGATGAGGGATATTCTCCTTTGAATGTTCTCTCCAGGATAGAAAATCTTACGGATATGCGAGATGCGCTTGATCAAATAATAGAAGCACAAGAAGCTCGTTTGGGAGACATGGGTTTCCAAATATATGATGATAGACATAAATCAGATCTTATGAAACCCGATACCTGGGAGGATTTTCAAATTCAAATAAACGAACAAACTTTTTACAACATTAATAAATTTAAGGTTGATGATATTGCATCATTCGATTATCCACATTCCAATACAGAGAAGGCACAGGATTTTTTGAAACAATTTCAAGAGTTAATCAGTGGTTTGAAAAGCACTTTGGATGATAGTTTTAGTACTATTGATCAGTATGACAGGATGGAATCAAATCAGAAATTACTATTGATCGAAAAGCTACAAAGAATACTAGAAACACAGAAGAAAGACTATATGAAAGCTCAGAATATGTTGGACGGCTGTATTTCTTTATCAGAAATTAAAACAGATTCCGAAGCACGATCTCTTTCCGACATTGGCATTCTCATGGATGCATTCGAAAAAGAAGTGAAAGCCTTAGCAGATAAAGAAAAAATCAACACTTGTCTTCTTGAGTTTAAACTAGCTCTGGCGAATACAAAGGAATGGTACCTACGAAACGCGAACTGTGCTTCTGCTGATGATCTTGAGGACCGATTATCCAGCATGACCTCGTTTGATGCTAATATAGAAATGTATTTGAAAATTATAACTGATAGTGAGAGGAAAAACTATAACTCGTTAAAACAGGATTTCAATCAATTTTCAGAAAACTGGAATGACGTTAAACGATCTCTTTATCGTTTGATGAAGGATAAGCAACTCCATATGAGTGAGAATATACAGCGAGTGCAACAATTAGTTGCACAGATAGAACACGTACCTATAATTTATTCCGATATCAAAAGCATGCAAATTAATTTGGAGAAAATTCATTCCTTCAAAACTATGTACAACGAACTGCTTGAACAAGGTTGCGAGGAAGAAATCGCGAAAATGAATAATGAGAATGAAGTAGCAAATATGTTGTTTCAATGGTCTAATATACCTAAACTGTTGAATGAAAATATTATAAAACAAAACATCGCCATTGAAAGTTTGAATCACTTTGACACTGAGCACGATGAAATTGTCGTATTTCTGAGTCACATTGAACAAAGCTTGAAAAATGATGTGTTCATATTAGGAGAAATCAAAGCATTACAGATGAGATCCGTTGAATATGAACAGTATGCTGCTCTCATAAAAAAGACGGACATTGATATTAGAAGTATCAAGAACTTCTCCGAAATAATTGCTGAGAATAGCGGGAAATATTCAACAGATAATCTGGCATTGAAGGTTCAGCAACTTAGAGACCGCCACTCAACAGTTAATGCTTTATATTTAGATAATTTGCAAAAATTGAACGAATCCAAGAATGCAACAGAAAATATACTCAAGAGAGTCCACGAAACCGAACTTTGGTTGAATAATTTAGAAATGAACACGCCGAACAAACTAAATTCAGAAATTGTAAATTTGAATGAACTCTACCAAATAAAATCCAAGTTTCAAACGTTGAAAGAAACGTGCGATCAACAAACGCGTAAATTCCGTGAGCTGAACGAAATGGGCAATGAGATATTGTTGCAGATAGATGAAATGATTCAAGCAAAGGCTGGGACCAACGTTTCTTACTTAGCCATGAAATTTACCAAATTGAATGCGCGCTGGAGTGATGTGACTTCATTGGTATACACAAGAACGGCTCTATTAGAATATGTATCTAGTCAAATGGGAGAGTTTAAAACGCTGATTGTAGCCGAAACTGGTTACTTAGATAAATTAGAAAAATTATTAAGAAAAAGTCCGGAAAGTGCTGCCGACGCAGAAGAAATTTCAGAGGAATTGGATGTAGGTACATAATGACGGATTTCGCGCCAACTCGTTTATGGGATTGACATGACCCTCTCATAACTTAATGAAACTTTCCGGACGCGAAGACCTTACCTAATTAGGCAACTTGGCATACTTAGTTTTCCGAAAATTTATCTAGACTAACATATGGAAAGGGCTAAATATTTTTGGTAATTTTTTTTATTTTTTTTACTCGAAAATTATAAGTTCTACAAAAAAAGTGATCTATGGAAGAGTTTGAGGAAAATGATCGAATGTTCAGAAAGAAATACTGAAAAAATATTTTTTGAAATCATACACTGAAAAAATCGATTTCAAAAACTAAAAGTCGATTTTCTCGAAATGGTCATCTCAGATTTTGATGAAATGGTAGGTAAATGGTAGATAAATATGTGGCCTACAACTCTTCCATACATCGCAACTTGTGTAAATTTAAGGCAAAAAAGTTTTCCTAATAAAAGATGAAATTTTGCACAGGTCATTATTTCGGACCAATAAACAAAATGAACATGGTCGGTTCTTTAAATTCGATATTTTTTTCATACCTTCATTGCCTCTCAGGATATGTCCAAAAAAGTCGATTTTCGGCCAAAATTTTTTTTTCGGGATGGCAACAGATCTCGATTTTTCATGCATTTCCAAGTCATTTGGCATCGATTTTTTTTTTCGATTTTCCAAATTTCCTTTACTTCCCCCTTGTAAGATTTTCGACAATCAAAAAATCAAAACTTTGAGCGTCTTGAGGCACCCCTAAATCATGTCCGATTGAGCTGAAACTCTGCACAGGTCATTTTTTAGGTCATTTTGTACATGGTCGGTTTTTGAAATTCGATAGATTCGATCGACTGTACTTGTCTGTGCAGTGATTTTCGCTATAGTAGAACGGGACGATATATGCGGTTTAAACTTCTATGCAGTCTTCGAAAATGGTGAGCGATGTTTGGTACAGTTCGGATATGCAATCAACAGTCTTCGTTCATCATTTAGTGTAACACAAGTGATTACTGTCATTCATATAAGTATCTGAACGACCCACTCATGTTTGGTTGTATATTCGTGAGAAAGTAACCTCTCACACATTGTGTATCAAAAATGGCTCTGCAGTTGTTTGGAAATAACCAGTCGTGACCGGCATCAAATATAAAGTGACGGAAAATAAATAGCATTATTTCTATTGAAACATATTGTATTTGATTACAAAAATAAGCTGAAAACTGTACTTTAGCATCCAAGGGTCATCATCAATCTATTTGTACCTGTTATTGATTTTTTCGATGACTGTACACTTAAAAAAATAGAAAATATTCGAGGAAAAAATTTGAAAAAGTTTTTGATAGAAAAACTATTTTGCTTTGCATTTTGCACAAGTTGCGATGTATGGAAGAGTTTTTTTTTTTTTTTTTATTAAATCGTTTATTTTTACAGGCTCAGTTACATAAGTTTAAAGGAGCCAAACTTCTATCTGTATTGTTACAAGTATACATAAACATTTTTTATTAATTCTAATGTTAATGAGGTAGAGAACCGATTACTCGCGGCTTGCTCGAGTTTTTTAGGTCATTTTGTACATGGTCGGTTTTTGAAATTCGATAGATTCGATCGACTGTACTTGTCTGTGCAGTGATTTTCGCTATAGTAGAACGGGACGATATATGCGGTTTAAACTTCTATGCAGTCTTCGAAAATGGTGAGCGATGTTTGGTACAGTTCGGATATGCAATCAACAGTCTTCGTTCATCATTTAGTGTAACACAAGTGATTACTGTCATTCATATAAGTATCTGAACGACCCACTCATGTTTGGTTGTATATTCGTGAGAAAGTAACCTCTCACACATTGTGTATCATTCGATATTGATCGAAATCCAAACACTACTGTAGATATGATATTAAAAAATAAATTGTATAGGTACCTAACGAATAAAATAATTTATTGTATAGGTACCTAATGAAAAAATGGCTCTGCAGTTGTTTGGAAATAACCAGTCGTGACCGGCATCAAATATAAAGTGACGGAAAATAAATAGCATTATTTCTATTGAAACATATTGTATTTGATTACAAAAATAAGCTGAAAACTGTACTTTAGCATCCAAGGGTCATCATCAATCTATTTGTACCTGTTATTGATTTTTTCGATGACTGTACACTTAAAAAAATAGAAAATATTCGAGGAAAAAATTTGAAAAAGTTTTTGATAGAAAAACTATTTTGCTTTGCATTTTGCACAAGTTGCGATGTATGGAAGAGTTTTTTTTTTTTTTTATTAAATCGTTTATTTTTACAGGCTCAGTTACATAAGTTTAAAGGAGCCAAACTTCTATCTGTATTGTTACAAGTATACATAAACATTTTTTATTAATTCTAATGTTAATGAGGTAGAGAACCGATTACTCGCGGCTTGCTCGAGTTTAGAAGGGTGACATTTTGTTTCAGGAAAAAGATGGGATATAAGGATATGTTGACAATGTTCACACTCACATTCGCACTCACATTCATCATACTCAATTCTTAAGCCTATCTTATATCTAACATGTATTTACATTTCACCTTATTCTATTGTTAGTAAGAAGGGATTTGATTTCTCGCGAAGGAAAAGGAAAAGGAGAATATAAGGATATAAGGACAATCACACACGAAGATCGATAGCTTTTAGGAAGACATATATTTGGGACATGTAATCAAGGTCTAACCGAGCCAACACATCTCTTACCGGCACATTGGGCTGCCTTCCTCTAGCCCGAAGAGAGTTCTCTAAATTCGATCT
The DNA here is from genome assembly GCF_029784135.1 of Toxorhynchites rutilus septentrionalis. Classification (NCBI taxonomy): domain Eukaryota; kingdom Metazoa; phylum Arthropoda; class Insecta; order Diptera; family Culicidae; genus Toxorhynchites; species Toxorhynchites rutilus. The sequence continues at coordinate 170,428,797 of NC_073745.1, forward strand.
GGCAACAAGATACTCCTCGCACGACCAAACAACGTGTTCGATGTCGTGGTAACCTTGGCCACAAGCACAGATATTGCCATCGGCAAGATTAAAACGAAAGAGTAGCGCGTCTAACAAACAGTGATTGGACATGAGTCGAGAGAAGGTGCGAATAAAGTCCCGACTTAAGTCCAGACTTTTGAACCATGGTTGGAGGCTAACCTTAGGGATAATCGAGTGAAGCCACCGACCCAATTCATCTTCGTTCCACTTACGTTGCCAGTTAGCGATGGTATTTTTACGGACTAAAGAATAAAATTCATTGAAAGCGATTTGACGCTGATAAATATCGCCTTCAATTGCACCTACCTTTGCCAATGAGTCAGCCCTCTCGTTACCCGGAATTGAGCAATGTGAAGGGACCCAGACAAAGGTAATGACATAACAGCGTCTGGTTAAAGCACTCAAATTTTCTCGTATTCTCTCAAGGAAGTACGGCGAGTGCTTTTCCGGCCTCACTGAACGGATAGCTTCGACAGAGCTAAGACTATCCGTTACAATGTAATAGTGTTCAACAGGTCGTGAGGCGACGCTGTCCAGCGCCCAATGTATTGCTGCCAATTCAGCAATATACACAGAGCAAGGATTCTGAAGACTGTGGGAGGTGTTAAAAATTTCGTTGAACACTCCAAATCCTGTGGACTCATTCATAGAGGACCCATCAGTAAAGTACATATTATCACAATTGACACGCCCATACTTTGCATTGAAGATCGTAGGAACGATCCCCGATCGATGATAATCTGGAATTCCATGGATTTTCTCCTTCATGAACAGATCGAAATGTACAGAGGAATTGATGTAGTCAGGAAAACAAACACGGTTGGGAGTATACGAAGAAGGATCAACCTGCATGGAGATGAATTCATGATATGAGCTCATGAATCCTGAATGAAAATTTAGCTCGATAAGCTGCTCAAAATTTCCGATCACCAATGGGTTCATAACCTTACACCGGATGAGGAACCGAAGCGATAATAAATTGAAGCGATCTTTTAGTGGGAGTAGGCCTGCCAAAACCTCGAGACTCATGGTATGCGTTGAGGGCATACATCCCAACGCAATACGGAGACAAAGATACTGAATTCGCTCGAGTTTAATGAGATGTGTTTTGGCAGCTGATTGAAAACAGAAACTGCCATACTCCATCACTGAGAGAATAGTTGTTCGATACAACATTATAAGATCTTCGGGATGGGCTCCCCACCAGGTGCCGGTAATTGTACGGAGAAAGTTTATTCTTTGTTGGCATTTTTTACTCAGATACCTAATATGGGCCCCCCAAGTACATTTGGAGTCGAACCAGACCCCAAGATACTTGAATGACATAGCATGAGTGATCGGTTTACCCAAAAGTTGAAGCTTTGGTTTTGCTGGTCTATGCTTCCTAGAAAAAACCACCATCACTGTTTTCTCCGTGGAGAATTCGATCCCTAGCCCAATGGCCCAGGTTGAAAAATTGTTCAAAGTATCTTGTAAGGGTCCTTGCAGGTCGGATTCGTTTGATCCTACGACAGACACCACTCCGTCATCTGCAAGTTGTCTTAGGCTGCAATTTAGTGTAAGACAATTGTCGATGTCGCTTACATAGAAGTTGTACAAAAGGGGGCTTAAACATGAGCCCTGGGGGAGGCCCATGTAGGAGACCCGATTTACTGTCGAATCCCCGTGAGAAAAGTTCAACTGTTTCTCACAAAGCAAGTTATATAACATATTATTCAACAGAGGCGGCAGACCCCGAGAGTGTAATTTGTCTGACAAAACCTCTATTGAAACAGAATCAAAGGCCCCCTTTATGTCCAAGAATACTGAAGCCATTTGTTTTTTTTCGACGTAAGCCATTTGAATTTCTGAAGAAAGCAACGCAAGACAATCATTCGTCCCCTTGCCCCTGCGGAACCCATATTGTGTATCTGAGAGTAGGCCATTCGTTTCAACCCATCGATCAAGGCGAAACAAGATCATTTTCTCCAACAATTTCCGTATACAAGACAGCATTGCTATTGGACGGTACGAATTGAAGTCGGACGCGGGTTTTCCGGGTTTTTGAATAGCTATAATTCGCACTTGTCTCCAATCATCTGGAACAATATTATGCTCCAGAAACCGATTGAATAAATTCAACAAGCAATGTTTCGCCACATCAGGGAGGTTTTTTAACAAGTTGAACTTAATTCTATCCGTTCCTGGAGCCGAATTGTTACAAGAAAGGAGAGCAAGAGAGAATTCTACCATCGAAAACTCGGAATCAAGATCGCACCTATCTTGTGGTATATCTCGAACAATTTTTTGCACAGGAACGGAATCGGGACAAACCTTCCGTGCAAAATTAAAAATCCATCGATGTGAATATTCTTCGCTTTCATTCGATGAAGAGCGATTTCTCATGTTTCGAGCCACTTTCCATAATTTTTTCATTGACGTTTCTCGTGACAAACCTCCCACGAAATTTCGCCAATAAGCACGTTTTTTCCCTTTGATCAAGTTTTTAAATTGATTTTCAAGGTCCAAATACGTTTGAAAATTCTCAATGGTTCCACGTTTCCGAAAAGCTTTAAATGCGTTCGATTTATCCTGATAAAGCTTGGAACATTGGCTATCCCACCATGGATTGGGAGGCCTTTGACGAAAAGTGGAGCCTGGGATGGGTTTCGTTTGAGCGCGAACCGCGCTGTCATATATCAAACGAGAAAGGAAGTTATACTCCTCCAAAGGAGGCAAACCATCTCTGGAATTGATGGCTAGAGCAATTGCGTCCGCATATTTTTTCCAGTCAATGTGTCTTGTGAGGTCATATGCCATGTTTATAGATTCAGAAGAATTCGAACCAATGGTGATGGAAATTTTGATTGGCAAGTGATCACTACCGTTGGGGTCTTGGATTACATTCCACTTGCAATCTAACGATAGTGAATTCGAGCAAAGCGAGAGGTCAAGAGCACTTGGGTTAGCAGGAGGTTTAGGAACACGTGTTGTTTCCCCAGTATTCAAAACGGTCATATTGAAGCTGTTACAAAGGTCATATATCATCGATGAACGATTGTCGTCGTACTGTTCCCCCCAGGCAGTTCCGTGAGAGTTGAAGTCTCCCAAGATCAATCGTGGCTCAGGAAGGAGTGAGCACATGTCAACAAGTTGCTTGCGGCTAACCGCAGCTCTCGGAGGCCAATACAAGCTGACAATACAAAGGTCTTTGCCTCTGATGTTTGCATGACAAGCAACAGCTTCGATCCCCCCAATAGGTGGAAGGTCAATTCTAAAAAATGAGTGGCACTTATTGATCCCCAATAGCACCCCTCCGTATCTGTCAACACGGTCCAAGCGTATAATATTAAAATCGTGGAAAGAGATACCATCTCGCGAAGAAAGCCAAGTTTCGGACAGAGCAAAAACGTCACAATTGAAGTTATGAATTAAAAATTTGAATGTATCCAATTTAGGGATAAGACTACGACAATTCCACTGTAAAACAGTGATATCTGCGACCTCTCTATTTGAATTAGACATCAAGAGAGATAATCATTGCAAGGAGGGGCCATGTTTGCATCAATTGTTGCAAAATTGTCTTTAATACTGGAAGCATTGAAATGACAATGGTTCTGATGGAGTCGGAAACATTAAAACACTTGAAGATTTGGTCCAAAAGGTCAGACAACTTTATAAATCCCGATTGGGGAGTTGAGCTGGACGGAAAAATAGGGACATTTGGGGTTTTTGATGTCCCCTCGAGTGCTGGGTCGTTCGAAGGTGAACTATTCCCACGGAAGCCAGGAGGAACCTGATTTTGCTTGTCCGCTGCACTCGATTTTTTAGGCATGCTAACAGGAGGTATAACCGGAGGGGCTTGTCCTTGAACTTTGGGAGTGGTCACATTTTTGCGCCGGGGATTCCCTTGGAAAACGAACGGTGTGCCCCCGTTAGCTGTGTCCGCTTCCATTTCGTCAACGGGCAACGTGGCGAAGACATTTTGTGTGATGATTGGTTGTTGTTGTTGGGCCAGTGGAGAAGCGCCCTTTAAAATATCCGCAAAAGTGCGTTTCGAGCGTTCCTTCAAAGAGCGCTTCTGTTTCTCCCAGCGACTCTTGTAAGTTTCACAAACTGAGAGCTCGTGTGGGGATCCCCCGTAATATGGACATTTATGCTCAGTCGCACTGCAGGATTTCCCCTCATGTTGCTCTCCGCAAGTGGCACAGCGCTCCTTGTTGGCACAATAATCTGAAGTGTGACCAACTGACTTGCATTTTTGACAAGTCATGGGCTTTGGCACGAAGAGTCGCACAGGCAGTCTTAATTTGCCCACCATGACGTAGTCAGGGAGAGCGGAACCAGCAAAAGTTACTCGAAACGAGTCTGACGGCGTGAATTTAGTTTTTCCCTTTTCTTGGGATACTTTCCCTAGTTGGCGGCTGTCCAAAATTTTAACGCCCACCAACGGGAGTCTTTTAAATTTACCAACTCCTTCCTTTATCATTTCACACGTCAGACCCGTTTCAGTTATCACCCCCGAGATTTCTACGTCATGGGACGGCACGTAGACACGATACTCTAGGGAGAATCTCTCGTCGATCACAACTGCATTTGCGTGTTTCCGATCACTCACGACAACACGCAGTTTGTTCGGTCTAACCTTAGAGATTTCGACCACGGAGGAATAATATCTTGCCAGATCTTTCGAAACCTGAATGACATTGATGGATTTTCCGTTCGGTTTGGGCCGGAAAAAAACAACCCATGGGCCAGCTCCAGGTGAATCTTCTGGATAGACCTTGACACGAGGAGAGGAAGCAACTGAGGGGGAGGTCGAGGTCGATTGTTGAGCGGGAGCGGGATCAGTAAGGCTGGGAGGCAAGTTCGGGAGTTGAGCGGAAACGGGAGCGGGAGAATGAGGGGGTGAAGAGGAAAGGTTTGCAAATTTTCTTGAGGGAGGCTTGTTGAGGTGAGTTAACTCTTCCTGTGAAGAGACATCTTCTGAGGGGGGAACGCGTTTAAGCGACTTCCCAGCACCCGTAGCTGGGGAGGGGGAGACAGTGGATTCGATATCCATGTCAACGCTTTCTTCCCCTTCTGCCATTTAAAATGGCAGATGTACACTTTCTTATAATTTTTGCAATTTTTTTTTATAATTCCTTAACCTAATAACCTTAACCTATTAATTTCAGTATACTTATTATGCACACCAGTGCGGATTATTTATAACGGTGCTGCGTGTTGATCGTTCGGTACAGCTGAACCCGTGTATCGCACCACGCGGTGATGATGTCGAAGACGGTGCTACGGCGATAACACACCAGCACTCAGCGCTCGCGTGCAGGGTTTCTTCATCTCGCTTGTTGTGTCTGCTTCAATGAATTCACAGGGAATCTCGTTAGTGTCCAACACTCACTTCACCAGCCACGAAAATAACGGTATCACTTCAACAATGGACGATAACGATATAAAACCGTCCGGCGGCTTCGAGCTTAGGAAGACGAATGATGTGGAAGAGTTGTAGGGAAAAAAAATATGGGTGGGTAATGTCGGTGACATAACCGGAGAGACGTAGGACTACACCAAGGGGTGTCCATTATTCGAATATCATGGAGCACAGATCCCAGAATGATCAACTTTTCATGTTAAAAATTACAGAAAAAAAATCAAAGGACAAAATAAAACCTCAGCACTCAGCAAACACTCAAACGTTTAGATTTAAATACGAAAAAATCAAAGTTTGTCGTGCAACTGTCGTGCGATGCAAATGTTGCAGAGGTTATTGTTCATCCGGCAACGAACACATACTTGATGGCAAGCATATCGTAATAGGAATTTACCGTCTGGTATCGTGATATAATTGGGCTTTGCACTCCTCATGAATAACTGTGTTCTACTAGTCAAATCCTTCATTTGCGGCCATTTTGGATTTGCATTTTTCATAAATAACTGTGTTCTACTAGTCAATCCCTTTCATTTGATATCCATATTGAAGGGGCTTTGAGAAAATATGTAATCCGCCATTTTGTAGCGGTCGCCATATTGGATTTTCGAGATCATGAAATATGCAGTTTTATAATGACTGCAGAGATAAAGGTGTGTTCCAAATTTCAAATCAATCGGTCAACAGGAAAGGGGTCAAATTTCAATTAATGTGGTACAGCGCCATGCAAACATACAAATATATCACAGCTAAATAAAATCGTTTAAAAACACCAGCATTCTATCAAATCGATCGCGATTAGCCACTCATCCACCCGGCGCGACGCTTCCACCGCTTTTAACACACTTCGATAGGCTCTCCTGCTCCACATCCCATTGAAACTCCTGTCTCTCACTCTTGCGGTATCGCACCGCATACATCCCCGGCAAATGCAGCAATCTCTTATGCTGAAAATCAATTTCCAGATAGCGTCTTTCCTGCTTGGCGTCCGATGATAGAATGTGGCCAAGCCCCACCATCGCTCACTTTATATAGCCATATAGTTAACGTTGTAGCGACCGCCTATATTTATTTATAATCTCTTTTTTGTCTCCCTTCTTCGCCTTGTCCATACGGTTCGCCCGTACCCGTGGTTGCTTGTAATGAATAGTTTGCTGCGGGAGCGCAGACAAAATGTATGGGAAAGTAGGGAATTCTTCCTTCCAATTTTCCATCAATTTGAACTTTATATGAGCTGAAAACCCGTAATGTGTAGCATATAAACAATTGCTGAGGATATTCCCTATCAATGTGTGTATTTGGAACCAAAATCCATTCATTAATTGATATGGTATGAGCGTTCAAAAACTGAACACTTTTTCACACCGAAATATTGAAATGGGCCCCTATATTGAAAGTCCTAGTCCTACGTCAATATTTATCTTCCATTTATCTGCCATTTCATCGGAATCTGAGAAGACCATTTTGAGAAAATCGACTTTTAGTTTTTGAAATCATTCATTTCATTTTATTTGTCTGGCAGTGTAAGGGATAATCCCTTACAAAATACTGCCTCCGTGTTGTAAAACGCTAGTACATAATATCCAAAATATTAAACTAAACTAATGTAACATTAATAATTATTCAACTTTATCTACGGTTCCAGAAGTCGAGGCAGCCCCTCTTGAAACTTGCTTCCGAAGACGAGTGTTTAATCGCAGAAGGCATCAGATTCCAATTTACCACACCTTTGACGAACATTGTCCTTGCGTAGGCAGCTGTATTGTTCGAAGGAAGGATGAAGTTCTACAAACGAAGGCTTTGGAACGGGATCAGTCATTGAAATAGCGCTGGTGGGGAACGATTTCTAAGCAATTTCCATATAAAGACGCACGAACGGTATGCATAGAAGATTTCGAATGGACAACCGATCAAATTCGGCTGGAGATGGCTTACTCTTGCGTAGCGGTTTAGCCCATGGACGAAACAGACACAGCTGTTGAGTGCTACACGTAACCTGTTCATGGAGTATGCACTAGGTGAGACTTGCAGAAGTTCACCAAACAGGAAATGTGGCAGAATCAGTGCCTTGAACATTTTAAGCCTAACATTCGTTCGAGCAGCGGAAGCTGTACTATAAAGCGTTCGCAGGCAACCGTAGATTTTTCCGCACTGTTGGTTGACCAGTCCATCCCACTCCAAGTCAGCTTAAAACACGAAACCGAGATTTAAAGCTCTGTCAACCCATTCAATAGGTTGTCCCTTCATGATGATGACATGCAGTGAATCAACTCGAACAATGTTACGTCGGCGTCTCTTGACAAATAGTGCTTTGCTTTTCGATTGGTTTACATGGGGGTCATTACGATCGGACCATTCAGCAACTCGTGCAAGATCGTCGTTCGTCATTCTTACTAGCTCTCGTGCACATGGACCAACGCGTCTAATGTATAATTGAACGTCGTTTGCATAGATTTCAATTGAACACCATTTTAGCACTGCAGCAAAACAACAAGGGACCAATCACCGATCCTTGTGGTACGCCAGATGTAACACCTCAGGTGACACCTCAGAGCACTGTTCACCACAAAAAAACTGTCTGTGTCCTTCCCAGCAGATAAGAGTTGACGAGGTTTACTGCTCCGGTTGAGAAATTGAATTTTGTACTGAGTTTTGAGCATAGCTTGCGATGTGAAATGGTATCGAACGCTTTAGAGAAGTCTAGCAATAGCAGTATGGCTGATCCCTTCTTGTCTATTGTGGCCTTAGCGGTCGTCGTTTACACGTAACGTCACTGTCTTGATGCTATGGCCTCTGCGAAAGCCAGCTTGACAATCGGATAATAGATGGTTCTCAGAAATGAATGCTGGCATTTGTTGTATCAGAAACTTTTCAAAAATCTTCGATAGCGCACACATGATGCTGGTAGGCCTAAGATTTGCGAGTGTATTCAAATGAGATTTTTTTACGGATGAGCACTATCTTCGCACGTTTCCAGCATGTAGGAAAGACAGCAGTTTCAACGATTTTTTTGAAAATATAGGTGATATGTTGCAGATCTAGAGGAAGAACGATTTTGATGAAACATATCGGCAATCCATCGAGACCTGTTGCGTTTGACTTGATGCCCCACACTGCATTTACCACTTCCCATTCTTGCACTGAATAGAACGAAAAACTATGAGGAGAAGCTCGAGTAATATAGCTGGGTCTGCTATGAGGTGCACTATTCGTGTAGCTAGCTAGAAACATCCGATTTATTTCATTCGGGTCGAATTGACAGGCAGTTTTCGAATGTTCCTTACCAGCACCAATATTTGTGATGCGCTTCCTCAGACCTTTGGTTGGTAACCTGTCGTTCAAGTAGCGACTCCTGATTAAAGCGTTAGTACGATTCCTCAGCGCTTTGTATCGCTGTCTCGGTTGATATTTCGAGTTAAATGGTGCATTTAACCAATCTTTGTAGGCAAGATCCCGTTCGAGTATTGACTTTCTGACATCAAAATCAAGCCATGAGTTATTCTGCTAAAGGACGCTGTGTGCACGTAGTGGTATACACTGATCATGTATACATTTGAGATGACCGTTGAAAAGGCTAAGTAACTCGTCGGGGTCATCGGTCGTGTACAAATCATCCCAGGGTACGGATTGGATAGCATAACTCAGCGCCAGCGCGTCGAAATTCACATAATCCCGGTATTTTTGGAACCTCGATATTGGTGAATCGTCGTAATCCAAAGAGCCAAAAATCAAGTCGTGTTGCGAAAGTGCAGGGAAACTAACCTGATTAAATCGCAGAACCTTTCCATTGCAGCTGGTAATGAACAAATCCAGTTGAGAGTATCCCGTGCTATGAAAGTAGGTTGGTTCCTCACTAACAGATGTCAACGCAAAACTCTCAAGTACTGCTTTGAAATCTATACTTCGGTTGTTTCGAGTACTCAAATCTGTATTAAAATCTCCAACAAGCAAGACGGTTTCATAGTGCGTAGCGAAGTCGTTTAATTTATTGGCAAGAAACCGTGAACAATCGTTACTTGGAGGATTGTAAACGCCCACAATAAGCAGTTTCTCCATAACCAAACACTCAGTTTTATCATCAGATTCGACTCCTAATGCCGTCTCAAAAATCCTTGTGTACCGTAAATGATCATTGAGATAGAATATAATACCACCTCCGCGCAAGTACGGTCGGTCGTTGCGAATGATTTGGTATCCAGGAATGGTGACATTGCGGTTGCTAACTATGGGTGACAACCATGATTCTGTGAAACAAGCAACGCTGACTTTAGTATCTTGCAACAGGTTTTTTACTTCGTCCAGTTTGGCTGATTTCCTTTGGGAATTTCCGTGCACACATTTAGTTTTCCGGGTAAAAGCACTGCGTTCATCAGAGCGGCGGAAATGTACATCAAGGTGTGGATATTCATCGAGGGCATAGGGTGTACAAAGGGAAGCAAATTTCAGAAGGCTGCAATAATACACGGATACAATTTATCTTATTCATAATGATACAATTTCACAATAAATACAATAATGTTACAAACACTGAGAGTGGATACGTGATACATAATTACGCAAATTGATTCAGTTGTTCCTTAGATTAAATGGATATAGGCAATGCAGCAGTAGTATGCTTAACGAAAACCACTCCTAGCTTGGTACAAACTGTAGCGAGCTTGCCCGCTTTCTTCAGGCGTACAGCTTCCGACTTCAGCATGCGCGCTCCTACCGTTAGATTCTCGTTCACGTAGACGTGTCGACTCAAATCCAAGATGATTCAGCTGTAAATTATGTTTCCGAAGATAGGCACTATAGAAGTCATCTCGCTGATCCGTAATGCAAACTGCACCATCACAAGAGTCAGCTCACCATCCTTCACAGCCCTTGTTTTGAGACGCCTAATGTCAACCGCTGGCTTCATTCGCTCGTTCATTCCTGGTTGCTTGCACATCGCTTCAAAGTGCGCCAGAAGATCCTCACCGTTTAAATACGGAATCCCGCTGATGATTAATTCGTTCCTGTTCTCAAGACTGTCTATCGTTATTGTTATTTCGTCATTTTTTCCGTCCAACGCGGTTGACTCAGCGTCATGGTTTTGAAACTTCGTAGCACACTCTACTGTGCTCCCTTGGTCGAGTGGTTAGCGTCATAACTAACATGCTGGGTGTTCGGGTTCAATTCCCGTTCTGGTCGGGGGAATTTTTCGTCAAAGAAATTTCCTCCGACTTGCACTGTGATCACGCGTATTCTAGAGCTTGCCACTCAAAATGCATTCAAGGCGTGTTATTTGGCATAGAAATCTCAACTAAGTACTAATAAAAATGACGCAAGTAATACTACGTTGAGACGGCGAAGTTCCTCTAGGAACGTTAGTGCCATTGGAGAAGAGAGAGAGAAGCACACTCTACTCTTAGTGTGTGAATGTCGATTGAAACAGTTGATAATTTTTCTTCCAGATCAGTTTTCACAGCATTGATCTTGTTGTTTATTTCGTTGCGCATTTCGTCGATCAACGTTTTCGTCTCAGTGAATTAATTCATCATCATTCGCACTGCGACATCCAGAGTCATAGATTCCTCACCAGCTTCAGTGTTTTCATCGGTTGTCCGTGGTCGCTTCGTCACTTTGCTTGTTTTGAGACTGGAAGGAGTAGTACGGGTAGTCGACATAGCTACTCTGGTTGTGTGCGTCGTAATGCTTTGCAATGGCGAATATACCATTAGGCTGACGTCAGGGATCACAACGTCGGGTAATCTGAACCAGCGAGAGCACACACGGACCGGATAACGCGTACAGTTGAATAGCGGGAACTCCGTAAGTCATCGGAACCAGTTCCGAGAATAACGGCTTATTGAAACCACTATCAGGTTTGTTTTTTACGAGCAGTTAATAACACATTCTAGCTTGACTGTGCTGCCAGAAAAAAAATCCTTTTTCGATTTTTTCAGTGTAGAATTCAATTTTTTTTTCTGAAAATTCAATTATTTTCCTAAAACTTGTCCATAGATCACTTTTTTTGTAGGACTTACCATTTTCGAGTGAAAAAAATTTATAAAAAAATGATCAAAAATATTTAGCCATTTCCAATATGTTAGTTTAAATAAATTTACGGAAAACTAAGTATGCCAAGTTGCTTAATTAGGTAAGGTCTCCACCCCCAGAAAGTTTAATTGAGTTCTGAGAGGGTCATGTCAACACCTGATCGAGTTGGCGCGAAATCCGTCTAATATTATTTGAATCTGCCATGTTCTCATTTTTTTTTCAAATGTAGGATATCGAGAATTACATCCGCAATCATCCGCAAGCTCGTTATGACAAGATAATCACAATTGGAAAAGAACTGTGCAACTTAGACATTATGGTTACTCAGGTTAAAGAAGATTTACGTAATATTAGTGAAAGATGGGAGTGTCTGCAAGCACAGGTAAGGAATATGCCGATCAAGATTTCTAATTTTATTTTCCTCGTGGTTTTTCTCAGGCGAAACAACGTACTATAAAACTTGAGCAGGCTGTCAAAGAAGCGCAGACCTCCGAAGGTCAAGTATCGAGTTTGCAGCAATGGTTATTCCGTATGAATGAAATCTTTAACGATTTAACTGGGGATGATACATCTTCTGAAGATGTGTCAAATGATTTTCAGAAGCTTCAAGAAGAATTTGATCGTCACGAGATTGTTCTTACGGAGATGTTGAAAAAAGTAGATCATTATAAAAAGGAAGGCAAATTGGAAGCCGCCAATCGCTACCAGGATCAGGTTAAATTACTTCACGATCAGTTCTCAACATTGCGCAGCAAGCTACTCCAGATGTCATCTTTGCAATTCACTTTCGAAACCAAATTGAATCAGGCCCTTGTGGAGCTTCGTGACGTGGAAAAAAGTACAACTGTTCTTGATACAGTATCGGCTAGTCCGGCGCAACTACATGATCAATTCCAACATTGCTTGAAAATGTACAAAATTTTATCCGAGATGAAGGGCGGAATAGAAAACGTTATTCGGACAGGGCGTAAAGTGTGTGAAGATAAAACCACAAAAAATTCAATGAAACTAGGTCAGCGGATTGATTCGCTGAAATACTTGTATAACTCACTCGGCGAGACCGTGACACAGTCGAAGAAAAAACTAGAAAATATACTTGAAGTATTACACGCTTTGGAAGAAAATTTATCTGCTGTAGAGCATTGGACCAGTGTCAATGCTGAAACGTTGCAACTTCGAGACGATGATGAACATATAATGATTGAAAAAATTAATCGATGTAATCGTTTACATGGGGAATATGAAAAACATTATGATTCATCATATGTGAGAGATTTTAAGAAAAGAATCGTTGCCGCCGAGAAGCAGCTAAAATATATTCACAATAAAAACATTACAGTGAGACTGAATAGTATGAAGAACACTTTGAATAATATGAACGCTGCTAATATTGAAGTATTGAGGTAAGCTATATTAAATTAAACGTAGAACATGAATGATTCCTTTGTTTTACTTGTAGAGCTATAGAGGAAAATCTGGACAAGATTTCTACTTCTGGTGAAGCAGAAGGAGATGTATTATTAGTGAAAATATGCAAAATTATGAAGGTAAGTTTTATTACGACAAGTTACGTATGATATTTTTTTTTGTTCTTGCTCATGAGACTTTGCCTCCTGGGCTGGCTAATCTTATCGTTTGATATCCAACAAACTCATCACAAAATATTTTTTATGTGAAATTAAGATGAATTGAATGTTATAAACCTACATGACTGTACCAAGCGGGAACGTTGCATCGCGTTCAACATCAATTGAGTTCATTTTTTTATTCTTTATTTGAGAGGTTTTTAGACTCCTGGGCTGATTCGCCTCTTTATCGACGGCATTGCCGTAAGGTTTCGTTGGGAACAAATTGCACATAAAATTATCACATAAAAATTGGACATAAATATATAAATCCACACATACAAATTCTTTTATGAAACATAACTTAACAAAAAATTGCTGTTTGCTTGCTGGACCAGCTGGCAAGGATGTCCTCGGTCCATGGCACCGACCCAGTGGAGAGAAAGCCGTGTCGTTGAAGATGCCGAAGTGTCTCTATTCCCCTTCATCGTGGAGGGGAAGGAACAAGGATCTTCTTGACTGATCCATTGTTCAGACGCTAGATCTTGTAAAATAGTTCAGTATATTTTAGGTAGCAGAAAAGCGCTGTTACTTTTGCAAAATATGAATCTGAATCTGAATCAAGATGTCTCTTTCACTCCCGCTGATTCCATCAAATTTCGGGCAACCGCAGATCATCAAATTTCGGGCAACCACACAAGAAGTGTTCGACGGAGTTGTGAACTTGGCAGTGATCGCAAAGTAGATAGAAAGGTCCTCTGTTGGATCCATATGAAACCGAGCAGTGACCGGTCCTCAGTCTGGACAGGATTCGTTGTTCTCTCATTCTTTTCTCGTCGTTGAACATGACAGTCGAGCCCTTGACTTTTCTGCCCTCTCTCTGCGAATCACATTTCTGTCCAAAAGGTGCGGAAAGTGTTGGTGATCCACAGCTTCACGTCGTTAAGCGGCACATCCCGAGCGTAAAACGGTCCAGTGTGACCGATTCCAGCAATCCGGTCGGCAGCTTCATTCCCTGCGATGCCAGTGTATCCGGGGAACCACATGAGCACAGGCAATATGTACTTCCTGATGGCCTGTACCCATGGATGTTTGGACCTGGTCGCACCGATAGCATCAATGGCGCTTGCCGAATCGGAGACGACCAACAACGGTTTGGAAGATGAAGTTGAATTTCCCTTCAAGATGCCGCCCACCTGGCCTTACCCCAAATCCGACTAATGATGTTTCTTTTGAGCCGTCCGAGTATCTGATTTCGTGGAGACAGTATATTTCTGCTATGATGGGCTTGAAGTATTCTAGCAGACCGGTCGAGCTAGCCCGGCTCGAAAGTTGTTCCTAATACTAATACAGTTGGGGACCTCCAGTCGTTCGCACCAAACCAGGATTCTTTTGCCACAGGGGTGAGGTTGGAATACGCCACTCGCTGCAGGATCGTGTTGTCCGGTGGGTCTCCCCTCTACCGCAGGTTTTCGACAAGAAACTGGCAGTCCTGACCACGATCGCCGAGTCTATGAATAGACCGTAGTGCTTTGTTGTAGATCGGTGCCGGAGTTTTTGGGAGCTTGTCTCCAACCAAACACAGTCGAGGCCATAGGTGAGGCGGCTGCTGATGATAGCTTTGGCCATGCGTAGCCGGAAATTTCTGATGTTGCTCCGGTGCGGTTTGGAAATGGTTTTCAACAGATTCAACTGGGTGGCACAGTTCTTCTTAACTTCCTCGAAATGGCGGAGGAAGCTGAGTTTGTGGTCAACCAATTCTCCGAGGATATTTAGCGTTTTTCGGCGAGGGACGTTGTTTTTGTATAGCTGGATTCTTGAGTTGCGACCCTGATGTCTGTCGCTGCATATCACCATATGGCCGCTCTTTTGCGCTGAAAGTCTAAATCCTCTCTCGGCAGCCCACCGGCCGATAGCATTGGTAGCTGCCTGTATCATGATGCTTGGAATCCTATGGGTGTCACCCACTGCCATCAGAAGAATGTCGTCCGCGTAAACAAACACGAGAACTCTCCCACGCAGGACCTGGAACAGGCTATTCATGGCGACGAAAAAGAGAGTGACGTCAAGAACAGAACCTTGAGGTACTCCTGTTTCCTCGTAGAAAACTCGGGTCGCGAAGTAGTTGTTGGTGCCCATACCCGGTCGGAAGACTAACTGTCGATAGTTCAATTTTCTATTTTCGGTTAGAAAAGTGACCAGGCGTCTGTTCGCCATTCTTTCCAGGATCTTGGATGAGCAGGAGGTTAAGGAAATAGGACGGTTGCCTTTCACGTTACTGCTGCTTTGACCGACCTTAGGTATATGTATCACTAGGCTGTGTCTCCAACCCTAGAGAAATTCGTGTGTACTCCACAGGTCGTTAAAGATGCTGAGAAGGGTGGACTGTCCGAGTTGGGACAGTTGTTTCAGCATCTTATAGCCGATACCGTCAGGGCCAGTTGAGTCACCTTTGGCGGAACGTAGGGCGACAGAAAGTTCTTCGATGGTGAAGTTCCAGTTGAGAGGATTACTCACAGGACCACAAAGTAGCTGACCGAAGTGATACCCGCTCCCTATCAACGGATGAAATCGGGCTCATATTCGGAGATCGAGGACAATCCCGCGAAATATTCCCCGAGCGTGTTCGAAGTATCTATCGTATCCCTGAGGGTTGTACCATCCACTTGAAGAATGGGGTTGTGTGGCCTTCTCTTCCCATTTAGTGCGTTTACTCTGCGCCAAAGATCCACAGAGGACTGGTTTTCATTGATAGACTCCAGAACTCCAGTCCAGCTATCTAACTTCGCCTTCCGGATGAACCACTGTACCCTGATGTGTTGCGCTCGATACCTATTCATGGCAGCTTTCTTCATTGGGTCTTCTATTGGTAGTCGTTTGGCGCACGCAGAAATTTTCTCCGCTTCTTGACTTCCCCTTTGAGGTCCTCGGACCACCAATGCAGCGTTTTTTCCCCAGAATGGTTTTCGTTCTTGGGATGGAGACTTCTGCCGCCTCCATAATGATAGTGTTGAAAGTGGCAATGGTGGTTGGGTTGTCTCTAGATAGCAAGAAGTTGGAGGATGTTTGAAAAGCTGTCCAGTCAGCTCGTTCGAAGCTCGTTGAAGCTGATGGTTATCGGGTGATGGTCACTGACATGAAGGTCGTCGGCTTTGTTCCACCCTAATCTACCCACCAAGTTGAGACTAGCTGCTGAAATATCAATGGCTGTGTTGCTGGTACCTCTACAGAAAGTATCAGTACCGTTATTTAAGACCGAGAGTTCCAACACCTCCAAATGATATTCCCCCTGACGTCTGGTGTTTGCATTCCCCAGTTGCGGTGATGAGCATTGAAGTCCCCCAAGATTATTTTTTGGGTCCTCCAATCCTGCTAACGCCTCAAGCAGCTTCCGTCGTAGTTCCGGGATTGTGCAACACGGCAGATATATAAAAATGATGGTCACCGGAATCGGGGCCACGATTCGGACCGCTATTATTGGCAGGTCAGTGGATATTTGTTTTCGCAAATGGAGAATGTTTCTCTTGACACCCAAAGCAACGGAGTGTTGCAGAACGGAGTCCCACTTGGTGTGCCAGTGGAATTTACTCCCGACAATTTTCTGTATGTTTCTTGGGGAGACTCGGTTTATCTCTTGGAGTGCGATGATGGACGGACATAGCTCTCGGTCAAGGATCTCCAGTTCTCCGAAGTTGTTGTACAGCCCATTGATATTCCATTGCAGAGCGAGATTGGTGGGTGTGTTGGTGGACATACTTCCCTGCTGATGGGAAGTGTGGTCGGGAATCAGAGGTGTAGTGGTACTGGTGTAGATAAAACAATATCACTACATAAAAAACTCAGATCAGATTATGAAGCTTAGATACGCAATGTCGGAGCTCCATTCGTTCCGATGCGTTGTGTCACCCACTGCCATCAGAATAATGTCGTCCGCGTAGACAAACACGAAAACTCCCCCACGCAGGACCGGGAACAGGCTATTCATGGCGACGAGAAAGAGGGTGAAGGCAAGAACAGAACCTTGAGGGTGTCATTCACTGCCATCAGAATAATGTCGTCCGCGTAGACAAACACGAAAACTCCCCCACGCAGGACCGGGAACAGGCTATTCATGGCGACGAGAAAGAGGGTGAAGGCAAGAACAGAACCTTGAGGATACCTGTTTCCTCGTGGAAAACTCGGGTCGTGAAGTAGTTCTTGGTGCCCACACCCGGTCGGAGAGCGAACTGTCGATAGTTCAATTTTTTATTTTCGGTTAGAAATGCGACCAGAGGTTAGATTTGCACGACAAATCACCAATTTTCGTTCAATGCAGCTACGTGAACCGATATTCGATCCTCTGATTGTTGGCCCCTTTATTCTGCGCTGCGAGTGACGCGAGAAATCCAAATCGCTCGCCTTATTCAGGGGGTCACATTTGTAGAATTTTGAAGCTACTTTGATACACAGTTCGATCGTCGAAAGGAAGTACAAAATCACCCAAGAGATGCCTGCTTTGATCAAAAGAAGAGGAATTGTGTTCCATCAGGACAAAACGCCAGGTCATAAAACACCAACAAGTGTAGATGCACCAATTTGGCCATTTTAGAGCTCTTAACAATTAAAAAAAGTATATTTTCACTATCCATTATATCATTATTTCTTTAGTTGTCTTCTAACAAAACAGCGAGGGCAGAATGCTGAAAAATATTCAAAATAAGACTAGTTACAAGCTGGATAAAAGGGGGAGTCTTAAAAAAATTGTGCCATGGCATACACGATTGCAGCCCTTCTCCGAGACGTTATCCGATATGAATACAAATTTATTCACTTCAAATTTGTAATAAATCCGTTAAGTAGAACTTGAGATATCGTGTACGCCAGTTTAGAAAAAAAAAACTATTTTCGAGAAAAACGCGTTTGAAGTTATTTGTTATGGCTGTATTAGATTAAATACCGCATCACTAAAATGGCCATGACCCGGTAAATGACGGGATTTTAGAGAAGTCCTTTCTAGACTAGAATACCCCCTTAACCTGTTCTTGGCTACGACAAACAATTTTGCTGGTGAAAAACTTCTCCCGAGAGAACTAAAAAACATTACATTTTTTCGGTTTCTAAAAGAGACACATAAGGGAATTACATTTCAAAATGCCAGTAAGCTATCGAAGGAAAATGTGCTTATTTGTTCTAAATCGGGTCAATTCTTACCTTACATAACGAATGTCTCTGTAGTATTTTTTCAGTTTTGTTCGGATAACGCTGCGTCGGCGACTCTACGAGTTCATGACTTGGTTTACCGGGGAGCATTCATGTCATTAGCGATCTGATCACTTCAACGAAGCATCGATATTTTCAATTCGTTTAAGGTGCAATAAATGTTTTTACGGTGGTTAGAAACTCTCTATGAGGGGCTCATACAAATGAAGCATAAATGTCTGCATAAATCAAGAACTTATCAAGCAAACAGAATCAAATTTTGCATGTGGAGGTTTTAGGAGACAAGAAACGTTTCTTAAATGGTTTGTCACTCCTCCCCCTCTCTACATTTGCGCTGAATTACTCGAGAACTAAGAACTCGAAGCAAATGGATCGACACTCTTCCCCTCTCTCTTAGGGGAGGCTACCATACAAATGAAACACAAATTTCTGCATAACTATATTATAACGTCGAGTTTTGGTAGAAGTACTGAAATTTTATAGTAGAAAATAATGTTAGAGGGTAGATTAGAAGATCAATCTATTAACAGTACTGCGATTGGACCCATGAACGTGCGCTTAGTAAGAAAACGTAGATGTGATAACAAAAAATTAATTTTGGGCGCGACGAAGTTTGCCGGGTCAGCTAGTTACATGTATTTAAATAGAATCCTGTTTTAATTTTTGCAGGAGTTTTAGAAGCGCTGCTCTGAACTTTCTCGTTCATCAAAGGTGGAACGAAACTCGCGTCACGCAACCGAATGTCAGTAATCTATACACTCTGCATGTTGATCTCTTATTAGTTTGTTTTTGGAATCGGTTAGATTATCATTTATTTAACACAAAAAAAAATTCTAAATATGCTAACGATATATAGATGGTTTCTGTGTGTGATTAGTGTTGGATGCATTCATAACCATATGAATATGCTCACCTTAGCAATTGGATATTCCTCCATGTTACGCATATTTATGTCTTATGAATACCATTTCCACGAAATGTTTGTCGGTTATTGATAGTTTGTCTGTGTTCAATTCTCGACATTTCTCTATTCAATCTAAACTATATTTTCCGTGTGTAGGTATTAATGGTGTACAATATAAACAAAATACGCATGCGCTGTTGCTTTTCATTGAGTCGCGTAAATATTTGTATGCTTCGCTTATATTTACGACGAAGTGATGGAAAATATACGGAGGAATAGCATTTTGTTTTAGCGCATGCACAGTAGACTCTCCTTCACATAGGTTTGTAGCTGACATTAAGAGCAAGTATAGCTTTTTTTTGCTATCAATAATATTATCGAAATAATTGAAAAATTGAGTGTATTTTTATTTTTATTTGTGTTCTCTTTGTACGTATTCGTATTTTTCTGTTATTCGTTGAATTGAAATTGTACTACAATAATTGAAAAAATCAATGCACAACTCTTATTCTTCGAAATACAATAAAAATAGGAGGAGGCAAATCGAATTAACGATATGGAAACGGATCAACCAACATCCGGCAGCCAAGTCATCGAAATAATGAAAGAGTTAGAGAAGGTAAATCTGATTCAATATTAACAAAAAATTAATGTAAAATAATCATTGTCTGCAGGTTGCAACAACGATGTCACCGTATTGTGATTCAGTTTTGAATACGTTACCAGGATCGAATCAAGCCAGCTTCAGCACTAAACAGAACACACAATTCAAGGACAAAGACAACTTAGATGTGCATTCTGAACATGGTAGTAATCATAAAAAATAATATAGCCTCTCTGTAAATAAATAAACCTAACAACTTACAGGATCCACCGCGTATGTGCCTGGAACATTTACCGCAAAATCCCGTTCTAAATCCGTTGCTGCCACATTAACAAACAGCTTTGATCGTTCGTTCACCCAAATCATTGATTGGGTGGAAACAGAACAAGGTATACTAAAGAAATATTGTGTTATTCTGGGCGATAGTGATATGATATTGAACGCAATAGATAAACAAAAGGTTCGTTTCCAAACTCAAACATAACACCAATCCTACGTAAATAACAAGGCTCATCTTCGATTTCTATAAGAAATTTCGAGTTTCGGATTCCTTAACTATGACAAGAAAATGTATTCCTCATACGCAGCTTGCCGAAAATCCGCGTGTTTAATCTCGATTTCAACCGTTGACAGTCCGGAAGCACTCTAAGTTCAGAAACTGTAATCTCAATAGTTTAGTTAATCCATCTGCAAATGACAGGAAACTTTTGATCTAGTCACTCGAACCGCATGAGTACATTCTCGAGGGTTTTCCGACATAAGTTAAAGCCAGTCACTGAAAAGTCACGCATATCCTGTTTCGGGGTGTCATTTTCGAAACCATTTTTTATATTCTGTATCAGTTAGATTGCACCATGAATTTCGACAAATGTACTTCAACTGGTAAAACCAATGTATTGTCCGAAGCTCAAATAGAAACGGAAATGCTAAAAATAACTGTCGCTTTGGAACAATCACAACAGCCGGAGAAGCCTGATTGACTCCAGATGTTGCCCCTTGAAAACTTTTTTTTAAGACATTTCATAGTATGCGAAGATTTCGATCGTCTTAATGGTAGAAAATGCAGAAAATTGATCAAAAAGTTTCAATATAAAGCCAACTATTGAATCGATCATTATCTCAATATTTGTTTATTTTTCATTTGCAGAATTGATAGCTTATATCAACAAAGTTCATACTCATGTGCCATGTGTGACACAAATATTAATAACGCATTTATTGCAATGAACTTCATCGTTGGTTGAATATTTTTAACCCTCCCAATAAATACGTCTAACGGTTTTTTTTGCAAATTGCGTATGATGGATTTTGATGTCTATTTCCCGAAATTTCCATACAAATTAGAAGTGCTATTTGGTGTACACTCTTTAACAAGTAATGTTAAAAAGCTCTCAATTTTTTACAGACTTTGTTAAATGATTTGGAACTCAAAAAACCGCATTACGAAGAACTGATTGCTACAGCGGAACGCATAAAAACAGATAATAATGAACATTATTTGCACACTAAAGGTTAGTAGAACTTTACAATAACGTGATATAGTCTAAAATTGTGTAACAACAATTCTTTCTTGTCAATAAACATAGTATATGAAGCACAGAAGTGGTTCCCGTGGCTAAGTGGTTAGCTCCGTGCATATCGTGCCAGGGGACTTCGGGTTCAATTTTCGTTTTGGCTGGGAGACACTTTTCTTTAAGAATACATTTGAATTCGAACGAACAATTACCATCAGTCAGGTTCATTCCAAGCATTGCAGTCCCAAGAACTGATTTGATGGACGGTCATTCATACGAATCTCTGCTACTATTTATTTATTTATTTACTATGATTCTACATCCCATTGAGATTAGATCTGATTCACTACTTTTCGCCAATAAACCCGTTCAATGACTGCAGTCTTCGAATTTCACGGCTGTTGTTGTTGTCAGTTGTTATCAATGTGCCAAGGTAGATAAATTCCTCTACCACCTCGAGCCCGTCGCCGTCGATCACAACATTACTACCAAGAAGAATCCTGTTGCGATCAGTCCCTCCTGCTAGCATGTATTTAGTCCCTCCTGCTAGCATGTATTTAGTGTGATGTATTTATACGCATTGATACCAAGCCCAATCAGCCCTGCTCCAGTCGGGTAGACAAGTCGGCTTCCGTCGCATGTGTTCTTCCGATTACGTCCACGTCGTCGGCGAAGTAAATAAACTGACAAGAATTGTTGAAAATCGTGCCCGCATGTTGAAGCCCGCTCTCCGCATAACACCTTCATGCGCCACGTTGAAGAGCAGACAGGAGAGTACATCGCCTTGTCGAAGTCCTCCGTGAGTCTCAAATGATTCCGACAGCTCACCGTTCACTTGATACTCGCGGCACTTTTGGAGGATCTGCCGCAGTGTAAAAATCGGGTCCGTCGTCGAGCAACCGGGCATGAGTCCGGCCTGATAACTTCCCACAAATCTATTTACTATTGGCGATAGACGGCGAAAGAGAATCTGAGACAGAATGTGTAGGCACCCTTCAGGATTGTGATGGCACGATAGTTCCCACTGGTTCCCACTTGTTGCCTTTTGTATAGATGGGACAGGTTACCCCGTCCTTCCACTCCTCCGGTAGCTGTTCAGATCCTGACTATCAACCGGTGCAAACACTCTACAAGTTTTCCCGGACCTCCCTTGAAGAGCTGCGCTACGAGGCCATCCTTACCAGCTGCTTTGTGGTTCTTTAGCTGATTAATGGCCTCCTTAACTTCACCCATCGTCGGGGGCGGTACGTCATCGTTGTTCACTGCACCGGTGTAGTCCTCCTCAACGCTGTCTTGGTCTCCTGTCTGCGCGCTGTTCAGGTGTTCATCATAGTGCTGCCTCCTCCTTTCGATCACCTCGTGTTCGTTCGTCAAGATTCCTCCTTCCTTGTTATTGAATATTTCGGCCCGCGGCACAAAGCCTTTGTGCGAGGCGTGTAGTTGCTTGAAGAACTTCCGCGATTCTCGAGAACGACAAAGCAGCTACTCTTCATACTCTTTCTCTTCCAGGCGGCGCTTTTTTCCCCTAAAAAGATGTGTTTGCTGCCTTCGCTTCAGTCTGTATCGTTCCACGTTTTGTCAAGTCGCTCGTTGCAGCATGGCTGCGCGTGCTGCATCCTTCTCGTTAAGGGGCGCTCGGCACTCGTCGTCAAACCATTCGTTCTGTTGTCCTCGTTGTTCATACCCGATGACGGTCTCGCTGTGCTGCTTTGCTGCTTCCACGGTGTTCCACAATCATCGAGGGGAGAAGCATCCAGTTCATCTACCCCTGGTAACACAGCTTCAAGACGCTGCGAGTATGTTGCAGCAATGCTCGGCTCCTGTAGTCATCGTAGGTATCACCATCGTAGGCTCACCACGGTACCGGTGAGCGCTGTTGTCTTATGTTATTGACGACTGACAGTTTAGAACACAGTATGACCATCACCAGGTAGTGGTCTGAATCGATGTTTGCGCCACGATAGGTTCTGACGTCGATGATATCCGAGAAGTGCCGACCGTCGATCAAAACGTAGTCAATTTGTGTTTCTGTTCGCTGTGGCCCTCGTGCTGCTTCAATAGTGGTAGTAAGCGCTTCTGTAGGCACTCCTTAAGGTAAACCTGCCCGTTTACCGTGCCGGTCATCACGAAGGGGGCGCTCCGCTTTCCGCAAGAGCAGATCACTTGCCACACCATGTGTTTTTGGCAAACTTGGATAGTTTCTGCTTGCGAATCTCCTCCGGAACGCTGAATTTGTCCTCTGCGGAGAAGAACAACAGGCCCGGCAGCTGACGAAAGTCCGCTTTGACGTAGGTTTCGTCGTCCATTACCAGGCAATGCGGCTTCGTCAGCATTTCGGTGTACAGCTTCCGGGCTCGCGTCTTCCTCACCATGTTTTGCCTTTCGTCGCGGTTAGGAACCTTCTGAACCAGTACGCAGGCCCTCCCGCTGCTTGGTCCGCTGGACGAATGAACTTGACAAATTCAGCTTATTGGCGATATCCCGGACCGAACTTCTCGGATCACGTCTAAACTGCTTAACTACGCGCTTGTGATCTTTTTTACTGACGGAGCATCCATTTTTACCGTTCTTCACCTTCCGGTCGATGGTTAGGTTCTCGAAGTATCGTTTTAGTACTCTGCTGACCGTGGATTGGACGATTCCCAGCATCTTACCGATGTCCCGATGTGACAACTCCGGATTCTCGAAATGAGTGCGCAGGATTAATTCACGACGCTCTTTTTCGTTCGACGACATTTTTCCAAATTTACGAAAAATTGACAGTGAAGCATGGCCAACGTGATCAATACACTCTCATCTGATTATAAGCGAAAGCTGAAGATATAATTCCTAAAAATTAAATTTCTACAGCGTTTTTTCCGTGATGCAATTTGATGTGACACACCCTTTATCAATTACCGGTCTGAACTCCTCCTCTTGGCCGACCTGAGCCTTTAAATCACCGATGACGATTTTGATGTCGTGTTTTGGGCATCATATTCACGCTCTAGCTGCGGGTAGAATTCTTCCCACACACAATCACCATCACAGCTCACAATCGTATATAATGCCAATCGACATACAGTGTCGGGCAAAACTACTGCTCAAGCAAAAAAAGAAAGTGACAAATCGTTGATGAAAAATAATCCAATCCAGTGCTCCAATCCATTTATAATAATTTATTTGCATTGTTAGAAAAATTTAAAACATCTGCACTTAAAACAATAGTCATTCATTAAAAAATACATTTTAAGCATACTTAACAACTATAATGACGCAACAAAAATTAAGCGCGGTTTTAAAATTCATGGTAAAAAAACAAAAACAAGAAAATTCATAGCTTGAAAAGCTTCTAGGGTTACGCACCCGGTTCGGCATGGATTTCACCAGCTTCTGGCTCGTGGTGACCGGGATGAC
The DNA here is from genome assembly GCF_029784135.1 of Toxorhynchites rutilus septentrionalis. Lineage (NCBI taxonomy): Eukaryota > Metazoa > Arthropoda > Insecta > Diptera > Culicidae > Toxorhynchites > Toxorhynchites rutilus. The sequence goes on from NC_073745.1 coordinate 170,453,452, forward strand.
GTACCAACAAGTTAGGATGCTATCCCACAGTTACTGCTTACTCATCGACTGCTCCGTGTACACCGATCTTTTTGCGATCTCTCATTGGTTCTCTATAGGGTTCAGGTCCGGTGACTGCGTTGATCAATCCATGACGTCGACTTTGTTATACTGGAACCACTTTTTGACGGTCTTGACGGTGTGCTTCGGATCGTAATCTTGCATGAACTGCCATTTCAGGGACATCACCCACTCGGCGTGTGGCAGCATATCATCCCTTAGGATTTGGGCGTGGAGGTACTGATCCATGATCTTATCCAACCCAACATAGGGAGCCATCCCCGTAACACGAGAATAATGTTCCCTCCTCCATGCTTGAATTTCTTCCTGGTATACTGTGGCATGTAAGCGTAAGCCTATTGGACGATGGATCTAAGTATTTCCGTCCGAGCCGATGAGGTTTACATTCGTCTTATCCGACCACAGTGGACGTATTAAACACGAAGTTTTGGATCGTCCCAAGTACACTGCGATTTCGCGTTGGTTGCTGCCTGCCTGCGAATGTCCATCCGCTGTGTTTCCGTGCAATTATGCGTGCGACCCATTTTTCGTTGACTGCAACTAGAATTCGAGAATTAAAACCTTACATACTTCTTGTTTACATGATAGATACTTACCAGGATCCGAAAACACAAAATACTACCGAGAAACAATCAATTTTCTACAAAAATCGATCGAAACAATACTATACTTTAGCTGTACTTTAGGGTGCCAATGAATGTATGGGATAAAATCGACCCTAAAATTTCAAAAAGTTACCCTATACAAATGTTCACCACCTCGAAAAAACACCCTGTGCCAAATTTCAGCTCAATCGGACCTAGCGGAGAGTGGCGCAAAGCGGTCAAAGTTTGAGTTTTTTGAAAATCGAAAAATCACCCAAGGTGGGAGTAAAAAAAATCGGCGTTTTCGAAATTTGTTTTTATGTCAAATGTCTTAAAATTGCATGAAACGTCGAGATCTAATGTCATCTCGAAAAATTTTTTTTGTCAAAAATCGGCACTCTGGGACTTTTTTTTCGGCATGTGAAACGAAAAGTATGGTTTAGGGTGTCAATAAAAACAGTTATCTCGATTTTTCATTCGGAACTTGGTACGAAATGTTGATTTGCACAATAATATACCCTATGTAAAATATTAGCTCATTCGGACGAGACGTTGAAATTTGAGTTTTTTGAAAACTGAAAAATCACCGGAAATCGGCGTTTTATAAAAAAAAGTTTGATGCCAAATGTCTTGAAATTGCATGACACGGAAAAACGTTCGTCTTACAAAAAAAAACATATTTTGACAAAAAAATATAGGAGGTTGTCTTTGAGATACGACCACATTTTTGACGTAGAACTACGATGTTATTTTGTTATTGAGGTCACATACAGTCTTCAGAAAACAAACGCAGCGCTGCGCTTGAGTTAAATTTTCATCAGCGCGCTCAAAGAAAACTCGTATTCTCTCTTTGTGCGAGGCGCACAAAATTCAAAAGCACGACAGCGCAAAATGTGCGCTAACAACCAAACATTTCATCTGTGTTTCGGAGCGTGCTCATTCGCCAGAGCGCATGTGTGCGCAAGGAGTGGGAGTTCGACTGGGTACAAAAATCGTGTTGCGCATCAGCACCGAATTGCATTCTGAAGACTGGTCACATATTTATAACTTCGGCTATTATTTTATAATACTGTGAAATTTTAGAAATAACTGTTTAGTAGAATGGTATGATCGCACTGAAATGTTTTTTTTTATCGTAGAACCGCTGAACAATACACTAGCTGATCGTATGTTGCAATTTGTTTCATGTCAATGCATTGAAAATTCACCTCGTTGATTTCCGGCCGAGGGGTAAGGGAGGAAAATGAAAGAAATGAGCGCCATTGTGGCAGCCATTTGTGGCTAGCTTCCACCTTCACCTTTAAGCTACTAAAGGGTGTGTCACATCAAATTGCATCACGGAAAAAACGCTGTAGAAAATTTAATTTTTAGGAATTATATCTTCAGCTTTCGCTTTAAAATCAGATAAGAGTGTATAGATCACGTTGGCCATGCTTCACTGTCATTTTTTCGTAAATTTGGAAAAATGTCGTCGAACGAAAAAGAGCGTCGTGAATTAATCCTGTGCACTCATTTCGAGAATCCGGAGTTGTCACATCGGGTCATTGGTAAGATGCTGGGAATCGTCCAATCCACGGTCAGCAGAGTACTAAAACGATACTTCGAGAACCTAACCATCGACCGGAAGGTGAAGAACGGCAAAAATGGATGCTCCGTCAGTGAAAAAGATCATAAGCGCGTAGTTAAGCAGTTTGGACGTGATCCGAGAAGTTCGGTCCGGGATAAGCTGAATTTGTCAAGTTCATTCGTCCAGCGGACCAAGCAAGGACATACAAGGTTCAGAAGGCTCCTAACCGCGACGAAAGGCAAAATATGGTGGGGAAGACGCGAGCCCGGAAGCTGTACACCGAAATACTGACGAAGCCGCATTGCCTGGTAATGGACGACGAAACCTACGTCAAAGCGGACTTTTGTCAGCTGCCGGGCCTGTTGTTCTTCTCCGCAGAGGACAAATTCAGCGTTCCGGAGGAGATTCGCAAGCAGAAACTATCCAAGTTTGCCAAAAAGTACATGGTGTGGCAAGCGATCTGCTCTTGCGGAAAGCGGAGCGCCCCCTTCGTGATGACCGGCACGGTAAACGGGCAGGTTTACCTTAAGGAGTGCCTACAGAAGCGCTTACTACCACTATTGAAGCAGCACGAAGGCCCGACCATCTTCTGGCCGGATCTCGCTTCGTACCACTATTCAAAGGACTCGTTGGAGTGGTACGAAGCCAATGGGGTCACCTTCGTGCCAAAGGAAATGAACCCGCCCAATGCGCTGGAGCTTCGCCCAATAGAGAAATATTGGGCGATTATGAAGCAGGCTTGGGCTCGAAGTATGAATAAAAAGAAAATGCCAAAAGTTGTTTAATAGTTTTTATTTTACTGTCTAAAATTTTCAAAAGGATCGGTCTACTGGGCGAATTTCTACAGCGTTTTTTCCGTGATGCAATTTGATGTGACACACCCTTTAGAATAAATACTTCGCATCATTTAGAACTATTTCCTAAAGAAACGCTTTTGTTAATATTACTGGCCTCGAATAAAGTTGCATTACTTTCTCATGCTCGAGATAAGCGCAGCTGTCATCCTTAGTGGAGAAAATTTTGCTACTAGCAAGCGAAACCAAATCACATACAAAATTCCAGAATGACATTTACTTTCTTGGTGACTAAATAAACGAAACAAACTCTTTCTGTTAATCTCAACAACCTCGAAAAGAGTAGCATTGCTTCATTATGATCAAGATTAGCGCAAATGCAATCTCCCCTATCTCTCCTCCTTGTTTTTATTCATCATCACGGCTGCATAATTTGCACCACCAAACAATTTTGCGCTCTTTTCAACAGAAGACCTTTCTGTTAATATTTTCGGTCTAGATTAGCGTACCTCTCATACTTTGTGGAGAGTTTTGCTACTGTCATGCGAAACCAAATCACCGACAAAATTCCAGAACATTTATTTTCTTGGTAAGCCGACGATAGCCTAGCTTGATAATTCCCCACACAATTGCGTAGCTCAAAACCTTAATACAATGGCATCAGTATGATGCAATGAATGCAATGCGAGACATCAGCGAGTAAGTAATTTGGTCGCGTCTACAGCTCAATTCGAAACGAAGACATTTGATGACGCAATTTTAACTACTTACACATCAGGGGATTGTAATTTATATCATACCACCTCGAGGTGAACATTTTTTTATGGGGTAACTTTTTGAAACTCGAGATAACTATTTTCATTGGTAGCCTACTGTACTTATCTGGCTTCGACCCTAAAGCAACAGAGGAGAGCAACTTGAACACAAACGAGACCGTTGACGTTCGAAAATTAGTTCCTAAAGGTAAAAATCTTGACGAACTTACTTTTGTTTCGTTCAAGGTCGGTGTTATATCGAGTTTGAAGGAAGTCGTACTTTCGCCTGCAACATGGCAAAAAAAATCACTTTCCGGAAGTTTGGTCTCCAAATTCGAAGCCCATTTCAATTTCGACGGTGAACATTTTCTTTCACTACACTGCCCGTACTTACCCGCACGCCCGAGAGATGACGAGAGTGTTACGAGAAATTCTGTTTACGTTCCAAATCATACACCGAATCGACTCGCTCTATTTTCATTCACGCCATGTTATCAAAATGTGCGTGGCCTTCGCACCAAACTCAGCGAACTTCACATGACTCTCTCTATTTGCGACTACGACATCGTTGTGTTTACTGAAACTTGGCTCAACGAACTACTATTGGATAGCGAGTTGACTGATGAATATGTGATATATCGTTGCGATCGTTCCCCTGCCACAAGCAGCTTTCGACGTGGTGGTGGAGTATTGATCAGACTTAAACGGCACTTGCGAAGCAATGTTGTGTGCGTCGATAATGCTAGTCAGCTAGAACAAATCGTTGTTCGTATTGTTGATGACAACAGAGATTCATTTGTATGTGCGATATACCTGCCTCCCAATACTTAACCGATGAATTATGAGTAATACAGTGCATGTATTCACCGATGAGAGATAGAGACAGGATGCTGGTGCTGGGTAATTATAATTTGCCACTGCTACACCGGAGCTTCGATGAGGATATCAGAAGTTTCATTCCTTCTAATGCATCATCTGAGCAGGAGACTATAGTTACAGAAAGTAAACCAACTGACGAATGACAATGGGAGAACATTAGACTTGGTTTTTATCAATGACAAAATCTGCCATTTTACGCGTAGTTGTCCCATGTTACTTTTCGACAATTTTCACTTTTCTTCATATAACGGTGTTTTTATGCCTAATCTTCTGGAAAAAGTTATTGTTTGTTCCCAGCTTTAAATAAACAACACCAAGCTCAATTGTCCCATGTTCATATTCTAGGCATAACTATCTCGCCATGTTTTTTTTTGTAGATTCTTGTAGATTTTGTAGATGCTCCTCCCTCCTCTCTTAGGAAGGGCTGCCATACAAATGAAACACAAATTTCGGCATTACACAATAATTAATCAAGCAAATGAAACCAAATTGGGCATATTGAAGTTTTAGGGTGCAATAAATGTTTTTACGATGGTTAGATACTCCTCCCCCCTCTCTTAGGGGGGCTGCCATACAAATGAAACTCAAATTTCTGCATTACTCTAGAATTAATCAAGCAAATGGAACCAAATTTTGCATGTGCAGGTTTTAGGCTGCAATAAATGATTCTATGGTGGTTAGATACTCCTCCCCCTCTATTAGGTGGGGCTGCCATAAAGATGAAACATAAATTTCTGCATAGCTCGAGAATTAATCAAGCAAATTAAACCAAATTTGACATTTGGAGGTTTCAGGATGCAATAAATGTTTCTACGGTGGTTAGACACTCCACCCCATCTCTGAGGGGGAGCTGCCATAAAAATGAAACACAAATTTCTGCATAACTCGAGATTTAATCAAGCAAATGGAACCAAATTAGGCATATGGAGGTTTTAGGGTACAATAAATGTTTCTATGGTGGTTAAACACTCCACCCCATCTCTAAGGGGGGGCTGCCATACAAATGAAACACAAATTACAGGGGGCACACAAACACAAGCTTCTGCATAACTCTAGAACTAATCAAGCACAATTTGGGATGTGAGGGTTTTTGTGTATGAGAAATGTTTCTATGATGGTATGACACCCATCTCTCCTCTGGAATGGAGAGGGGGTCCCATAAAAATATTACACATATTTCAACCAAAAATATTCCAACCAAACATGACAATTGAAAATTTTCGGAAAACTCTGAAGGAAAAAGGGAAAATTCGGAAAATTAAATTCCCATATGTTCTACAATTACATAGTGACAAATGCTGTTAGTCAATTTGATGTTTGCGCTAGCGAAATTGATCTTTGTTCGAAACTGGAAATGGATTTCAATGTGATGAAACGCACTCCTATATCTTCTTCTATCTATACCAATAAAAGTTTGAATCACGTTTAATTACACGATAGTTTACTGCTTATAAAAAAGCCGGTGTATTGCTAAACTGAAATGCTTAAATCTTCTGGTAGACAAATATGATAGGAAACTTTGATTGAGTTTTTCTCAGTTGCTGATTTTGGAACATGGGACAACTATGCATTGAACGGCAGTAATGTGCTGTGAAATTTTCGAACCACCCATGCCGTTAATGAACATAGATTGCCACCATAAGTCTTTCATTGTCAAGTTAACCGTTTCATTCCGCGTCGAGACCTTCGAGTAATCAGACGTATATTGTGTCACTCCGTTATAGTTATCGTTCTCGGTTACCGTTAGCTGGTGTATTTTCTGCCGTGTTGTATCCATACGCTTTGTTTATACAATTCGTTTGAGCCCAACAAAAAACAAAGTGTTATCAGCAGAAAGCTGGAGTGACGATTTATTTCGCCGTGTTTTGCCATTATCCCGCATTCGGATACTGTGCGACCGCCGACAGTGCGTGTGTGTGATACACAATTTCAATTGCGGCGAGCGTCGATCACGTGTTCAACCGATCGAGAAGTTTCCAGTTCATCTGCATTGGTGTGTGCGTTTAGTGTGGACCGGAGCGTGATTGTTTGTTTAGCTATCACAGCTGTGCCTGCGACCAATCGATTGAGGAGCAGTCGCTTTCTGATTAGCTGCACTGGTGTGCACTACCAAGTATTTTGTATAAATATTATTATCGTTATTATTATTTTATTAGGTTATAGAAATTATTATAAAATATTATTATAATTATCATCCGTATAAACTATGGAAGAGTGTGAGAGATCTCCAAATATGGAGATCTCTTACGATGAAAATATTGACTCCCCCTCGGTTGCACAAAAAGGGGCCGGGAAGTCGCTCAAGCGCGTTCCCTCACCGGAAGATAATTCTTCCGAAGAAGATTCAAGCCACACTAAAAAGCCTCCCTCTAAGAAATCCGCAAACCTCTCCTCTCAAACCCTTAACCTTCCCGCTTCCACTCAGCCGACGACTTCGCATTCCTCACCTGTTACTTCCGATCCCACTCAACCATCTACCTCGTCCCTCCCCTCTGTTTTATCCTCTTCTACTCAATCCTCGTCTTCGTCTGCCCCCTCAGTTGTCTCCGCTCCCCGTGTCAAGATATACCCAGAAGATGCACCTGGAATAGGCCCGTGGGTTGTTTTCTTCCGGCCCAAGCCACAAGGAAAAGCTTTGAATGTCATTCAGATCATGAAAGATCTGACAAAAAAATATTCCTTCATGGTCGAAATTTCCAAGGTTCGACCGAACAAACTGCGTGTTGTCGTGACTGATCGGAAGCAAGCTAACGAGATTGTTGCTGACAATCGGTTCATTTTAGAATATCACGTGTACGTACCATCCCATAACGTAGAAATTTCGGGGGTGATTACAGAAACGGGTCTGACGAGCGAATTCATAAAACAAGGAGATGGCAGATTCAAATAACTCCCTTTGACGAAAGTTAAAATTTTGGACTGCCATCAATTAGGAAAAGTGTCCCGGGAAGAGGGAAAAACAAAATTCACGCCGTCCGACTCGTTTCGAGTAACTTTTGCTGGTTCCGCCCTCCCTGACTACGTTATGGTGGACAAATTGAGGCTACAACTGCGACTCTTCGTGCCAAAGCCCATGACTTGCAACAAATGCAAGTCAGTTGGTCATACAGCAGATTATTGCGCCAACAAGGAGCGCTGTGCCACTTGCGGAGAGCAACATGTGGGGAAATCCTGCAATGCGACTGAGCAATAGTGTCCATATTGCGGGGGATCCCCACACGTGCTCTCAGCTTGTGAAACTTATAAGAGTCGCTGGGAGAAACAGAAGCGCTCTTTGAAGGAACGCTCAAAACGCACTTTTGCGGAAATTTTAAAGGGCGCTTCTCCACTGGCTCAACAACAACAACCATTACCTACAAACAATGCCTTCGATTCGCTGCCAGTTGACGAAATGGACGCGGATACAGGTAACGGGGGCACACCGTTTATTTTCAAAGGGAATCCCCGGCGCAAAAATGTGACCACTCCCAAAGTTCAAGAACAAGTCCCGCCGGTGATACCCCCTGTTAGCTTGCCTAAAAAATCGAGTGCAGCGGACAAGCAAAATCAGGTTCCTAATGGCTTCCGTGGGAATAGTTCACCTTCGAACGACCCAGCACTCGAGGGGACATCAAAAACCCCAACTGTCCCTATTTTTCCGTCCAGCTCAACTTCCCAATCGGGATTTATAAGGATGTCTGACCTTTTGGATCAAATCTTCAAGTGTTTTAATGTTTCCGACTCCATCAGAACCATTGTCATTTCAATGCTTCCAGTATTAAAGACAATTTTGCAACAATTGATGCAAACATGGCCCCTCCTTGCAATGATTATCTCTCTTGATGTCTAATTCAAATAGAGAGGTCGGAGATATCACTGTTTTACAGTGGAATTGTCGTAGTCTTATCCCTAAATTGGATACATTCAAATTTTTAATTCATAACTTCAATTGTGATGTTTTTGCTCTGTCCGAAACTTGGCTTTCTTCGCGAGATGATATCTCTTTCCACGATTTTAATATTATACGCTTGGACCGTGATGATAGATACGGAGGGGTGCTTTTGGGGATCAATAAGTGCCACTAATTTTTTAGAATTGACCTTCCACCCATTGGAGGGATCGAAGCTGTTGCTTGTCATGCAAACATCAGAGGCAAAGACCTCTGTATTGTCAGCTTGTATTGGCCTCCGAGAGCTGCGGTTAGCCGCAAACAACTTGATGACATGTGCTCACTCCTTCCTGAGCCACGATTGATCTTGGGAGACTTCAACTCTCACGGAACTGCCTGGGGGGAACAGTACGACGACAATCGTTCATCGATGATATATGACCTTTGTAACAGCTTCAATATGACCGTTTTGAACACTGGGGAAACAACACGTGTACCTAAACCTCCTGCTAACCCAAGTGCTCTTGACCTCTCGCTTTGCTCGAATTCACTATCGTTAGATTGCAAATGGAATGTAATCCAGAACCCCAACGGTAGTGATCACTTGCCAATCAAAATTTCCATCACCATTGGGTCGAATTCTTCTGAATCTATAAACATGGCATATGACCTCACAAGACACATTGACTGGAAAAAATATGCGGACGCGATTGCTCTAGCCATAAATTCCAGAGATGATTTACCTCCATTGGAGGAGTATAACTTCCTTTCTCGTTTGATCTATGACAGCGCGGTTCGCGCTCAAACGAAACCCATCCCAGGTTCCACTATTCGTCGAAGGCCTCCCAATCTATGGTGGGATAGCCAGTGTTCCAAGCTTTATGTAGAAAAATCGAATGCATTTAAAGCTTTTCGGAAACGTGGAACCCCTGAAAATTTTCAAACGTATTTAGCCCTTGAAGATCAATTTAAAAACTCATTCAAAGGGAAAAAACGTGCTTATTGGCGAAATTTCGTGGGAGGTTTGTCACGAGAAACGTCAATGAAAAAATTATGGAAAGTGGCTCGAAGCATGAGAAATCGCTCTTCAACGAATGAAAGCGAAGAATATTCACATCGATGGATTTTTAATTTTGCACGGAAGGTTTGTCCTGATTCCGCTCCTGTGCAAAAAATTGTTCGAGATATACCACAAGGTAGGTGCGATCTTGATTCCGAGTTTTCGATGGTAGAATTCTCTCTTGCTCTGCTTTCATGTAACAATTCTGCTCCGGGATCGGATAGAATTAAGTTCAACTTGCTGAAAAACCTCCCTGATGTGGCGAAACATCGCTTGTTGAATTTATTCAATCGGTTTCTGGAGAATAATATTGTTCCAGATGATTGGGGACAAGTACGAGTTATAGCTATTCAAAAACCCGGAAAACCCGCGTCCGACTTCAATTCGTACCGCCCAATAGCAATGCTGTCTTGTATACGGAAATTGTTGGAGAAAATGATCTTGTTTCGCCTTGATCGATGGGTTGAAACGAATGGCCTACTCTCAGATACACAATATGGGTTCCGCAGGGGCAAGGGGACGAATGATTGTCTTGGGTTGCTTTCTTCAGAAATTCAAATGGCTTACGCTGAAAAAAAAAAAACAAATGGCTTCAGTATTCTTGGACATAAAGGGGGCCTTCGATTCTGTTTCAATAGAGGTTTTGTCGGACAAATTACACTCTCGGGGTCTGCCGCCTCTATTGAATAATATGTTATATAACTTGCTTTGTGAGAAACATTTGAACTTTTCTCACGGAGGTACGGCAGTAAGTCGGGTCTCTTACATGGGCCTACCCCAGGGCTCATGTTTAAGCCCCCTTTTGTACAACTTCTATGTAAGCGACATCGACAATTGCCTTACACAAAATTGCAGCCTAAGACAATTTGCAGATGATGGAGTGGTGTCTGTCGTAGGATCAAACGAATCCGACCTGCAAGGACCCTTACAAGATACTTTGAACAATTTTTCAACCTGGGCCATTGGGCTAGGGATCGAATTCTCCACGGAGAAAACAGAGATGGAGGTTTTTTCTAGGAAGCATAGACCAGCAAAACCAAAGCTTCAACTTTTGGGTAAACCGATCACTCATGCTATGTCATTCAAGTATCTTGGGGTCTGGTTCGACTCCAAATGTACTTGGGGGGCCCATATTTGGTATCTGAGTAAAAAATGTCAACAAAGAATAAACTTTCTCCGTACAATTACCGGCACCTGGTGGGGAGACCATCCCGAAGATCTTATTATGTTGTATCGAACAACTATTCTCTCAGTGATGGAGTATGGCAGTTTCTGTTTTCAATCAGCTGCCAAAACACACCTCATTAAACTCGAGCGAATTCAGTATCTTTGTCTCCGTATTGCGTTGGGATGTATGCCCTCAACGCATACCATGAGTCTCGAGGTTTTGGCAGGCGTACTCCCACTAAAAGATCGCTTCAATTTATTATCTCTTCGGTTCCTCATTCGGTGTAAGGTTATGAATCCATTGGTGATCGGAAATTTTGAGCAATTGATCGAGCTAAATTTTCATTCTGGATTCATGAGTTCATATCATGAATTCACCTCTATGCAGGTTGTTCCTTCTTCGTATATTCCCAACCGTGTTTGTTTTCCTGACTACATCAATTCCTCTGTACATTTCGATCTGTTCATGAAGGAGAAAATCCATGAAAATCCAGATTATCTTAGATTGGGGTTCGTTCCTACGATCTTCAATGCAAAGTATGGGCGTATTAATTGTGATAATATGTACTTTACTGATGGGTACTCTATGAATGAGTCCACAGGATTTGGAGTGTTCAACGTATTTTTTAGCACCTCACACAGTCTTCAGAATCCTTGCTCGGTATATATTGCTGAATTGGCAGCGATATACTGGGCGCTGGACAGCGTCGCCTCACGACCTGTTGAACACTATTACATTGTAACGGATAGTCTTAGCTCTGTCGAAGCTATCCGTTCAGTGAGGCCGGAAAAGCACTCGCCGTACTTCCTTGAGAGAATACGAGAAATTTTGAGTGCTTTATCCAGACGCTGGTATGTCATTACCTTTGTCTGGGTCTCTTCACATTGCTCAATTCCGGGTAATGAGAGGACTGACTCATTGGCAAAGGTAGGTGCAATTGAAGGCGACATTTATCAGCGTCAAATCACCTTCAATGAATTTTATTCTTCAGTCCGCAAAAATACCATCGCTAACTGGCAACGCAAGTGGAATGAAGATGAATTGGGCCGGTGGTTTCACTCGATTATCCCTAAGGTTAGCCTCAAACCGTGGTTCAAAAGTCTGGACTTGAGTCGGGACTTTATTCGCACCTTCTCCCGACTCATGTCCAATCACTGTTCGTTAGATGTACTACTCTTCCGTTTCAATCTTGCCAGCAGCAATCTCTGCGTTTGTGGCCAAGGTTATCACGACATCGAGCACATTGTTTGGTCGTGCGAGGTGTATCTGGTCGCCAGATCGAATTTAGAAAACTCCCTTCGGGCCCGAGGAAGACCGCCCAATGTGCCGGTGAGAGATGTGTTGGCTCGGTTAGACCTTGATTACATGTCCCATATATATGTTTTCCTTAAAGCTATAGATCTTCGTGTGTGATTGTCCCTACATCCTTATACCCTCCTTTCCTTCCTTCGCGGGTAATTCGTCCCCTTGCTATAAATAGTAGAATAAGTTGAAATGTAAATACACTATAGATATACGAATAGATTTAAGAAATGAGTGTTCATCAACATTGTTACAGTTTCCTTATATCCCATCCTTCTCCTAAAAATATGTCACCCTTCTAAACTCGAGTAGACCGCGAGTAATCGGTAATCGGTAATCGGCACCTTACTAACCGTAGATGTAAGAAAAATTGTTTATTTATTGTTTAAAATTGTTTAAAATTGTATATATATATATAGTTTTAAATCATATTTAAGAATTCGGCTCCTTTAAACTTAAGTAACTGAGCCTGTAAAAATAAACGAATTAATAAAAAAAAAAGTTAACCGTTTTGAATATGACGCGTGTCGATAGACATGAGGAACAATATTACGACTTCAGGCAATGTAACTTCGTTGATTTGAACGCTAAAATTTCGTCGATTGATTGGAGCGAAATTCTCACAGTGGGCACAATAGATGAAGCTGTAAGCCGCCCATATTCCGTTTTGCCTGCTAAGATTGGGTCGATGAAATGTCAACAATCGACCTCATATGCTGCTACCTTGCAATCGATTTATCGACCTTCAATATGCATTCATCGAACAACTTCGCGCTCGGAATAGAAAAACTCGTTCCACGTTACGGCGATTGTTTTTTGTCCTAACTTTATTTTTCCGCGATTTCTGAGGCACTGAAACTTATTTTTTGAACGACCCTCGTATTTTTCCGTACCTGAGAGGAAACGTAGACGTAGACCAACGAATATTGCTACAACATAAACGTAAACGAATCTTGCTACAACGGGTGATATGTTTTGTACGTGATATGTTTGAATTATAAACACCGTGTTCGTGTATGATGTGTAGAGGCGAATGAACTGAAAAGTTTAAAGCCTCTTTAATTCAACATCATCATCATCATGATGTGAGAAACGCGTGTCATCTGTATATGGTATCACACGAAAAGTTCGAAAATTGATACGAGCAGCTGACGAATAATTTTCATGCATTAGAGTTTATCAAAAAAAAAACCTACAAAATGACATCTTTCCCTATTTGCATGTTTATTATAGTGATAATAATTTCTATGCTTAGAAATGTCCTACTTTTTGCGACCAAATTATAACTGAAACATGCTTTAGGATACTAATTTGAAACGGAAAAGTATATTTTCATTCATAATTTCTCTTTGGGATACATGTTTATTTCAATTGAAATGCCATCACAATTTTCGCACACGCACGAAGTTCAACGCTGTCAACGCGAAATGTTCCCCTTGTCTCTATCGCGATAACGTTTATTATCCTGTCGCTGCGAGAGCTCACTCTCTCAACATTTAGACATGCATTTCAGAATGGGGGAGATCGGTTGGTGTTAGTTAATATGACGGGCAATCGACTATCGCGTCGTTCGAAAAGAAGAACCATTCAAAATTCCATAAGCAGAATCATTGCCATGATTATATGTAATTGATTAAATACATTTTCTCGTTGTTGTTCTAGGAACTCGCAGATACAGTAAATCATTCATATTTAATTGTAGAATAACTACTATAATAATTCTGATCAAACGTGTTTATTACAGATAACAAATTATAAAAAAAAAAATACTGTGGAGTGAATTTATTTTATTATAGTGATAATAAAATAGATTCACTTATATATCTATGGTATAGTTTACAACAATATATAATATATAATACATTGTTTGCAGTTTTTTTGGTTACTTCCCAGTTTTGGATACCGCATATGAAACGAACTTCTCTCTTTTTACTGAAAATTTCTCCTTTCTCGCGTAACTTATCTCCCCCAAAAACTAGGACTCTTTTCACAAATACATTTTTGTATTGGTTTTGAGTTTCCTTCAGTCGATAAAAACCTTCAGATTGTAGCAATTATTCTATAATACCACCATTTCAATTGAACTATTTTCTCGTGTTTTAAACTGAACATTATTGGAGGTGGAGAACATTGTGTATATTATGCGATTAAAAATGTGCATATCGTGTTTATCGTTATATGTTTAGGGCATCGGCAAACTTTATCACTATACTCAATGTAGGGAATCGTAATATCGTAATTTTTCGGACAGGCCCAAATACAACCGTGGAAAATGTCGCTGTGATCATAGCCGGTGTATTAATTAGTTGTGAAGGCTTTACATGTTCGTGAGAAATCGTGTTTATCATAGTTAATTGTGGATATTACATATAAAACCATATTCTTGAGTTTTTAAATTTTCGACAGATCCAATCAGAACATCACATTTTTCGTGATAATTTGGTGACAATATGAATCTTATAACAACAAAAAAATTGAATTTTCCAAACCAGATCGTTGTACAATCATACAAATAAATGAAAACTATCTCAATGCTGAACATCAAATCTTTCGTACGGTTTGGGCTACACCTTTAATCAAATGAAAATCAAAGTTTCTAATGCCAGTTGTCATAACTAAACATAACTGATTTTTGTGCGTTCGGTTTTTCTTGAGGATATCAAAATATGTTGGTTAAAAAGGTTTTGATAATAAACTAAAAATTTACTTTCATTTATAATAGAGATATCTTCAAATGTTTGACATTAAATGTGTTACTTCTTTTACTCGTTTTTTTATATTTCATGCGTTCCCCTATTCAGCAATTATAAAGTTTTCGAAGGATTGTGTATGATAAACTGGCCTTGAGAAAAAAAACATATATTATATCATTACAATTAATGTGAAATCTAACAATGGCACAACATGTTGGTAAGGACTCAGGTCCAACAATCCTTGAGAAAACACACGAGTTAGCAGCACAGGCAGCACTACGAGCTAATGAATTGAGGAAGAACATGTCTTCACAAGTATTAGATCTTGTTAAAGTTCCCGAATTGCCAGCGAGAACGACTGACATCTTGAAAGCACCTGAAATTCCACCTAAACGTATGCTTCTTAAAAAAATAGACCACGATACTTGTGTAGAAAATGAAAACATATCGCAATTACAACGTTGTCAAAATGCTCCTCCGGTACCCTTGAAGAAAAATACTTCTGCTATGGCTCCTCGATACACTGGAAAGATCACAAGTTCGCCCATTGTCTCACGATCAACGCCATATCAAAATAAGCAAGTAAAAGATAAAACGCTTGACAATCAGCATCCGACATCTTTTGTGAGTGAAAAACAATCAAATCTGACAGGAGAAATGAAATCAAAATCATCATCGCCTGTTGATGAATATGGATCTGAAGACGCATTGAGGGGCATTGAAAGCGGTTTACGAAATATGGAACGAGCTATGCAGGAACAAATGAATCTTCGTTTATTCGAAGCGTCTACAGCTGTTAATAGTCAAAACCGCCAGGTTCAAATCATGGATGTTAAAGCCAATACGAGAGGATTAGGTTCTGTTACATCTTTGGCTGAAACTCAAAATATACGTGGGTTGGAAAACAGAGGACATCTTAGTGAACAGCTACATAACCAGAACATCAGGGGATCTGGTCTTGAACGAGTAGTCAGCATGGATCAAATGTGTTTGGATAATATCACTGATAATATACGATCGATGGAACTAACTTCAAATTTTTGCACAATGTTAGACAATTCACACAAATCGAATGCAATGAAGGATAATTTTCATCGATCTGCTGAAAACCATTTCCGTTCGCTGGATCGACATTTACCATTGGAAATACAGTATAGTAGACAACGATCACAAGAGATGGAATATATTCGTCAACAGTTGCTACCAGTTATTGCGCGCAACAATGAAAACGCTCCCAATCGCCAAGGGGGTTTATCTAGAGAAGATTTGAGATTGAGGCGTCGTTCGTCACACGATGAAATGCAATATGCACAGCAGAACAATCTGGGTTTGTATATCCGTTCAGCAAAACTGTTTTGAATGAGATTGTATATGTAGTATTATCATTTGTCGAACAGAATGTCCCTCCTGAATTTAGATTATGACACTGGAAGTCGAACTTTGCTAAATGTGTAATAATACTATTTCATAGCACTTTTCTCACATATGTTTTGTAATTTTTTGTTGGATAGTTATATTTTGTTTTTGTTTTTTCGTATTATATGAAGCAAATGTAGTAGTTCGAGTGGGATTTATGATTTATTTGTTATGTATATTACAAAATTTTAAACTAAAGAGAATTTTGTTTCTATTTTCAGTACAAATATAATATAAACATGATAATATGATTGTTCTGGGTAAATCCTATCGTCGTCGTCTTATCTTATATAGAATTTTTGTTTCTTCTAGTTTCTCGAATGCGCGAGCAATGGGATGATACAACGCAGTCAGTATTACAACGCAAGTCACAACTGACTGCAATGCTGGGTGATTCTCAGAGGTATATTGGAATCGTATATTATTGTCTATATATTGCATTCCCTAAATTTACCTAGATACGAGGCAAAAAGGCTGGAAATCGAGACGTGGCTAGCTCGTATGGAAACCCGATCCGAATGCATGGGAATAGTAGCTGCTACTGCAGATATCTTAGAAATTCAACAAAAAGAGCAGAAATCATTCCATGCTGAACTTCATCAATATAAACATCACATTGAATTATTCAATCAGCTAACACAGAAGTTGATTGCAGTATATCCGTCAGATGATACATCTCGTATAAAACGGATGACAGAATCTGTCAATTTGAGGTAATTGTTTCCAATTGCATCATATTTTTTCCTTGTTTTTTTTTTATGAAGATTTCTCCAGCTTCTACTGGTAGAGCTATCATTGAACATATCGTACAGAATACAATAATGTCGAAGTTTCTCTGCATTGTAGAAAGCATGTTTTGTATCAGTGCGGTTCTGCATCATTATAGCAGACGGTGTCATTTGTTCTCAAATTCAAAGTAATTCGCGATGACAGTGGTACGGACCATAATTTGGGTCCCAACTCGATAGTATAAGCTCTATCATATTAGAAGGCACGAAGCCAGTTTTGAAATGTTAAGATTTGAATGAAAATTTCTACATCATGCTATTCAATTACTTGAAACACGTATTCCTAACTTTTATTCAACCATGCTATCATGATACATTTCCTCAAAAACAATTTTCGTATGAGATTGTTTAACAAATTCAAATGCACTGCATAAATTGGGCCTGACTTGCACTGATCCGGCTCTGAACACGATCCCCATGAAGGACCGTGTCAAACCTTGCATGGCCTCACTGCTTGCATAAAAAACCATAGGATCATTTATAGCGACTAGATACAACGAGCGAAGATAGCGGCCCGGAGTTGGGACCCAAACACGTAGGGACATCAAACAAAATCAAACACAATACAAGGAACTGAGAACGGGAAAGAAGAAGCGAGTATTTTTGCAAGAAGGGGTCAGCTAATGTGGTCACCAGTGTTGACACCGATGCCCACCTACAGTAAATCCCAGCCGGAGCAGACAGCACAACAAGAAAAAACAAAGGTGAGTGAGGCGAAGTAAGAAAGTGAGGAACTCTACGAGTACATCAAGAGCCGTCGTAATGTACATGCTGTCATAAGGACACTCACCATAAAAATTAAGTCCGCACTCGCAGCAGCCGAACGCGAGCAACATATATGGAGGGCAAGAGCTGAAACGACAGAAAATTCTCTGAAAGGGACTAGGGAGAACATCCCAAAAGATCCCGCAAGAACACCGACCGAAGACTCCACTCCTTTGACTACTACCAAAAGGAGGAGGAAAACACCTGAATAAAAAAATGCGACAAAAAACATAAAGATGGCCGCATAAATGTTAACGATGAAGAACACCCTATCGATGAAGACTTGAACGAATGACAACAGGTAGAGCCGAAAAAAACAAAGAAAAATACTCCGAAGCTCTGGAAAGGAAGGCAGTAACCAGACGCTCTGATCATAAGCAAAGCTGGTGAATTATCACATGCTGACATTTTGCGGAAGGTGAAAGGTAAACCGTCTCTAAAAAACCTCGAAGACAGTGTGGCAAAAGTGAGGCGCACCCAGAACGGCGAAATGTTGTTCGAGCTAAAAAAAGGATCCGGCTATTCAAAGTTCGGTGTTTAAAGACCCAGTTGAAAAATCGCTAGGTGAGACGGCAAAAGTGAGGGCTTTGTCACAGGAAGCGGTGGTCGAGTGCAGAAATATGGATGAGATCACACCAGAAGATGAACTGAAAGAAGCACAGTCCAGCTGGGTGTCATTGACTATACGGATGAAGAAGGCGTATGGTAACACGCAAAGAGCGTGTTACCATACTATACGGATACGGGTACCAAGAAACATCGCCAGCTACTAAAGCAATCTGTAGCAAAAACTAAGTGCGACGTTGCTATTATCTCGGAGCCATATCGAGTTCCCCCAACAATCGAAATTGAGTAGCTGACAAAGCTGGGATGGCTGCTATAACAGTTACGGGAAATTTTCCTATACAAGAAGTGGTATCCAGTGACAAGGAAGGGTTCGTAATAGCCCGCATCAACGATATCTTCATATGCAGTTGCTATGCTCCTCCGAGATGGACAATCGGACAATTTGAGGAAATGCTCGACACATTAACGGACAAAGTCACAGCGCAAAGCCCTATTGTTATCAGTGGCGACTTCAACGCCTGGGCAGTAGAGTGAGGGAGCTGACTAACCAGAGACAAAGACAAAGACCGGCGCGAGTATGTGTCGATAACAGTCGCATATTAAGTCACTTCAAAAGTTTTGTTATGGGGGTCTCCGTAGCCACATTGGTTGCGCGTTCGCTTAGTAAGCGATCGATCGTGAGTTCAAAACTCAGGACCCTCATTGACCATCTTTGTGTTGTTACAGAATAGCTTCGTCCACGCAACAATCATCAGCGATGGAGATCGATCCATGGTCGAAATAAGATCGATTCATTCATATAACTGCTTTGCTCTGCAAGACACATCGGGCTGCTGTTCTATAAATAACTCAACAATGATCAATCAACTGTCTCCGCTGTCCGGTGGTCCAACTGGATAATGGAAGAACAGACAGAATACTCTTACGCCTAAATGGCTACTGTGTGAATGTACCATATGTAATGGTATAGAAGGAATACTGGCGAACGGCAACTGTGTAATGTGCTAATTATAGATATGATAACCATGTGACATGTACACGATTAAAATTCGGCTCTGTTACAGCTGAAATGCTAATGAGCCTTAAATAAATAAATGGGATAAAAAAAATGTTGTTCAACCGTTCATAAATCATCGTTAACCATTCCATCGTGATACGTAGTGTTCGAATTTTACACGTTTGTGTTATCCAGTTCGTACGATATTTACCTGGCTGTTTTTTGTTTGCATCAGCTGATTGTGAATTGTATACTGCTATTGTGTTGCTAGATAGCAATCAACAGTCGAGGCCCATCGACCTAAACACACACGCATCCAGTCAGTGTTGTTTTTCTCCGTTTCTTTTTTGACACACTATGAGCATTCAACGTACTCCGCCTGCCGCTGAAACCAACAAAAACACACTATTAACAAACAAGCGACTGCGAACGGATGACAATGACTGTCTTAAGACAATTTCGGTAGAACACGATAGCAATGTCCAGCCGACTACGATGGAAGATATGTTACGGACGATGATGCAGCAGTTCACTGAAACGAAAATGCTTATCGATACAGTACGAACTGAAATAATAAACATAAACAGTAAAATTGACTCCGTTAAAACAGAACTTAAGAATGAAATTAAATCGGTAAAAGAAGAATTTGCAGCGAAATTCCAACACTACGACACTGAACTGGATTTGCTGAATTCGAGGGTGGAGAATATGTTCCAGACAGTCGGTGTCATGAAAAACCGCAACGAACTCATTATAAGCGGCATCCCATACAAAAAAGGCGAAAATTTACACTCGACGCTCATGGGAATGGGAAAACACTTAGCAGTAACCGACACGACCACACTGATGGTGCAAACTAGGCGCATGAATTCTGGCAGAAATTCCAAGGCAGCAATTTTACACCAAGGCAGCAATCGTCTATGTGAAGGTTGCAGCCGGCGGACCACCCATAGCCATTCGGTCTGAGAATGAACTGGATAATTGTTTGTAACTCTGTGTTTTCCCGTACACTTTTGAAGCAATGTTTAGATGTAGTAGTTATTTTACTGTGAATTGATTTCAATATTGTATGTTAAAAATATTTGTTTTTCGCTCCTCCCTAATTATGCAGCCCTCGAAAAATTGCTTCCCTTACTACACATAATGCTAACGTGACATAACCTCACCTCCACGAACATTCCGGAGGCGGTGCTGAATACTGCTCTACTATCTGGGAAGCTGAATATTTGTCATGGAAATTCCCAAAGTCTTTGTGCGCGTAATTGTAGTAAGCTTGAGAGGTTCGAAATATCTTGCTGAATTCGAGAGTCGAAATTGCGTATTTCACGGAATCTTGGTTAAATTATAAGATTAGCGATCGTAGTATCAGTGTCTCTGGTTACACCGTCATGAGGAATAGGAGAACATATAAGCGTGGCAGAGGCATCACTGTTTACCATAGGGATCATCTAAAATGTTCTAGAGTTTTCGGCACGATGCTTACTGAGGATTCGACGGACAAAACTGAATGTCTAGCGTTGGAACTCCGAGTAGAAGGTACCAAGATCTTGCTAATGGTCATCTACAATCCTCCGGAAAACGACTGTTCGTCTTTCTTGGCGGAGAAGTTGGCCGATTTGGCCGTATTCTATGAAAACATTTTTCTAATGGGAGACTTTAATACGGATCTGATGCGTCCTAATAACAAATGAACGATTTTTGAATCAACGCTCCGTACCTTTTCACTGTCATCCGTTATCGACGAACCAACATTCTTTCATGGTGGAGGGTGCTCGCAGCTTGATCTCTTTCCAACCAACAACAACGCAAAGGTTTTGCGATTTGGACAGATCAGCTTTCCAGGGCTGAATTTGACGTCCGGCGGCCTTCCACTCCGCGTACTTATCGAGACTACGTAAATTTTAATGTGCATGTTTTGGAACACGAAATTCTGTCTATTCCCTGAACCTATTACGATTCAATGGAATTCTTCAACGCTCACCTCAAAAGAGTACACGATGTGTATGCCTCTTCGAGTCAGTTTCTGTCGTCGACGGTACAATCCGTGGTTTTCTGATAGTGTACATCAGTTCCTGCTTGAACGTGACTTGGCATACAAAGATTGGTTGCAAGCACCTTCACATTTGAATGACGTCAAGCGGCAGAGGTACAAGATGTCGAGAAATCGTGCCAACATGAAAATTACTCAAGCTAAACGGTAGGACCTAAATCGTTTTTTAGACAGCAGAATACCGTCGTAAACCTTATGGCAGCGGGTAAGGAGTCTTGGAGTAGGCAAGGCCAAACAGTCGCGGCCTTATGCGTTCGATCCAGATGATATAAATCGTACATTCGCTGCAACCTATCGAGAAGCAACACCTTTGAGACTAGCACCAATATCGTTGTACGGATTTTCTTCGACCTGTGCGCTACTGGGAAGTCGAAACCGCCATTTGGGATATTAAGTCGACACGTGGGAATGGACGGTTTGCCAATTATTTAATATGTTTATCAAGAGTTCCACTTTCCCTGATCCCTGGAAACACGCGAAGGTTTTGCCACTGAAGAAAAAAGCGCATTTGAACGACATCTCCAATCCACGACCTATTAGCATACTATGCTCGTTGTCAATGGCGTTCGAGAAGCTTCTCACACACCAAATGACCAATTACATAGATGAAAATGACTTACTGACTGACTGTCAGGCCGGTTTTCGTAAAGGACAAAGCATCAAAACTGCAGTTCTACGAGTGTACGACGATTCAGGAACCATTGCGACGACCTAAAAACCAAAATTATCAATACGCCGCGCCTGAATGATTCATAGTTTATTTTTATGCAGGGGAAAAAAGATTAGGTCGGAGCGATCCCGAATAAATAAATTAGTCTGTTGACTTTACGATCGTATGAGTCTTAAGTTTTCAGATAGGGACACATTTGCGATAAGGTCAGCACGATCCCGAACAAATAAAGTAATCTGTTGCTTTTACGATCGTATGACTCACAGTTTATTTTTAAGTAAAGATAGGGCCTAGGTTAAGGAAAGCTTATCTCGAATCCCTTTTGGCTTGATTATACCTCAAAGAGGAGGTAATAGATGCAAGAAAAACTTGTATATAATTTCTAAGATAGAAAATAAAGGAGTGGGTATCTAAACACAGTGAAGAACGGTCGTGTTTTCCGTTAATAAATTGAAAGAAAAAGCCTTAGACCGCTCGGGCGTTCGCACCATCGTCGATAAAAAAGGTGCTGGTATACTATTACTGCTCGACTTTTCTAAGACTTTTGATACTATTCCACATAGTAAATTGCTTAACAAATTAATTTTACATTTTAACTTCTCTTCTACTGCTGTAAAACTGGTGAAATCATACCTTCGTGGAAGAAGACAGACAGTTTTCTGTGGTGATCGTTGTTCAAGTAGTGTCGAAGTGTCGTCAGGAGTTCCTCAGGGCTCAGTTCTCGGTCCCTTCTGCTGCCATATCAACGAACCAACGGTGCTTACATACTGTTCCATCCAGATTTATGCTGACGATGTACAATTATACGTTGGTAGACTTGGTCCATGTTCCCGTGATTTGATCAGGATGATGAATGCTGATCTTGAACGAGTTTCGAATTGGTCGCAACTGAATGAACTCAAAGTGAATCCAGCGAAGAGCAAAAAGCTTTTCATAACAAGTCGACGTCGCAGAGCTGGAGATTCTGGAGCTCTCCAGAGCTCCAGTTATTCTGTAACAACACAAAGATGGTCAATGAGGCCCTGAGTTTTGAACTCACGATCGATCGCTTACTAAGCGAACGCGCAACCAATGTGGCTACGGAGACTCTCTTTAGTTAGAAGTTGTGTTACCGTATTCAAAATTATCTATCCAGGTTCAAACTATCTCTCTGAAAAGTTGTAACCATTCAGTAGCTCTCGAGTAAGATACTACATCGTACCGCAACATAACTCCTCTCACTACAGTAGTACCTTCTTCGTTCGTGCAATTACTTTGTGGAATCAGCTTCCAACTAACATTAAAACTATACAATCAGCTGCAAAATTCTATCGTGAATGTATGGAATGGATAGGCAGAAGGAATTAGGCAGAATGGAACGGGCATCTATGATATGTTTAGTTGTTTAATTGTTTATATGTATATTTAATTGTAATGTGGTTAGAACAACATAGACACCGATTGTAGAAATTTACAAGATAAAAAATCGTACTCTACGAGTCTGGCAATGAATAAATGAATGAGTAAACGAGAACTAGGTTATGCGGAATGTACGTACCTGCATGCTCATGCTGTTTATTTCTAATCTAGGAAACATCGGACGATCGTGTAGATGCTAAGGATGGCCAACTTTTGGATGTCGGTCAATTTCTTCTTGATGTAAAACACCTTCAGCGCTTCCAGATGCGCCTTCGCGACAGTTTCAGTTCCAGAGAGAACGACTGGAACAATTATTGAGACCTCCCTTAGCCTCCATAGTGGGTCTCCAGATTTTGGCCCAGCAGAATAGCGGCATCGATGATGGTGACTTTTAGATAAAGATTATTTATTTATTTAACTGGCTTTCCGTCTTATGACAAGGCCTGATGAACAATATTCCTTCAATTTACTCGGATGTGGGCTGCCGGTACTCGCCGCCAGATTTCGATCCACCTGGTCTAACCCGTGACCAGAAAAAATCGCTGCAGTAAACAACTGCAACAGAAACAACCACTTACAAAAAGTGTAGTAGGCTAGAAATATTGTGGCGCGGAAAAAACATCATGTGTATGAATGCCTCACATTTCTATCATAAATTTATTCTCTCGTTTTCGTTTTTCGAAATTTATTCTGAAAACAGTGTAATGGGGACTTCGTCTCCATTCAGTGAGGATAAAGAATCGAGGCGGCCCAAGCCGCCAAGATGACGCGATCCGAGTCCACCGCCGACTCGCCGTCGGAAGCGGCGGTGTCTCGCACGCAAACCTACACGGTTCCACTGATTGCCCGGTTAGTTTGAAACATAGGATACGATCCTTCAGCAATGTCGGACAGCATACATTTGTCCGGGCGTTACGTTTGTCCGGGGCGATACGTTTGCCCGGTTAATTTTTGTTTTGAAATATAATACCGAGCCACAATGTTTCAATGTCTCCTGCGCTTTATTCCGGGAACCGGTCTAACCATCTAGCTCGCTGTGCTCCTGGTCGTCTTGTACCTACCGGATTTGAGGCAAACACCATCTTCGCATGGTAGTTGCCCGGCATTTTTGTCACATGCTCTGTCCACCGTATCCGTCCAACTTTAACCACCCTTTGGATACTGGGTTCGCCGAAGAGCTGTACGAGTTCATGGTTCATTCTTCGCCTCCATACTACGTTCTCCCGCACGCCGCCAAAGATCTTAGTACTCGTCTATCGAAAACTCCGAGCACTCGCAGGTCCTTCTCAAACATTGTCCACGTTTCATGTCCGTACAGCCTGTTTAATAAGCGTCTTGTACAGTGTACACTTTGTACTTTGGCTCAGTCTGTTGGACCGTAATTGCTTGTGAAGCCCACAGTAGGCACGACTTCCACTTATAATACGCCTCCGAATCTCGCGGCTGTTGTCATTGTTCGCCGTCACCTGTGAGTCAAGATAGACGAACTCGTCTGTGTAACCATTCGAACTCATGGCAGTCGATGGTTACACTACTGTCTAAGCGGCGTTGGTCGGCCTCGGTTCCGCCTACCAGCATGTACTTCGTTTTGGACGAAGTTCCCTGTGGGATACGATTG
Organism: Toxorhynchites rutilus septentrionalis; assembly: GCF_029784135.1. Classification (NCBI taxonomy): domain Eukaryota; kingdom Metazoa; phylum Arthropoda; class Insecta; order Diptera; family Culicidae; genus Toxorhynchites; species Toxorhynchites rutilus. The sequence goes on from NC_073745.1 coordinate 170,478,451, forward strand.
AACTCGACAGTCCACCCGAAATTCGCACACAGCACTGCGTACCATCCATCGTAGCTTTAATCAGTTTAAACAGCTTCTCGGGAAAGCCGTTCTCATCCATAATTTTCCATAGCTCTTCGTGGTTGATGGTATCATACGCTGCTTTGAAATCGATGAACAGATGGTGCGTGGGGAGTCTGTATTCACGGCCTCTCTGGAGGATCTGCCGCAACGTAAAAATTTGGTCCGTCGTTGACCGTCCTCCGACGAAGCCGGCCTGATAACTTTCCACAAATCTGTTCGAAATTGGTGATAGTCGGCATAAGATAATTTGATATAGCACTTTGTAGACAGCATTGAGGACGGTGATTGCACGATAGTTCTCACAGTCTAGCTTGTCGCGCTTTTTGTAGATCGGGCATGTTAGCTGCATGTTAGAATAGCTTGTATTTCTGCCTGAAAAACTGTAGGCCACTGTCCCATTGGAATTGGCATGTCAATCCCTGGTCCAGTAATCCCAGCTCCTGTAGATTTGCCAATTTAAGATCCATCGGTATAAAACACTAGTGATCCTGGACAAGTTTGAGGACCCCCTTCTTCCCATTGGCTGCGATTGAATTCAATCACTTTGAAGCGAACGTTGAAGTTAGTCTTTGTTTCCATCCAGTCTTCATTCGTGCTGTTTCGTCGTCTTGAATTTTGGCTCTTATTGCTTGTATCCAGGCCCTATACACGGGGGTATTCCTAGCGGCTTCAAGTAGAGGAATAAGATTATCAATTGCTTTAATAAAGCTATGAAGTTTAACTGGGTTGCCATCAAAGCATGGCAAATCCCTAATTATCTGTGGAGTCTGTAAGGATTTCAAAATCCTCTCCACTGGAGATAATTCTTGATTAATGTTAGGTACTGCTGCTGCTGCTGCTTGACCTACGCGAGCAGCTTGCACAGCGTGAGCGGCACCTGCTGCTTCTATTTCAAGCTGCTGGATGTGGTCATCCCGGTCCTGAACCGCGGCTTCTAATTCAGCTACACGTTGTTGGAGCTGGTAAGGATCCATTTTCCAAAATTGGAGTTTTGTTTATATCAGTAGTAATAATGCTTTGGAACGTTTGCGTGCGGAGAACAAAATTGATAAATTCCCACTATTCAATGCACTGGTGAGTAAAAGCAAACGAAAAAAAACTTCGAGGAATCCACTGAATTTCTTTTATTGAATAACAACACAAAAAACAAACAGACCGTATGTGGTTTATTTCAGAATGAATAAAACTTTTTCACCAAGGGGAATTTAATTGAATTCACTTTTTTTTAAAAAAAAAGATAATATTTCATTCAGCAACTAAAAAAAATTAATGCCATTCACGAAATTCACCGGAAAATTTGAATTGATTAATTAGAATTCACGAAGTTCGCAAAAAAATCGTTGAATAAAATAATTACAACTAATTACATTCACTGCAAAATTTTTCTTCGAAAATTGATTAAATTCACACAATTCGGTAATAATAACTAACACTCTAAATCAATCAATCAGTAATCAATTATTTCTGCACAAAAAAAATATACAACCAATTTTCACTCGGTTGGGAGAAAACTTAACACTAGCACTTTTACATAAGCTAATCTTAATAAATTACTTACAAATTACTGCTCACCTTGGCGATATGCTGTCGTCTCGGTGGCTGATAGAGCGTAGCTCGGATGCTTCGTTGTTGTTCAGCAAATTTTCGGTAAGCCGCCGAAAATAGCTCCAACGAAATCACTGCTCACTTTGGCGATATGCTGTCGTCGCGGTGGCTGATAGAGCGTGGCTCGGGTGCCACGTTGTTGTTCCACAAATTTTCGGTAATCCGCCGAAAATAACTGCAACGCTGGAAACACAACTTTTAACACCAACTACCGACACGCGCCAGTTATAGTTGCTGGGCAACGTTCGGATTTTTTAAAAAACTAACACTTGACTGCGCCAGGTCCTGACTAGAACTAACTAGATTTTATTTTCCAAAAGCTTTTATTAATCACAAAACATTTCGTCAGCATTCCATGCCGTTGTTGTTGTCCGTCCGTTGTTTATGTTTATCCGATGATGCGAACCGATGCTGTCGAGATGTTTATGTTCCCATTTCCAGTCTCCGGGATCGCTGAATCTGCACCTCGCGCGCTTATCTGTTGGCTGTTGATATATATATATATATATATATATATATATATATATATATATATATATATATATATATATATATATATATATATATATATATATATATATATATATATATATATATATATATATATATATATATATATATATATATATATATAAGTTACGGACAGGTGTGTCAGAGAACCCTACAATAGATTATCAACAGCAGCTGCATTGCCGCCACCCATGGCGGTATCAAATTCAAACGGCATAATTGCGCGGCAACAGATAAGCGCGTGAGGTGCAGATTCAGTGATCCCGGAGACTGGAAATGGGAACATAAACATCTCGACAGCATCGGTTCGCATCATCGGATAAACATAAACAACGGACGGACAACAACAACGGCATGGAATGCTGACGAAGTGTTTTGTGATTAATAAAAGCTTTTGGAAAATAAAATCTAGTTAGTTCTAGTTAGGATCTGGCGCAGTCAAGTGTTAGTTTTTTAAAAAAAACTATGGTTGGGTTATACCTATGATATAACCGCAAGGTTGACGTAGGACTGCCGTTGGCTTAGTAATCAATTGTATTTTTTCGATTAGCAATAATCCCACATCGGATGTTCCTCAATGGGCACGATATCACCGCTGTGCAGAGCTATCTTTTGTGTGTATTGATTAAACTAGTGAATGAATGAAACTATTTACGAATTCGATTGCAAATAAATCCCAATCTAAGCCAATTCATGCATTATGGTAGTAGTTATCGCAGCAAATAGTTATTAACATTTTGCCTAACCATCAAACGGTATGCGTAGAAGTTCAGTAAGCTGGCGACATAAAGAGCTATCTTCCAATGCAGCCTTAATCGAGCCAAAGCGTTGCATTTGTACCCGCTTTTGTAGACCGTGTTAGCAAAACGAGTTCCGGAGTGTAAAAATGCATGGAGGTTTAAAAGTATTGCCCACTTGAAAGTATCTACAATGCCGATTTTTCTAACTTTTTGGTTTCGAAAACTGTATTTGGAAAAATACAAGCGAGTACAAAAGTACCCGTAGTTTGCATTTATTTTGAAATGCTCATTTCCTCAGGCTTCATATTTTTGAAATCTGTGTTAGGGAAACATTCCGATTTGAAAAAACGCAAGCGAGTACAAAGCTCGCATCTATTTTGCAATGCCAATTCCCCCAGGCTCCATGATTTTTGAAGTCTGTGTTAGGGAAACATTCCGATTTGCAGAAACGCAAGCGAGTACAAAAGTACTCGCAGCTCGCATCTATTTTGCAATGCCGATTTCCCCTAGCTTCATGATTTTGAAGTCTGTGTTAGGGAAACATTCCGATTTGCAGAAACGCAAGCGAATACAAAAGTACCCGCAGCTCGCATTTATTTTGCTATGCCGATTCCCCCAGGCTTCATGATTTTGAAGTCTGTGTTAGGGAAACATTCCGATTTGCAGAAACGCAAGCGAATACAAAAGTACCCGCAGCTTGCATCTATTTTGCAATGCCCATTTCCTCAGGCTCCATGATTTTGAAAGCTGTGTTAGGGAAACATTCCGATTTGCAAAAATGCAAGCGAGTGCAAAAGTACCCGCGGTTCGCATCTATTTTGCAATGCCGATTTCCCCAGGCTCCATGATATGGAAGTCTGTGTTAGGAAAACATTCCGATTTGTAAAAACGCAAGCGAGTTCAAAAGTACCCGCAGCTTGTATCTATTTTGCAATGCCGATTTCCCCAGGCTTCATGATTTTGAAGTGTGTTAGGGAAACATCCATCCATTCCAGCGATTGTACCTCAATCGTTGCGCAATCATGACTGAGTGGATTTCCAAGCGGCACTCGCTTATATACCGATTGGGGTGATTTCAATAGCCTGTTTTAAAATCAATTTTAGGGCTATTGAAACAAATTTCTGGATCAAAAGGTAACAAGAATATAACGCGTAGACATTTTATCTTTCGAATGAAGTGCTTATCATATCATTTCGTTCAGTTGTTTAAGAACTATTAACGCTCAAAATCTCGTTCTCCGGCGTAACGCTTTCGTTTTCGAAACATCGAATTTACACCCCAGTATAGAAATGAAAGACGTAGTCCTACGTCAAAACCCGAACGTTGCCCAGCAACTATAACTGGCGCGTGTCGGTAGTTGGTGTTAAAAGTTGTGTTTCCAGCGTTGCAGCTATTTTCGGCGGATTACCGAAAATTTGTGGAACAACAACGAGGCACCCGAGCCACGCTCCATCAACCACCGCGACGACAGCATATCGCCAAAGTGAGCAGTGATTTCGTTGTAGCTATTTTCGGCGGCTTACCGAAAATTTGCTGAACAACAACGAAGCATCCGAGCTACGCTCTATCAGCCACCGAGACGACAGCATATCGCCAAGGTGAGCAGTAATTTGTAAGTAATTTATTAAGATTAGCTTATGTAAAAGTGCTAGTGTTAAGTTTTCTCCCAACCGAGTGAAAATTGGTTGTATATTTTTTTTGTGCAGAAATAATTGATTACTGATTGATTGATTTAGAGTGTTAGTTATTATTACCGAATTGTGTGAATTTAATCAATTTTCGAAGAAAAGTTTTGCAATGAATGTAATTAGTTGTAATTATTTTATTCAACGATTTTTTTGCGAACTTCGTGAAAATTCAATTAATCAATTCAAATTTTCCGGTGAATTTCGTGAATGGCATTAATTTTTTTTAGTTGCTGAATGAAACATTATCTTTTTTTTTAAAAAAAAGTGAATTCAATTAAATTCCCCTTGGTGAAAAAGTTTTATTCATTCTGAAATTTATTTATTTATTTATTTATTTATATATAAACCACATACGGTCTGTTTGTTTTTTGTGTTGTTATTCAATAAAAGAAATTCAGTGGATTCCTCGAAGTTTTTTTTCGTTTGCTTTTACTCACCAGTGCATTGAATAGTGGGAATTTATCAATTTTGTTCTCCGCACGCAAACGTTCCAAAGCATTATTACTACTGATATAAACAAAACTCCAATTTTGGAAAATGGATCCTTACCAGCTCCAACAACGTGTAGCTGAATTAGAAGCCGCAGTTCAGGACCGGGATGACCACATCCAGCAGCTTGAAATAGAAGCAGCAGGTGCCGCTCACGCTGTGCAAGCTGCTCGCGTAGGTCAAGCAGCAGCAGCAGCAGTACCTAACATTAATCAAGAATTATCTCCAGTGGAGAGGATTTTGAAATCCTTACAGACTCCACAGATAATTAGAGATTTGCCATGCTTTGATGGCAACCCAGTTAAACTTCATAGCTTTATTAAAGCAATTGATAATCTTATTCCTCTACTTGAAGCCGCTAGAAATACCCCCGTGTATAGGGCCTGGATACAAGCAATAAGAGCCAAAATTCAAGACGACGCAACACAAACAGCATAATGCCTCCAGAGAAGATCCCCCACGATTAGGAATTGATCAGGTAGTCTATAAAAGACGACAAGGCATTAAAGCTAAAACCAAGAATTGGTTCGAAGCTGTTCTTGTAACGGAAGACAAGAACCAACAATCCCGGATTGCTCATATTGGTAACAGGAAATAGCTTTTTAAAAGACGGCGATCACAAAATCTATCATATGATAGACTTAGAGGACTTTCGGCCAAGTTTCGATAAACTGCAAGTCATTATCGATGGACTCGCCTCGTTTAAAGACTATTCAGAACTTACGAATATTTTAAAAACTAAATTTAGTAATATTCAAAGTCTCTATTTCGGCCTTCTCCCAAGAAAACGTACCAAAAGAGGATTACTAAATTTTGTAGGAACAGGAATAAAGGAAATCACAGGAAATATGGATCACCAGGACTTCATTGAAATCTCTAACGATTTGAATAAACTGAAATTCAACAACCAAGAATTAATCACAGAAAACAACAGGCAAATAAAAATCAATTTAAGGATGCAAGATAGAATAAACGACATTATAAAGCAATTGAAATATCAGCAGGCATTGATAACAAAAAATTTAGTAGGGAGTAGAAACGAAACAGGCTACAGTAGGGATTTGAAAGTACTCAAAGAAATGCTCAATATCAATGTAAACCTCGATCATTTGAAATCCCATATTGAATGCATCATAGAATCGATTCATTTAGCAAAACAAAAAATAATATCAAAACACATTTTATATCCAGATGAATTAGAATTTGCTTTAGAAAAATTAGCTGCTGTTGATAATCTATTGTAGGGTTCTCTGACACACCTGTCCGTAACTTATATATATATATATATATATATATATATATATATATATATATATGTATATATAAACATATATATATATATATATATATATATATATATATATATATATATATATATATGTATATATAAACATATATATATATATATATATATATATATATATATATATATATATATATATATATATATATATATATATATATATATATATATATATATATATATATATATATATATATATATATAAATATATATATATATAAATTTCTGTCTGTCTGATTCTTATAGACTCGGAAACTACTGAACCCATCGACATGAAAATTGTTATGTAGGGGTTTTTGGGGCCGTGAAGGTTTTCGTGTTATTTTGAGACCCCTTCTCCTATCTAAGGGGGGGCTGCCATACAAATGAAACACAAATTTCTGCATTACTCGAGAATTAATCAAGCAAATGAAGCGAAATTTGGCATGTGAAAGTTTTAGGGTGCAATAAATGATTCTATGGTGGTTGGATACTCCTCTCCCCTCTCTTAAGGGGGGCTGCCATACAAATGAAACACAAATTTCTGCATTGCTCGAGAAATTATCAAGCAAATGAAACCAAATTAAGGATATAAAGGTTTTAGGATGCAATAAATGTTTCTATGGTGCTTAGACACTCCTTCCCCTCTCTGAGGGGGGGGGGGCTGCCATACAAATTAAACACATATTTCTGCATTACTCGAGAATTCATCAAGCAAATGAAACCAAATTTGTCATGTGGAGGTTTTAGAGTGCAAGAAATGTTTTTGCATTTAATTTTGGGCGGGACGAAGTTTGCCGGGTCAGCTAGTCCAGTATAAATATTGCTGCCTTAGGGGCAGTTTGTGAGTTATCGTAAAGAAGCTTACATCTTTGTGCAGAAATTCCTCGGATACTGTATTTATTGAAACAGGGCTCTTGAATAAGAGCCGCGTCCAGATTTTTGTGAGTGAACCTTCTGCGTGGGACACTGCTAGCTCCCTTGGCATGATGGAGGTTCACCTGGATGAATTTAATTTAATCCTGCATTTTTGTTGCTCCATTCCATTCTTCAGGGGCATGAGATTATCTCTCTGATTGGATTGGATTCCAATTTCATGTGTACTAGTCTGGTTCTGAGCATTCGAAGTTGTGACTTGAAAGCATACATACATACATCTCTGGCGCCATTAGTATCGCCCCCTAGGTTTAAACAAACAGTTTTGCCAATTTTTCTAGGATTTTCCTTCTTTTTTTCCAAAATATATATTTTATGAGTGCACATATGGCGTTAGCCTGACGGGACCGGGAGTTCTCTATTTTGAGAATTTTTGTCTTGCGACTATGTTAGTAATATGTAACCGATTACTCGCAGTTGCTCGAGGTTAGTATTACAAAGATTCTCATTATTGGGATGTTGCAGTCTCCAGTGCTCTGTATGTGTAGCCGACACGGGATACTTCCTATTGGGGTGCAACTGACCATTAATCAGCGACGCCCCCCTAGTCTGTACCTCATATCAATCGTGGTGCATCTCTATTGACTCGAGGAATCCAGGGTAGAATGGTCACTGGGCGGTACAATCATCAGCTCGTGTAGAGTTGTCATGAGCGGTACAACCTTTGGCTCTTGTTGAATGATCAGTGGCCTGCACAACCTTCGACCTTTGTGTGTTTTCCTTCTTCTTGTCTTTAAAAACTCATATTAGGGAGTCTTTTGTTTCTTTACTTATCATTCTATCATTTTTTTTATCGGCAGTGAACGTATTCACGCTTTAACTGCGCGTAAAATGCTTCCTTGTCATCAACGGTATTTCCGAGGTTGATGATGCTAATGTTGAAGAATCGGCCCTTGATTCTCAACTTGCACATTGGAGAACTAATTGCCCACAACCATCACTCGCTTTTGCATCTCGCCCATCACTGGAAATGAATGTGAATGCCCATGAATTGGAAATAATGTGAAATAGCGATGACGTGTGTGCTAGTTTTACAAATCGACAGACTACATCGGGCAATATAGCAAGCCCTAACGCGACGTGACGCAAAAAAGGCACTGCAGGGCTCAGAGTTCCTTTTTTGCGTCACTTCGCGTTAGGGCTTGCTATATTGCCCGATGTAGTCTGTCGATTTGTAAAACTAGCACACACGTCATCGCTATTTCACATTATTTCCAATTCATGGGCATTCACATTCATTTCCAGTGATGGGCGAGATGCAAAAGCGAGTGATGGTTGTGGGCAATTAGTTCTCCAATGTGCAAGTTGAGAATCAAGGGCCGATTCTTCAACATTAGCATCATCAACCTCGGAAATACCGTTGATGACAAGGAAGCATTTTACGCGCAGTTAAAGCGTGAATACGTTCACTGCCGATAAAAAAAATGATAGAATGATAAGTAAAGAAACAAAAGACTCCCTAATATGAGTTTTTAAAGACAAGAAGAAGGAAAACACACAAAGGTCGAAGGTTGTGCAGGCCACTGATCATTCAACAAGAGCCAAAGGTTGTACCGCTCATGACAACTCTACACGAGCTGATGATTGTACCGCCCAGTGACCATTCTACCCTGGATTCCTCGAGTCAATAGAGATGCACCACGATTGATATGAGGTACAGACTAGGGGGGGCGTCGCTGATTAATGGTCAGTTGCACCCCAATAGGAAGTATCCCGTGTCGGCTACACATACAGAGCACTGGAGACTGCAACATCCCAATAATGAGAATCTTTGTAATACTAACCTCGAGCCAACTGCGAGTAATCGGTTACATATTACTAACATAGTCGCAAGACAAAAATTCTCAAAATAGAGAACTCCCGGTCCCGTCAGGCTAACGCCATATGTGCACTCATAAAATATATATTTTGGAAAAAAAGAAGGAAAATCCTAGAAAAATTGGCAAAACTGTTTGTTTAAACCTAGGGGGCGATACTAATGGCGCCAGAGATGTATGTATGTATGCTTTCAAGTCACAACTTCGAATGCTCAGAACCAGACTAGTACACATGAAATTGGAATCCAATCCAATCAGAGAGATAATCTCATGCCCCTGAAGAATGGAATGGAGCAACAAAAATGCAGGATTAAATTAAATTCATCCAGGTGAACCTCCATCATGCCAAGGGAGCTAGCAGTGTCCCACGCAGAAGGTTCACTCACAAAAATCTGGACGCGGCTCTTATTCAAGAGCCCTGTTTCAATAAATACAGTATCCGAGGAATTTCTGCACAAAGATGTAAGCTTCTTTACGATAACTCACAAACTGCCCCTAAGGCAGCAATATTTATACTGGACTAGCTGACCCGGCAAACTTCGTCCCGCCCAAAATTAAATGCAAAAACATTTCTTGCACTCTAAAACCTCCACATGACAAATTTGGTTTCATTTGCTTGATGAATTCTCGAGTAATGCAGAAATATGTGTTTAATTTGTATGGCAGCCCCCCCCCCCCTCAGAGAGGGGAAGGAGTGTCTAAGCACCATAGAAACATTTATTGCATCCTAAAACCTTTATATCCTTAATTTGGTTTCATTTGCTTGATAATTTCTCGAGCAATGCAGAAATTTGTGTTTCATTTGTATGGCAGCCCCCCTTAAGAGAGGGGAGAGGAGTATCCAACCACCATAGAATCATTTATTGCACCCTAAAACTTTCACATGCCAAATTTCGCTTCATTTGCTTGATTAATTCTCGAGTAATGCAGAAATTTGTGTTTCATTTGTATGGCAGCCCCCCCTTAGATAGGAGAAGGGGTCTCAAAATAACACGAAAACCTTCACGGCCCCAAAAACCCCTACATAACAATTTTCATGTCGATGGGTTCAGTAGTTTCCGAGTCTATAAGAATCAGACAGACAGAAATTTATATATATATATATTTATATATATATATATATATATATATATATATATATATATATATATATATATATATATATATATATATATATATATATATATATATATATATATATATATATATATGTTTATATATACATATATATATATATATATATATATATATATATATATATATATATATATATATATGTTTATATATACATATATATATATATATATATATATATATATATATATATATATATAAGTTACGGACAGGTGTGTCAGAGAACCCTACAATAGATTATCAACAGCAGCTAATTTTTCTAAAGCAAATTCTAATTCATCTGGATATAAAATGTGTTTTGATATTATTTTTTGTTTTGCTAAATGAATCGATTCTATGATGCATTCAATATGGGATTTCAAATGATCGAGGTTTACATTGATATTGAGCATTTCTTTGAGTACTTTCAAATCCCTACTGTAGCCTGTTTCGTTTCTACTCCCTACTAAATTTTTTGTTATCAATGCCTGCTGATATTTCAATTGCTTTATAATGTCGTTTATTCTATCTTGCATCCTTAAATTGATTTTTATTTGCCTGTTGTTTTCTGTGATTAATTCTTGGTTGTTGAATTTCAGTTTATTCAAATCGTTAGAGATTTCAATGAAGTCCTGGTGATCCATATTTCCTGTGATTTCCTTTATTCCTGTTCCTACAAAATTTAGTAATCCTCTTTTGGTACGTTTTCTTGGGAGAAGGCCGAAATAGAGGAATCCAGGGTAGAATGGTCACTGGGCGGTACAATCATCAGCTCGTGTAGAGTTGTCATGAGCGGTACAACCTTTGGCTCTTGTTGAATGATCAGTGGCCTGCACAACCTTCGACCTTTGTGTGTTTTCCTTCTTCTTGTCTTTAAAAACTCATATTAGGGAGTCTTTTGTTTCTTTACTTATCATTCTATCATTTTTTTTATCGGCAGTGAACGTATTCACGCTTTAACTGCGCGTAAAATGCTTCCTTGTCATCAACGGTATTTCCGAGGTTGATGATGCTAATGTTGAAGAATCGGCCCTTGATTCTCAACTTGCACATTGGAGAACTAATTGCCCACAACCATCACTCGCTTTTGCATCTCGCCCATCACTGGAAATGAATGTGAATGCCCATGAATTGGAAATAATGTGAAATAGCGATGACGTGTGTGCTAGTTTTACAAATCGACAGACTACATCGGGCAATATAGCAAGCCCTAACGCGACGTGACGCAAAAAAGGCACTGCAGGGCTCAGAGTTCCTTTTTTGCGTCACTTCGCGTTAGGGCTTGCTATATTGCCCGATGTAGTCTGTTAAAGGAAAACGAGTCAGGAGAAGCGTTATGAAAATTCTTTGAAAATTTCCTCTTGGTATTAAATGATTTCTAGTCCAGTATAAAAAATAGGAAATGGACTTTGAACTATTTGACTGAAAAGTAATTGGTAGTTGTTATGTTAGTTCTAAGGCCCTGATCATCCTGTCCATCGTTCCTTTATAATGTAACTGTTTCCTTTCGATTGGACAGAAAATTACTGGGCCGTATTTAATAATCTCGAAACAATGTAAAATTAGTCACAGGTGTCTGGAATTGTTGCTTTTATAGCTAAGACTTAAGCTATAAAAGCAACAATTCCAGACACCTGTGACTAAGTCTATAAAAAATAGTAGTTTAAAGAAATGAGACTTGTTTTTACATGAATTTTTAAAAGAAAAAAAAATAAAACCAGCATTTACTTATACTTTTTTTTTTTATAATATTAACATCTATTCGCAGATACAACAGTTTGAATAATATGGTGATATCGAGAGGAAAAATGTTACATGCTGCCGTTCATTCTCTACAGTCATTCGATCGAACCTTAGATCAAGTAATGTATCCATTTTTTTACTTTCGAATTCATTAAACTAAATTAATTTGTTGTAGTTTCTGGGTTGGCTGAGCGAAGCGGAATCCATGTGTGAAAATACTGAATCTGAGATTGATAGAAATCCCCATGCGTATAAGGTAAGCACAATCGATCTACACATATGCCGTTTTTCTTGTTTTTGTTCGAATCCGATACGTACGAAAGTTTTGTCCATTCGTATTCCTATTTTCGTTCAAGCGAACATTTTTTCATTCAATTCCATTTTTTGTTCGAATGCGCTTGAGTGCAAACAATATAATTGTTGACATTGGTTTGACAATTTAACTATCCAAAATAATACACATCCTTCTATTCATCCACTATTCTATGTTCCTAATTGTTTAGAAAAGTTGAATTACTAATTACAGAAACATTTTCAAGTTCGAAAAACATCACAATGTCCTTTTCGAATATGTTCGAATCGAGTCGTTCGGACGGAAGTAAGATACGGCCGTGAACAAGAATAAAGTGCGATTCACATACAGCATCCACGCCACGTTCACATCCCGTCACGTCACGTTACGTCAGTTATTCTACCATGCAATTCTTATGAAAACATTCACATACACCGGCAGCATAACAACCCGTCAGCGATCGTTCATCGAATACGACCGGCAGGATTTGTAGAAAAGAATATTTGATGGAGACGGACGGTTCGTTGGGGTTTTGTTTGGGCTTTGCGTCTCGGCTTTTGTTTTGATTTTGGTTGTATTATTATGCCAACATAGCTCTTAGTTCGAAATTTCGGAGTCAAAATCATTCTCGACTAGCTGAGAAAAATAGTAGTTCTTATTATTTTTGAATAAGAGTCGGGACTACGGGGTTTAACCATTTAAATAATATAATTTAATGATTTTCATTGAATTTTTCTAAATTTAGTGATGGTTCTAGGCATGTTGATTCGAAAGAAGGCATTGCAATTAAAAACTGTAGTAGGTGGCAACACCATGAATAACATTAAATAAATCATTTGTTTGACATTTGACGTGACGGTGCTGCTGCAAGCATAGACTGCATGTATGAATTTGTTGTTGCCAAAATCCAAAATAGAAAATGGAAACATAACATCGTTCATGATTGCTCGTATGGGAAGATCAGGGTAAAACCGACATCATAAGTATTTCCACATATTTTGTAGGCCTCTTATGTTTCTGTGACTTCAACCATTACAGAATTTCTCTTACGCTCTACACGAACCATTTTACAGATTTTTTTTATTTATTTACAATGATGCTACATCCCGTGAAGATATTGGATCTTATTCTCCACATTGTTCCTCTAATGAACTCAGTCACAGTTCTCCAACTCCCGGTCGCACCGGTTCTTGTCAAGTTCTGCTTCCCAACAAGAGCCAAAGGTTGTACCGCTCATGACAACTCTACACGAGCTGAAGATTGTACCGCCCAGTGACTATTGTACCCTGGATTCTTCGAGTCAAGAGATATGCACCACGATTGATATGAGGTACAGACTAGGGGGGCGTCGCTGATTAATGATCAGTTGCACCCCAATAGGAAGTATCCCATGTCGGCCATACATACATAGTACTGGAGACTGTAACATCCCAATTATGAGAATCTTTGTAAAATACTAACCTCGAGCCAACCGCGAGTAATCGGTTACATATTACTAACATAGTCGTAAGACAAAAATTGTCAAAATATCGAACTCCCGGCCCCGTCAGGCTAACGCCATATGTGCCTTAATAAAATATATATTTCGGAAAAAAAAGTTCTGCTTCCCCTGGTTCAATCACCTCGCGCACTGGGCTCATCTTCTTTTTCCCATCGGATTTGATACGAACGCCATTTTTACAGGGCTGCTGTCCGACAATCTTTCAAAACGTCCTGTCCATCGCAATCGCCCAGCCTTGACAACTTCCTGGATGCTGGGTTAGCCGTGGAGTTGCACCAGTTCGTGGTTCATTCTCCTTCTCCATACTCCGTTTTCTTGTACACCACCGTGTATTGTTCTGAACACTCGGCGTTCGAAAATACCAAGTGCTTGTGAGTTCTCTTCAAGCATCATCCATGCTTCCTGCTCATAGAGAACAACCGGACTAATTAGGAATTTGTACACGGTACACTTCGTACGGGGTCGGAGCTTGTTGGACCTCAAGGATTTGTGGAGCCCATAGTAGGCATGACTTCCATTGACTATGCGTCTTCGAATTTCACGAACTTTTGATGTTGTCAGTTGTTATCAACGAGCCAAGGTAGACAAATTCCTCTACCTCTATCTCGAGCTCGTCGCCGTCGATGACAACACAACTATCAAGAATTGTTCTGTTGCGATCAGTCCCTTCTGCTAGCATGTATTTAGTCTTAGACGCATTGATCTCATCATCAGCCCTGTTTCGTATTTCAGTCGTGTATAAAATTCGACTACCGTCGCATGTGTGTTTTCCGATTATATCCACGTTGACGGCGAAGCAGATAAACTGTCTAGACTGTTGAAAATCGTGCTCAGCACGTTGAAGTCCACTCTCCACATAACACCAGGGTGAGGGACATGGGAGTCCATCGTCTTGTCGAAGTCTTCTGTGAGCTTCAAAAGATTCCGACAGATCGCCTACTGCCTTCACATTTCGATTGCTTCGCGTTCGTTCGCCAAGATGCATCTTCCCTTGTCCCTCACATTTCGACGCGCGGCACAAAGTTTTTGTGCGAGGTGTTTAGTTTCTCGAAGAACTTCCGCAATTCTCGAAAACGAAATTCGTTCGCTGTCTTCGTTTCGATCGGTATCGTTCCACGTTTTGTCGAGTAGCTCGTTGCCTAAGGATTGCGCGTGCTGCATCCTTCTCGCTCATAAGCGCTCAGAACCCGTCAAACCATTCGTTTCGTTATCCAGAGATGCGAGGCCACTTCAACAGATGCACATTCTTTCGTTGATTGGACGCCAGCGAATACTTCGTTTTCCCTCATCACGATGAAAGCTCTACCTACAGCTTGTGTAAGTTGCCGCAACGTTGGTAGATACTATAACCAACTTGAATCGATACAGCACACCTCCTGCAGCGCTACGATGTTAAAATAACGGGATATCTATATTTCTGAAAGAATTTGTGTACTCACAAGAAAGTTGAGAGACTTACGACTTCATGTCCCGAGTTTCCAATCTCTAGTCCTTGTTCTTTGCGTGTGTGATTCCCACCCTGGTACGAGGACAGTGATCTGCCGCCCCCTGACATGGGAAACAGATGTTATTTTGGGCCTCAGCTCCAGATATGAACAGAACAGATATTTGAATGTTGAAGCTGCAAACAAAAGCTTTTCACTGTTAGCTTGGCTTGAACCCCACAGCTCTCACTGCTGATATAGATTTGCGGAACGAATGGGACGATCTAAAAATTTTAGTCAGCAATTACATTTTTCACTAGCTGACCCGGCAAACTTCGTTCCAAAATCATTTTTTTTGTTATCAATACCTTTAAACGAATGTTCATTGGTCCAATCGCAGAGCTGTTGATTGATTGATCTTCTAATAGATCCTTTACAATTTCCTTTTACTATACATTTCCTAGTTCCTCAACCAAAACTCGTCATTGTGATATCAAATTATTTTCTGACACAATTTTCGTTCAAGATTTTTCATTCACTTGCAAATAACATGTTTCTCCCTTACTTGGAATACATATTTGTACAGAAAATATAATAAAATTATGTCATCTCAGATTTGACGATTCCTTCCTCAAGTTTTGTGCTTACCCCTTTGCTTGATAAGTTCTCGAGATAAGCAGAAATTAGTGTTTCATTTGTATGACAGCCTCCTCTCAAAGAGAGGGAGGAGTTTAAATAAAAAATATAAATAAAAACAATAAACAAAACAATAAAAACATGTCTTGCCCCTTCAGCCCCCCATTAGAGAGGGGGAGGAGTGTCGAAACACCATTAAAACATTTCTTGCTCCCTAAAACCTCCATATGCCAAATTTGGCTCTGTTTGCATGCTTGTGTTATGCAGAAATTTGTGTTTCATTTGTATGACAGCGGCTGTGGAAACTTTTGCATCGAACACACACCGACAGGATCCCATCTTTATACAGTCCACAGCTTGGTGAAACAACATTTTGGTCCTTCGAACCGGATGGAGGCCGGATGGCATATGGATGGAATTTTATTTTTTGTCAACGAATTGGCAAGCAAACTGTGCCCTGTGCCCTGGATTTGAGTGAGTGGATTGGCTGGTTGATAGCAAACCAAATTGGAATAGTGAACCGCAAAAAGACTGGTTGGAAAAAAAGTGCTTGCAAATTGGAAAAAGTGACATTTGGTATATTGGAAAAAAACATTGAACATTGGCAAATTTTAAAAAGTCATTGCAATGCAACAAAAACTGTTTGTGTTTGTTAGGAAAATCGACGCAAATCGACGGAATTTCACGACTACCACGAACGGATCGTGGCGGTGGTGGCGCCTGATCGAAAAAAGGAACAACACTGTAAGTACGTTGAATTCGAGACGCTACACGACAATGTGTTGATTTTTCTCGAGACATGGCTCGAGATTTTTTGCCGCGCCTGACTTTCGTCCTGCTGCTGGTCAACCAGCAACTCAACAGCCGTTGATTGTGATTGTGGAAAAGTTTAAGATTATGCTACAAGATGTAGTGGACAAATCAAATGAGCCACCACGCATCAAGCTCTATCATTTGGAGAAAGCATTGACTGGAGATGCTGCCGGTTAGTTTGATGCGAAAACAATTGCTGATGGCAATTATGATCACGTATGGGAAATTTTTCATGAATTGAAGATTGATTAGCGGCTCAGAATGGTCCGTGATAAACGAGTGTGCTTCAATTGCTTGAGAAGAGGTCGCCGTGGGTTAGATTGTCCATCATCTAAATGTTGCTCAAAGTGTCAGCGTAAACATTATAGTTTGCTTCACAGGGAAGGAGTTCATTCATCAAATATTGGTAAAAGAGATACAGCATTAGAGAATCAAAAACAGCATTGCACTCCCAGCACTTCGAGAAGGTCATCAATGCAGGATATTACTGCTGCATGGAACACCAGCTCTGCAAGTGATTCTGCTAACATCACAAGTAAAAGTTTTGGATAAACATGGAAATCTGCATATATATCGAGTGCTTTTGGATAGTGGCTCACAAATCAATTTCGTTTCTGAATCGCTGCTTGACAAGCTAGGAGTACCGAAAGAAGAGGCAAATATACTAGTGAACGGAGTTAGCAACATCAAATCAAAAGTTCAGCATAAGGCTTGCATTCAAGTACTATGAAGATTTAGAAACTTCAGAATAGAATTGAATTATTTGGTTTCGAGTGAAGTCACTGGAATTCTGCCAGCTTACGAGATCGATGTCACTTCGTGGAACTTACCGTACGGAACACAATTGGCCGACACTTCGTTCAACAAACCTGGACAAATAGATTTGCTAATCGGGATGGAGTGGTTCGATGATCTCATTAAACCCGGACGAGTGAAGTTATAAGAATTTGGATGGCTTATTGGTGGAAAAATGCACAGCGACTTTGCATCTGGTTCTATAAATAATATTTTTAAATAATATTTTTCGGAATATGGAAAACGTGACCACTGAGCAATGTGTGTTAATCGAGGCTGATGATTGCAAGGCTCACCCTCAGTCAACATTCCGTCGCAATTTAGAATGTCATTATGTGCTTAAACGGCCATTGCAAGAAACATGTAAGATGTTAAGAGATACTAAGCATAGAATTCTCAGTAGATTTAATAAGAGGGCGTCGCAGCTAGAAGCTAAGCAATATCACTACGAATTCAGAGAAAAGTATGTACTTTTGGAACACTGCAATGAGATAAATTCGAAACCAGATGCTAGTGGTATTTTAAAATGGCAACATTGGAAGCAAAACTAGAACTTATTTTATGTATGATGAGGATACGCTACAAGTGATGAACACAAGTAAAAGTTAGAGCAAGACTAGACGAATTTGAGACTATTGAAACCGAAGCAAAAAAAGGGACAATCTTTCCCTCAAATGCGCCTCATTGAAAGACTGGAATCAAAAGTTTTACGATCATTCTGAATCATGTTTATAAACCAACTCACCTTACAAGAATGGAATTGGCGACTTTTTATGTCAAAATTAAGCACTTTGGAATTCAAGACCCCTATGTTTCTATTGTTATGACCCAAAAGACCCAGAAGTTTCAACCTCTGAGCACATGATAATCGGCAGACCTCTCTAAATCGTACCCGAACCCCCTTCTAAAGATATTCCCATAGCTCGATTGCACCAAAAGCACCGCATTCCGCAGCTAAGACAGCATTCCTGGAATCACTGGTCTCATGAACATTTGGAAGAGCTTCTATTCAGACCAAAATGGACAAGAAAGATGATCAACGCGGCAAAAGATACAGTCATCCTCTTGAAAGAAGACAAGGTTCCAACTCAAAATGGAAGATAGACCGAGTTGTTCGAACCTACCCTGGTTCTGATGGTTCGAGTTGTGGGTGTACGTGTTGGCGATACTACATACAGAAGACCGATCCACAAACTAGCGCCACTACCCATTTTGGACAACGCGTCTATTGAGGACAAGGATAATCAACAGAGTGACTTTCCTTCTGCCGTGGGAGTATGTTCAGTCCTCCGCTCAGTGCAGCGCACTGAAGGTACCCAACAGGAAGGTGGCGGAAGGAAGGCAACGGAAGGACGATCGTGAGGATACACACACTAACATACGCCCCACCCGTGGGGAAAGTGCATTGCGAGCATAAGCATCCTGCACTGCGTGCAGGGAGAAAGACTTCAATTTCAACCGTCGCTAAGTTTATTTTATCTGCTGAAAGTTATTAGAAAGCAAGAAGAATAAAAGAAAGTTTTATGTTAAGTTTGTAAATTGGTGTAAATATAAAACATGTAAAAAGAATTAAGTGACTTACTTGCTATCAACCGATTAGTCCCTCATTCGGTCCGTGGTGTAGTTTGTGTTTGGGAATTGGTTCATTATAGGACCAAAGAGGTATGGAATTTTGCATTTCTCACATTGAACGCGGTACTGGGCCGCTCGGAATCATTCCGTGGAAGCGCACTCTCCTAAGTAACATAACTGCTATTTAGGTTGAAAATTTCACATTCGTTTACCTTGCGTGTCAGCCGCATGGGTGGTTTAAAAATCCAAGATGGCGGCCGCTACATATGGAGGTTAGATATTTTCTCAAAACCTCATTAATATGGGTTTTTCCCAAACCCAATATGGGTATCAGAAGAAAGATCTTGATTAGTAGAACACAGTTATTTATGAGAAATGCAAATTAAAAATGGCCGCCACAACTGAATAACGGATTTCATATTTTCTCAAAACCCCATCAATATGAGTATCAAATAAAATGACTTGACTAGTAGAACACTAGTTATACATCAGGAATGCAAATCCAAAATGGCCGCCACAACAAAATGGCAGATTACATATTTTCTCAAAATCCAATCTATATGGGGTACTTAACTAATATAATAATGGCAATATATATATATATATATATATATATATATATATATATATATATATATATATATATATATATATATATATATATATTTTTTTTTTTCTAATAATCAATCTATATGGATATCAAATGAAAGGGCTTGACTAGTAGAACACGGTTATTCATAAGATATGCAAATCCAAAATGGCCGCCATCACAAAATGGTGGATTTGTATGTTTGTATGTATGTTTGTTTGTCTGTAGGGTTGTCCCACGGGCTCCCGTAGCTTCTGGCGGGTCATCAAAGATGTGTGAGGCCGAGCGTTTTCCTGGTGGAAAACAACACCATTCCTATTGATCATTCCTGGGCGCTTTCTGGTCAATCGCTCACAGTAGAGAACCGAGTTGAGGGTCCGGCCATAGTTGAGCAGCTCATAGTGGATGATTCCCTTCCAATCCCACCAAACACACAGCAAAACCTTCCTGGGCGTCAATCCGGGCTTGGCGATGGTTTGGGCCGGCTCACCGTGCTTCGACCACGACTTTTTTCGCTTTAGGTTGTCGTGCGTGATCCACTTTTCATCACCAGTCACCATCATCAAAAATGGGTCGAGCTCGTTCCGTTTCAGCAGTGCATTGCAGGCGTTGATTCGGTCTAAATGATTTTTTTTGCGTCAACTCGTGTGGCACCCATACATACAGCTTTTTTTGGAATCCAATCTTCTGCAAATGGTTCCAAACGGTTTTATGGTCTATACCCAGTTCCTGGCCAATCGAGCGAGTGCTCACATGCCGGTCTGCTTGGATGATTTCAATGATTTTATAGGTTTCCACGACGATTGGCTTACCAGTACGAGGTGTATCTTCGACAGCCACTACACCAGAACGAAATCGATCAAACCAACGTTGTGCTGTGCGAATCGTTACAGTATCGGGTCCATAAACTACACGAATTTTTTCGGCCGCCTTCGTAGTAGTTACCTAGCAAGTAGTAAAAACGAAAAATATGGCGAATTTCTTGCTTGGTGGACTCCAGCTTTGACGCGCTATAACTTGAGACTGAAAAGGACAATCAAAACTGTCAAAACGACGCTTGTAGCACAGATTGTCGTCTTTAAATAGCCGTATAGTATGACCCGATGCGATAAGTACAACACAAGATATGTTTATGTGTTGCCATATATTGACAATATACGACATTTCTTTTTCCCCAACCCGAAATATGCGAGTGGTTGGTTCTCTGAGTGTGAGACTGGGTCTGGATTAAATTCAATTCTAACATGTAAAACCAATAAATACCGTCATCGTATGCTGAATAGAAAGGAAACTAATCCGCGTTGACGGCGTTGAGTTGTTATTCATGACCGAGTTTACCACTCGAGACGTGTCATTTGGCATCAAAATCTCAACTTCAACTTTAGCTTGAGCTTGAGCTTGGGCAGACTGTACAATTCGTAGTTGCTTTCCGTGATTACCCTGAACCAACCAAATTGCACAAAGAACACACAGAATGACGCTTGAGACTAGCAAATCATTCTCGTTGTACAATTTTCGGTGATTCGAGCTTTAAATGGTCACTAACGACGCCGGCCACGCCCCTACAGTCACTAGGAAGTAATGTTAGTATGATATTCGCCGCCTGAAGGCCAGAAGGGTCGCCTCTATAGCGTGGTTCCCTAGCGTTTATCATGGGAAGGATGTGTGTTCCTGGTTTTTTATCCACCCACTAGATAGAAAACCAGAATTCATTGTGGTAAGTGATGAGATTCTGTATATACGGACTTTCAACCACTCGACGAAACAAAATCCTGAGAATCGTTTATGTTTTGATTACTTAAAGGCCAGACGATATATTTTGGATTCATTTTGTGTCTAATTTCTCAATTCTCTATATATTTTGACACCCGACGATGGAGGTTATTCATAAGTTATCCTAAGAAGGTCACCGGAAAAACCAATTTACTAAAGCCAACATCGCATACTTTCTGATTCTTCGAATTTGTTACACTCCACGACGGAGAATCCATGAGACCCTGAGAAGGTCACCAGGAAAAACTTCTGTATTAAAGCATTTCTGATTCTTCGAATTTTTCATACTAGACGACGAAGAATCCATGAGAAACCTGAGAAGGTCACCGGGAAACTCCACTATAATAAAAGCGAATTTACAATACTCCTATGGTTTCTAATTATGAAATATTTGTATACCCGACGACGGAGGATTCGTGAGAAACCTGAGAAGGCCACCGGGAAACAATAATGCTAACGCACAACATATTTCGTGGACGCTTACGTCGCATACTTTCTAATTTTTATAATATTTTTATACCTAACAAAAGCAGTCCACTAAAACATGAGAAGTTCACTGTGAAACAACTCTACGCTAAAGCAAACGTTGCATACTTTTTGAATTTCAGATTTTTTTTATATCCGACGACGGAGGATCCATGAGAAACCTGAGAAGGTCACCAGGAAATACCTCCACAAAAAGTGGAGCCACAATATTTCTTGGACTATTGCGTCGCAATTTCTCTAAAGTCAATTGAATCGACGATGCACTCCGTCATTCATTGCTCTTAGCAATCTTTATCGCATCTCAAACATAGCGGCGAAGGTTATTTTTGGACAGCCCAAGAAGGCTGAGGACGCCTCTATTTCCGGTCACGAAAATAAAGGGTGTGTCACATCAAATTGCATCACGGAAAAAACGCTGTAGAAATTTAATTTTTAGGAATTATATCTTCAGCTTTCGCTTATAATCAGATAAGAGTGTATAGATCACGTTGGCCATGCTTCACTGTCAATTTTTCGTAAATTTGGAAAAATGTCGTCGAACGAAAAAGAGCGTCGTGAATTATTCCTGTGCACTAATTTCGAGAATCCGGAGTTGTCACATCGGGACATCGGTAAGATGCTGGGAATCGTCGAATCCACGGCCAGCAGAGTACTAAAACGATACTTCGAGAACCTAACCATCGACCGGAAGGTGAAGAACGGCAAAAATGGATGCTCCGTCAGTGAAAAAGATCACAAGCGCGTAGTTAAGCAGTTTTGACGTGATCCGAGAAGTTCGGTCTGGGATGTCGCCAATAAGCTGAATTTCTCAAGTTTATTCGTCCAGCGGACCAAGCAGCGGGAGGGCCTGCGTACATACAAGGTTCAGAAGGCTCCTAACCGCGACGAAAGGCAAAACATGGTGGGGAAGACGCGAGCCCGGAAGCTGTACACCGAAATGCTGACGAAGCCGCATTGCCTGGTAATGGACGACGAAACCTACGTCAAAGCGGACTTTCGTCAGCTGCCGGGCCTGTTGTTCTTCTCCGCAGAGGACAAATTCAGCGTTCCGGAGGAGATTCGCAAGCACAAACTATCCAAGTTTGCCAAAAAGTACATGGTATGGCAAGCGATCTGCTCTTGCGGAAAGCGGAGCGCCCCCTTCGTGATGACCGGCACGGTAAACGGGCAGGTTTACCTTAAGGAGTGCCTACAGAAGCGCTTACTACCACTATTGAAGCAGCACGAGGGCCCGACCATCTTCTGGCCGGATCTCGCTTCGTGCCACTATTCAAAGGACGTGTTGGAGTGGTACGAAGCCAACGGGGTCACCTTCGTGCGAAAGGAAATGAACCCGCTCAACGCGCCGGAGCTTCGCCCAATAGAGAAATATTGGGCGATTATGAAGCAGGCCTTCCGGAAGAACCCTAAAGGTGTCAAATCGGAGGCGGACTTCAAGAGAAAATGGATTTCTGTTCAAAAAAAAACTACAACCTGACGTTGTACAGAACCTTATGGACGGGGTAAAGAAGAAGGTGCGAGCATACGGGCTTGGGCTCGAAGTATGAATAAAAAGAAAATGCCAAAAGTTGTTTAATAGTTTTTATTTTACTGTCTAAAATTTTCGAAAGGGTCGGTCTACTGGGCGAATTTCTACAGCGTTTTTTCCGTGATGCAATTTGATGTGACACACCCTTTAGGACCATAGATAAAATAATAGGGCCATACATGTTTATGTGCGTGATTCATCATGATCTAAATTCTCCCCAGTTAATAATATATTCAAGCGCTCGGCGGCCGCTTCGATCCTAAAATCTATAATCTAAAAGCGAGCATTTAAAATTTAACTCTCACATATTAAATCTTTCACCAATTACTGATGAAAAAAGGTACGCAAGTTCGCAAAGAAACTTACTTACAAGACTAATTTGTTTGGAGAAATTTAGGGTGTGCACTCAGTTTTGTGATGCCTAATATAGAGATTGTTTCCAATTTTTGGGAATAAACAATTAGCAGAAAACTTAACTCTCTTATGCATCTTATGCATCAAAAGAATCAATGTATTCAAAATATGGAAAGAATCGTCAAGTAGCACTTGTACACTCAATTTTTCGATTGACTGTGTGTTTCAAAAATCGTTTCGACATGAAATCCTGTGACTAATCGTGCCTCTTCAATTTCAATATTCACCACTAGGTAACTTAAGAAGGCAACCGAGAGAACTTCTATACAATGATCGTGCGAATGGTTTTTATTTTCAATAACCTAACTAATAAGGCTAACCTGACCCCCACCCGTGCAATTACTCATTTGTGGGACCTCCTCTGTGCGATTTTATTATTAAATCGGAACTTGAGTCGCACAAATAATAAACTCGCAAAAAACAGGTCACACAAATGAGGAAATGCACAAAATGATCGTACTAAATAGGGTTGCCTGTATTTTACATAAGACCGAACTCTTATTCGCGTTGACGGCGGAGTGGTGTCGACATCTTGATACGACATTAGTTTGTATGAGGCCAACTATTCTTTATCAGATTGGGTCGGCCCTGAGTCAGTTTTAATTGCTAAAATTTGTATAATTTTTTTTCTTGCAGTTATTTATTTACTAGAAGTACGTTATTCTGACCCTAATTTAAACTATTTTATATGATTTTTAGATATTCTCTCCAAAACTTACCATTATAATATAAAATTATCTTTAGACACAATTTTCTACATGCAATCAAAAGTGGTTTTAATTTACAAGGAGTACTAATTTCATTTGAGAAAAATAATTTTCATTCATAATTTTTATTTTAAAAGTGTGTTCATTTCTTGTGCAAACCCATGTTGTCATGCCTACTCCCTCATTTCGTAATACTTGTTGCACTTTTGTTTTGGATAAGGGTAAGAGTGGTTGGTATTTTACTTGTAGAATGTTATGGTGATGAAGCTACATCGCATACAACATGTAAAGAGTAGTAGAGATTGAACATGGAACAATTCGGATACCTAGAAGATGATGCAATTTTTTTTTCAAAACCGTTTATTAATCAGACTCAATTGATTATTAAAGGGTGTGTCACATCAAATTGCATCACGGAAAAAAACGCTGTAGAAATTCGCCCAGTAGACCGATCCTTTTGAAAATTTTAGACAGTAAAATAAAAACTATTAAACAACTTTTGGCATTTTCTTTTTATTCATACTTCGAGCCCAAGCTCGTATGCTCGCACCTTCCTCTTTACCCCGTCCATCAGGTTCTGTACAACGTCAGGTTGTAGTTTTTTTTGAACAGAAATCCATTTTCTCTTGAAGTCCGCCTCCGATTTGACAACTTTTGGGTTCTTCCGGAGGGCCTGCTTCATAATCGCCCAATATTTCTCTATTGGGCGAAGCTCCGGCGCGTTGGGCGGGTTCATTTCCTTTGGCACGAAGGTGACCCCGTTGGCTTCGTACCACTCCAACACGTCCTTTGAATAGTGGCACGAAGCGAGATCCGGCCAGAAGATGGTCGGGCCCTCGTGCTGCTTCAATAGTGGTAGTAAGCGCTTCTGTAGGCACTCCTTAAGGTAAACCTGCCCGTTTACCGTGCCGGTCATCACGAAGGGGGCGCTCCGCTTTCCGCAAGAGCAGATCGCTTGCCACACCAAATTGCATCACGGAAAAACGCTGTAGAAATTTAATTTTTAGGAATTATATCTTCAGCTTTCGCTTATAATCAGATAAGAGTGTATAGATCACGTTGGCCATGCTTCACTGTCAATTTTTCGTAAATTTGGAAAAATGTCGTCGAACGAAAAAGAGCGTCGTGAATTAATCCTGTGCACTCATTTCGAGAATCCGGAGTTGTCACATCGGGCCATCGGTAAGATGCTGGGAATCGTCCAATCCACGGTCAGCAGAGTACTTAAACGATACTTCGAGAACCTAACCATCAACCGGAAGGTGAAGAACGGCAAAAATGGATGCTCCGTCAGTAAAAAATATCACAAGCGCGCAGTTAAGCAGTTTAGACGTGATCCGAGAAGTTCGGTCCGGGATGTCGCCAATAAGCTGAATTTGTCAAGTTCATTCGTCCAGCGGACCAAGCAGCGGGAGGGCCTGCGTACATACAAGGTTCAGAAGGCTCCTAACCGCGACGAAAGGCAAAACATGGTGGGGAAGACGCGAGCCCGGAAGCTGTACACCGAAATGCTGACGAAGCCGCATTGCCTGGTAATGGACGACGAAACCTACGTCAAAGCGGACTTTCGTCAGCTGCCGGGCCTGTTCTTCTTCTCCGCAGAGGACAAATTCAGCGTTCCGGAGGAGATTCCCTAGCAGAAACTATCCAAGTTTGCCAAAAAGTACATGGTGTGCCAAGCGATCTGCTCTTGCGGAAAGCGGAGCGCCCCCTTCGTGATGACCGGCACGGTAAACGGGCAGGTTTACCTTAAGGAGTGCCTACAGAAGCGCTTACTACCACTATTGAAGCAGCACGAGGGCCCGACCATCTTCTGGCCGGATCTCGCTTCGTGCCACTATTCAAAGGACGTGTTGGAATGGTACGAAGCCAACGGGGTCACCTTCGTGCGAAAGGAAATGAACCCGCCCAACGCGCCGGAGCTTCGCCCAATTGAGAAATATGGGCGATTATGAAGCAGGCCCTCCGGAAGAACCCAAAAGTTGTCAAATCGGAGGCAGATTTCAAGAGAACATGGATTTCTGTTAAAAAAAAACTACAACCTGACGTTGTACAGAACCTTATGGACGGGGTAAAGAGGAAGGTGCGAGCATACGGGCTTGGGCTCGAAGTATGAATAAAAAGAAAATGACAAAAGTTGTTTAATAGTTTTTATTTTACTGTCTAAAATTTTCAAAAGGATCGGTCTACTGTGCGAATTTCTACAGCGTTTTTTCCGTGATGCAATTTGATGTGACACACCCTTTAATGTAATCCTATAAGATTTTCCCACTAGTCTATCCAAGAGCTCTTCTATTCTCATATGAAAATAACATAAGGCTCTTCTCGGTTTTATCGAACGAATAGCTTCTATTGAGCTGAGGCTATCTGGAAAGATAAAATAATGATCAATCGACAAGGATCCAATTTTCTCCAAAGCGTAATAGATTGCAGCCATTTCCGCAATGTATACCGAGCATGGATTTCTCAATCTATAATAGGCACTGAAGTTTTCATCAAATATGCCAAAACCAGTGGAGCCATTAATGTCATCAGTAAAAAAAAAACATTCTATTAGAACTTACTTCGCTAAATTTCGACGAAAACATCCGTGGAATACCCACAAAACGTGTATGTTCTGAAATATCACGTATTTCTTGATGCATGGTTAAATTGCAATTCACAGCGGAATCACAGAAGTACGATAGACAGTATTGGTTTATGATGCTTGACGATGGTTGTAATCCTTATGAACGGAACTCAACATATAAGGTGGTGTATGCAATTTATTCTTTTGACGTAGGACTACGTCTTTCATTTCTATACCGGGGTGTAAAATCAAAGTTTCGAAAACGAAAGCGTTACGCCGGAGACCGAGATTTTGAGCGTTAATAGCTCCTAAACAACTGAACGAAATGGTATGATAAACACTTCATTCGAAAGATAAAATGTCTACCCGTTGTATACTTGTTACTTTTTGATCCAAAAACTTGTTTCAATAGTCTTAAAATTGCTTTCAAAACAGGCTATTGAAATCTCCAATCGGTATATAAGCGAGCGCTGCTCGGAAATCCGCTCATTTCTAATTGAACAGCGATTGGAGCATGTTGTCGCTGTTGTGGTGAAGCTCTTCGTTTATCATGAAAGCGCGGATGAACGGTGTCACCAAGAGCCTGTTTGTGCACCCTAGGCCAGAAGGGAATCCATCAGGAGGAGAGTGATGCCACAAACGGTTCCCCGGGAAGACATCGCTACAGACACATACACGCTCGGAATTTTTTCCGTTTGGATGCCATTTAGCATCGAGAAAGTTCCGGAAAGATCTAATCATTTCTGGAAAATAATCTGCCAGTTCCTCTGGGAATTTAAAAATACATTCATGTGAAAGAGTTTATTTGAATGTTTTCTATCCATGTAACACTGTGACCAAATATGTTTCAATCAAGTGCTATTAACAGGTAGTTATCGAATTAGTATTAACCACTGGTGGGCTTCCAGTATCGAGGAAAATGTGGAAATATCTAATCGTTACTGAAAATAATCTGCCAGTTCCTCTGGGAATTTAAAAATACATTCATGCGAAAGAGTTTATTTTAATGTTGTCTATCCATGTAACACTGTGACCAAATACATTTGGTTTTGTGATTTTTCAATCAAACGCAATTAACAGGATAGCTTCTGAAGATTATTCTTCCCCATCAGTAGGATATTTCCGTATCCAATATTGTATGCGCCCGCAATCGATTATTGCTCAGTCGCCGAAAGTTCCGAGCTCAGAGAGTTCATTCCCCTCTAGTTTGCTTTCCAAATTGCCATCGTAAACCACGCCTTCTCTCGATTCAATCACGCACAAAAAGCATACTTAAGCGATATTCTGGTGGTGAGACGCTTTCATTTTTCGTGAGGACATCGACAAGATAACATTGTTGCTGAGGGTGCTGGACAGCGAAGGATCGAGATCTGCCCTGAAACGCAAGCAGTTTGTTTGAAACTGTGAGGGAGCACAGAGAAGCCGATCCTTCATGAGAAGAGAAGGTGACCATCGAAGAAGCCGCTACACACACACATACACGCACGGAATTCTTCCCGTTTGGATGCCATTCAGCATCGTGAAAGATCCGGAAAATAATCTGCCAGTTCCTCTGGGAATTTAAAAATACATTCATGTGAAAGAGTTTATTTGAATGTTTTCTATCCATGTAACACTGTGACCAAATATGTTTCAATCAAGTGCTATTAACAGATGGTGTTTGGGCAGGTCGGATCTCCCTTCTTCACTTGGAGCTTCTTGGATGTTTTTAAAAATAACATTTGGCACTTTAATAGGAATAGACTGTATTTCTCGAAGGTTGGATTTGAACTGGCGCTTTATGTGGCTATAATTAATTGAGGTAGTTACACAAAGTGGATTCGGCTTTTAGCCATAAAATTTCTTATCTAGATGTAACATCGCCGCCTCCTTGAAATTGACAATTTCAAACAAAATATGTATGGTTCTTATATAATAATAATACAATTGTGGAATTTTAATTTTTTTCTTGCTACTTTCCATTATTGATTTAAAGTTCACAGTGTTGCTGCTGGACGCTCGATTCATCTGGTAATAAGCAAATCTTTGTTACTGGCCGAGTCAGGAGTCCTTTAGGATTTCGTAAGGTCACTACTCTGATGAGTTTGTCCTTGCCTGGATGCACAGCTGCAATGCGGGCTATGGGCCAACGAACTGGATGTTGGAACTCGTCGATTATCACTACTAGTCTCCCTGGTCGAATTTCCGTGTTTGGTTGGTATTTGCAGGTGTTTCGTTGGAGCTCCTGTAAGTATTCGGTTCTCCAGAAATGCCAAAAATTCTGGAACAACTGCTGCAGTCGTTGATAATGATCAAGGCGAGTGAGATGGATTTCGCAAACGTTGGGATCTGGAATGGCATGCATGCTCGACCCGATCAAAAAATGAGCCGGTGTGATGACGTTATAATCTTCGGGGTCCTCTGTCATCGGGACAAGTGGCCTTGAATTCATCGCTGCTTCTATCTCTGCAAGAATGGTAGATAAATCTTCGAAAGAGACACGCGAATTGCCAAGTTGACGATAAATTTGAAGTTTGGCTGTCTTTACGGCAGCCTCCCAGAGCCCACCAAAATGAGGCGCTTTTGGTGGGTTTAAGTGCCAAGTGATGCGTTCATCCACGCAGAATCTTAGGATAACGACAGATCATGAAGTTCGTTTCGGGCTCCGATAAAGTTTTTGCCGTTGTCGGAGTGTAGATGCGCAGGGCGGCCCCGCCGAGCAACAAAACGACGGAGTGCGGTGAGAAAGGCCGGCGCCGAAAGATCACTCACCAGCTCTAGGTGAACTACTTTTGTTGCGAAACAAATGAACAAGCATACATATTCTTTAGTAGGTGAAGCTCTCTTGTGTATTGCCTTCAAATACAGGGGTCCAGCGTAATCAACCCCTGTAACAGTGAAGGGCCTGCTCGGTGTAATCCTAGCAACAGGAAGTTGGCCAATCTGTTGACGGACCGGAACGGGATTTGCTCGGGTACATTGCATACAATTTCTTATTACGTTTCGAATCAACCGTCGACCATTTACAGGCCAATATTCTTCGCGCATTGTAGCCAATGTTAATCGGCCGCCATCATGAATGAGTTTTAGGTGAATGGATTTTGCTATAAGCTTAGCAAGCGGATGGAAACTGGGAAGTAAAGCTGGATGTTTGGATTCGTATGATTTTTCTGCCAATCTAAGCCGCCCTCCCACTCTCAATATACCTGACTGATCCAGAAATGGATTAAATAATCGAATTGAAGATTGCCTTTTCACTACCATGTCGTTTTGAAGGTCTCGAATCTCTTCTGGAAAACCTTCAGCCTGAGCTAGACGAATCAGTATTGTTTTAGATCTCAGAAGTTGTTGGACGTTCAACGAAGTGCTGGGGGTAGAACCATTTGAAGCGATGGGTGTTGTTCTGATTTTGGCTCGTGCATTATCCGTGAATCTCACACAATATCCGATGACTCGAACTAAGCGTGAAAATTCTGAGTATCGTGAAAAAATCGAGTTGTATACCAGTTCAGTTCTAGTTGAAACAGTCAAAATAATTTTGCGTTCACTTTCTGCTTCGGGTGATTCGAATTGCTCTGCTATAGGCCAATTCTCCGCTGAATAAGAAAGCCATGCCGGTCCTTTTTTCCAAAGAGAACTTTGAAGGAAATCTTTCACATTCATGCCGCGAGATAGAAGATCAGCAGGGTTTTCAGAACCTGCTACATGATTCCACTGTATGCTTTTAGTAGTGGTCTGGATTTCTGAAACCCTATTGGCGATAAAGGTTTTCCATGTGTGTGGAGGAGATTTCAGCCATTGTAGAACCACAGTAGAATCAGACCAGTAGAAAGAATTTGTGTTTTTCATATCAAAGGCTTTAAGTATCCGGGAGTGAAGTTTAGCTGCGACGACTGCTGCACACAGTTCGAGTTTAGGAAGAGATAGTCTTTTAAGAGCCGCTACTCTGGTTTTTGCGGCAATTAAAATGATACGTACATTGCCTTCTGGATCCACTGAACGAGCAAAGGTGCATGCTCCGTAAGCTGCTTCTGATGCATCTGCGAATGTGTGGAATTGGACATCAGTATTAGAAACGAAGGCGTGTCGTTGGATACGGAAGCTTGATAACTGGGGAAGTTGATGGTAGAGGTTTTCCCTCTTTAGCTTCAGATTAGAAGGAACTTCTTCATCCCAAGAACAAGCTGTCAGCCACAGCTCTTGCATCAACATTTTGCCCCTCATCACGATAGGTGCCACCAGCCCTAAGGGGTCAAATAATTGGGATATTGCTGATAAAATCGATCGCTTAGTTATTCGATTATTCTTTTCATTCACACGGTAATTAAACCGAAATTGATCCGTCTCTGGCTCCCAAGAAATACCCAAAGTTTTGACGGTCTCCTCAGGATCGAATCTGATACTTGATTGGGTTCCAATGTGCTCGACATCAATCCCCTGTAACACCTCAAGCTTGTTCGATGTCCATTTTCGAATGGGAAATCCTCCTTTAAATAATAGCTCCGTCAATTCGTTCCGTAGTTGAGTGGCTTCCGCTATACTATCAGCGCCACCAATAAAGTCATCAAGATAGAATGATTTTTTCAATGCAGTGCCACCAAGTGGATAGCAGTCGCCTTCGTCGTCAGCGAGTTGTTTGAGAGTGCGCGTGGCTAGGTAAGAGGAAGGGCCAAGACCATATGTCACGGTCAACATTTAAAAGGCAATTGGGGGCCCAGAAGGACAGGAATGCCAATAGATTCTCTGTAGGTGGGTATCATCGGGATGGATAAGCACCTGGCGGTACATTTTTTCTATGTCCGCTACAAGCGCGACATAAAATTTCCGGAATCGTATCACTAGGGTCAGCAGATCATCCTGTACCACTGGCCCTACACACAGCGCGTCATTTAGCGAATATTCTGTCGACGTTTTGCTCGAACCATCAAATACAACTCGGGTTTTGGTAGTAGTGCTGGCTTCTTTCACCACCGGGTGATGTGGAAGATAATATGTAGGTAACTCACTATTATCGCTATCCACAACAGGGCGCATGTGGCCCAAGGAAGTATACTCTTCCATAAATTTATGATAGCTTTTCTTCAGTTCAGGATCTTTGGAAAATCAATTTTCTAATAAGGTGAATCGTCGAACAGCTGCAGACTTGGACTCTCCGATCATTGAACTAAACTTTTCACGCTTTGGGTAGCGCACTACATATCGGCCTTCATCGGTTCGGGAAACTGTCGATGCATAATATTCCTCACACGCCATTTCTTCAGAGGAAAAGGTGGGAGCGATAGAGACTTCTTCGATACTCCAGAACTTCTCCATGCTCTTCTCAAGTGAATCCATCGAAACGATAACAGTTTGGAAACAGATCGAATCTTTAGAAGATGGAACGAGTTGTTCTCCACCAGCAACAATCCAGCCGAACACACTTTCGACGAAAATTGGAAGTGTTTCGGAAAGTTGAATTCGAGAGCTGGTAGGAAAGAAATCAAAGAAAAACTGCGATCCCAGGATTAGATCTACCTCACTGGAACGATTGAAACCGGGGTCGGCCAGGAATATGTCCTTGGGTATTTTCCAGTGTTCAACTGTAATGGTATTAGCGGGAAGATTGGAAGTCATTTTTCGAAGTACGAGGAAAGTTACGTTGCGTGCAAAATCGACTTTCCGTGAGCGGATTACAGTGGACACGGAATCGTTTGCGTGCTCAGATTTCTCTCCTATGCCCTGTACAAGAACGTTCGACTTTTGTCGTTTCAAACGAAGCAATTG
Source organism: Toxorhynchites rutilus septentrionalis (assembly GCF_029784135.1). Classification (NCBI taxonomy): domain Eukaryota; kingdom Metazoa; phylum Arthropoda; class Insecta; order Diptera; family Culicidae; genus Toxorhynchites; species Toxorhynchites rutilus. The sequence continues at coordinate 170,511,279 of NC_073745.1, forward strand.
GGCGAGTCGATCCGACATCAAATTGGGTTGAGATCCACTGTCAAGAAGGGCACGAGCATAATGCATTTTTCCATATGCGTCCTCGACTTGAAGAACTACTGTCAGGATGAAAATGTTTGGAGGTGGATCTCGAACAACATCATTGCTTCTCATTTTAGTAGGATTAGTAGTGACTGAAGTTGATTGTGCGTTGCACTAATCATTTGGCTGGAACGTATTCAGTTGCTGTATTGGATTACAATTTTCATTGGATGTTCTTGATGTGGATTCCTGGACGGTGTGTAATGAAACATTAGTATATCCCGAATGTAAAAGAGAATGATGGCGCTTTCTACACACTCGGCATATGTAATTAGATGAGCAGTTTCGAGCGAAGTGATCCGAACGGAAGCAATTCACACATAACCGTTTGGCATTTACTAAACGTAGCTTCTCGGATACAGACATTCCTAAAAATCGGGGGCATCTCACTAACCCGTGACGACCGTCGCAAGCATGACATTTGGGAAGAATGCTTTCTGTAGCGGAATGTGAATTTGTTCTCATAAAAGCAAGTTTACGGGGATATGAACTATTCGATTGCAGTGTGAACGTTGGTTGCGGAGCGGGACTATTGACTGATATTGACTCGAGTATGCGGATACGTTTCTCCAAAAAATCGACCAAACAAGCATAACTCTGATCATCAACGGAAGTAGCATGATTCTCCCAGGCCTTAATTGTATCCTCGTGAAGCTTCATACACAGAAGATGTTCCAACAAGGTACTCCACTCGACTGTTGGCTCTCCCAGCTGTTGTAGGATCATGTCTCTGGAATTCGTCCAAAGTAGAATGTAACGTAGTTGCCGTTTCCTTCTTCATTCGTGGAACATCCATTAATTCCTGTAAATGCCGCTTTTTTAATAAGTACTCGTTAGAGTACCGGCTGGTTAATGACTCCCACGCCAAGGGGTAATTTGCAGCACTTATAGCGATCGTCTCAATAAATTGCGCGGCTTCTCCCTTGAGGGCCGCGCGCAAGTAGTGAAATTTCTGAATCACGGGAAGCTCATCGTTGGCATGTATGAGTGCCAAAAAGGTGTCGTGGAACGTAAGCCAATTTTTATAATCGCCGTCGAATTCCGGCAGAGAAATAGTAGGCAATTTCAAATTAGTCAAAGTGGTGGGTATACGAGAGGGAGTATCTAGAGGGCGGTTGTTTGAAGGAAGGATTGGAGCAGGGAGTTTCGACTTCAGAAACGCTTTTATTCTAAATAATTTCGGTTCGAATGCAGCACGGAATTGCAGGTTGCTGGCCTTACCCTGGCCCGTCGTTGAGATATCCTCAAGCATTGATTGTATTTCTTCTAGCGATGACCACAATTTATCGAGATTTTCCAACCGTATTTCCACCTCGAGCTCATCCCGTCCGGCGTCGTACTGCTCTATAAAATGTTCAGCACGTCCAATCTGCGCCAACAGTGTTTCTCGTCGGGTTACCAGTTGATCCTCACTTCTACAGGTGGCTCCGTCCATTCCGCCGATGGGTAGTCCGAATCGGTCGAGGTTGTTTTGATGGAACTCAGAAAAAGTCTGCCAAAAAAGAGACCAGGTAGACCTGGATGGAAGCAGATAAGGCTCTTGGAATGGTACTAACCTTTACCAAGGCTATTTGTGCCTTGTATTATATAAACGGGTGACAATTGATGGGTTCTATCGCCGGAACAGGAAATCTCTGGTCCCAATGATGATTAGCGATATTTATTTTCCGGAATATAATTGACTCCTTAAATGTAGACAGCGGGTTTCCGTACATCAATAGGAAACTATTGTTTATTCCAATCGGTATCTGGAACAATGCCTGTTGGGTGGCGTCTATCTGGAATCGCGATGGCGTCTTCCTCGCGGTAGCGTTGTCGCTACGATGAATGTGATTGCTGCTAACTCGCAACTTTCACTATGGATGGAATTCACTTCAGAAGCGGAGATCCCGATCCTGGTCACGGCACCAGAAAATGTTTGGGCAGGTCGGATCTCCCTTCTTCACTTGGAGCTTCTTGGATGTTTTTAAAAATAACAGTTGGCACTTTAATAGGAATAGACTGTATTTCTCGAAGGTTGGATTTGAACTGGCGCTTTATGTGGCTATAATTAATTGAGGTAGTTACACAAAGTGGATTCGGCTTTTAGCCATAAAATTTCTTATCTAGATGTAACAGATGGTTATCGAGTTAGCATTAACCACTGGTGGGCTTCAAGTATCGAGGAAAATGTGGAAATATCTAATCGTTGCTGGAAAAAAATCTGCCAGTTCCCCTTGGAATTGAAAATTACATTCAAGCGAAAGAGTTTATTTTAATGTTTTCTATCCATGTAACACTGTGACCAAATATGTTTCAATCAAGTGCTATTAACAGATGGTTATCGAGTTAGCATTAACCACTGGTGGGCTTCCAGTATCGAGGAAAATGTGGAAATATCTAATCGTTACTGAAAATAATCTGCCAGTTCCTCTGGGAATTTAAAAATACATTCATGTGAAAGAGTTTATTTTAATGTTTTCTATCCATGTAACACTGTGAACAAATATGTTTCAATCAAGTGCTATTAATAGGTGGTTATCGAATTAGCATTAACCACTGGTGGGCTTCCAGTATCGAGGAAAATGTGGAAATATCTAATCGTTGCTGAAAAAAAATCTGCCAGTCCCCCTTGGAATTGAAAATTACATTCAAGCGAAAGAGTTTATTTTAATGTTTTCTATCCATAAAATATCCATATAATACATTTAGGTTTGTGATTTGTCAATCAAGTACAGTTAGCAGGAAAGCTTCTGAGAATTATTCTTCAGAACAAGGTTTTTCGTATCCTATATTGGATGCATAAAACATTGTGCCTCCAACGTAACGCTCTCGTTTTCGAAGTCCCCCAAATATTCATTTATTCATTCATTCAGAATGGATTTAGATTCAACTTCAAACCAATGATCTCTAAATCAACGATAGTCCTACGTCACCCTTGCGGTTATACCATAGATATAACCCACTTCCTGTTTTTTGGTCGTGGGACTACGTCTAACCGGAGTATATGGGGGGTAAAATGAAAACCTAAACACAGAACATGTAGGTAAAAATGAAAGATTCCGAATGCTTATAACTCGAACATTTCTTACTGGATCGGAAAGATGTTTCCATCAATTGATAGGGAATATTTCTACGCTTCTATCGCAATTAAAAAAACATTATTTTTCATTAGATAAACGATTGAATAACTGTAAAATGTTAAGCGTTATCTGAACACCCTAACTGCCTCATTTTGATTGGCCCGATCTACAGTTTCCCTAACACATCCATTAAAACCAAGCAGCCTTGGGGAAATCGGCATTGCAAATACATGAAAGTATGGGGATTTTTGTTCTCATCAAACTGTGTTCCCTAACACAGACTTCAAAACCAAGGAGCGTTGCAGAAATTGGCATTGCAAATACATGTAGTGATGTCTAAATTTTTCATTTATTCGATTATCGATTAATCGTTGGGACGTTTTTCAGTATTCGACTCATTCGAATAATTGTCTTTCAATATTCGATTAATCGAGATTTCCTGTAAAAATCACGTATCACGTTATCATTCTGGCCGCGTGGTCTATCGGGTTGTCGATGTTAGATGGCGGATAAAAAAAAAGTTGGATAAAAAAATTTATGCAGCCAAATTCTTAACCCAAAAATGCATTAACCTTGAGAAAGATCCCTTTTTTCATTAATCGCGATTACAGTGACAATTATTCGATGTATTCATATTTTGATTTCAAATTATTCGATACAAAATTACTCAATTATAATTTCAGATATTCGATTATTTGAATTAATCGAGCGATTAACCGACGTCTCTAAATACATGAAAGTTTATTTCCGACTGAAATGTGTTTCCCTAACACAGACTTTAAATCCAAGGAGCGTGGGGAAATTGATATTTCAAATATATGTAAGTCGGGGGCATTTTTGTTCCGACTGAAATATGTTTCCCTAACACAGACTTTAAATCCAAGGAGCGTGGGGAAATCGGCTTTGCAAATACATGAAAATCGGGGGTATTTTTGTTCCGACAGAAATGTGTTTCCCCAACACTTACTTTAGAACCGAGGTGTCTGAGGAAATTGGCATTGAAAATTCATGCAAGTAGGGGATATTTTTGTTCCGACTAAAATTTATTTGCCTAACACAGACTTCAAAACCAAGATGTCTGGGAAAATCGGCTCTGCAAATAAGTGCAAACTTCGAGTACTTTTGTGCTCGCTTGCCTTCGTGCAAACTAGAATATGTTTCCTTAACACGGTCTCCTAAACTTAGGAACATGGGAAAATCGTACAGTAGTGTCTGAACGAATGAACTTTCAAGTTTAAATCCTCTATAGTATAATAAGTAAAAGTTGAAGTTGTTGATTCATGCAAGCCGGAGGTACTTCTGCACCCATATTTTTTTTGCACTCCGAAAAGTTTTTTCCTAACACGAATTACAAAAGCGGGTACGAACACAACGCTTTGGCTCGGTTATCCATTATTGCATTTGAGGATATGGCTTCATATCTTGTGCTCACTGAATTTCTACGCATACCATTTGATGATTAGGCAAAATGTTGTTAACCATTTGCTGCGATAACGCCTTTTGATTAAGCAATATGCGTTCGACGTACATGTCAAAATCGAAACTGAGTGCCTGAAGTTCATAAAAAGTCAAACAAATTCGCGGATCGAGAAGTACGTACACTTGAGAAATGCAAACTTCAGAAGGAAACGTAAAATAGAATAATCGTTTGATAATTCTTCCGTTCACATATTTTGTCCTAGGCATCTACCAAACGTTAAAGGACTGTCATTAAATTTAATTGTAACGAAGAACATTATATATCACAATGCATGAATTGACCTTGCATGGCTTATACAATCTTTTCACTCACAAAGCAAATATATTGAATTCAATTGAATTCGGGAATTGTTTCATTCCATCAAAAATTTAATCAATACAAACAAATGATTGTTAAGCTGAGGTACTCCCACGTCAACCTTGCGGTTATATCATAGATATAACCCACTCATTTTTTAATTTCATTTTTTTCAATTTCGCGGAACATCGCTAATCAATCATGGACGCTCGCAATAAAAATCCGAGACTGTCTGCTTGTGAGTTGAACGCCCCCAAATCCACTGTGTGTAATGTCCTGATGCAATTTGGAAAATGTCTAACAATCGATAGAAAACCGGTAGTCGCAGAAAAACAAAGTCAGTTGATCATAGAATTCATCCCAAAGTTGTGGTTCTTTTTGAAAGAAACTCGAATTAGTCATCGAGAGAATTAATCAAGCAAATTAAACCAAATTAGGCATATATATATAGTCCATATGCCTAATTTTGTTTAATTTGTTTGATTAATTCTCGGGTAATGCAAAAATTTGTGTTTCATTTGTACGGCAGCCCCCTCTAAGAGAGGGGGAAGGAGTATCTTAACACCATAGAAACATTTATTGCCTCCTAAAACCTCCACATGCCAAATTTGGTTTCATTTGCTTGATTAATTCTCGAGTAATGCAGAAATTTGTGTTTCATTTGTATGGCAGCCCCCCCTTTGAGTGGGGGAAGGACTGTCTAACCATCATAGAAACATTTATTGCACCCTAAAACTTTCACATGCCAACTTTGGTTTCGTTTGATTGATTAATTTCCGAGTAATGCAAAAAATTGTGTTTCATTTGTATGGCATATATATATATATATATATTTTTTTTTTTCTGCGACCAAAAATATTCCAACCAAACATGACAATTGAAAATCTTCGAAAAATTCTGAAGGAAAAAGGGAAAATTCGGGAAATAAATTCCCATATGGTCTACAATTACACAATGACAAGTGCTGTTAGTCCATTTGATGTTTGCGCTAGCAAAATTGATCTTTGTTCGAAACTGGAAATGGATTTTAATGTGATGAAACGCACTCCTATATTTTCTTCAATCTATACCAATAAAAAAGTATCACCGAATTTGTTGATAAGAGCAGAACTCGAGGGAGGAACTGTCCGATTTAGGGCTACCTCTATTCTATCATATTTTCTATAAAAAAACATTTATTCCATGTAACAGGGAAACATGTTATTTGCAAGTGGTTGAATAATCGTGAACGAGAATTGTGTCTGAAAATAATCTGTTATTATAATGATGAGTTTTGTTAGAAATACTAGGAATTTTATAGTAAAAGGTAAATTCAACGGGTTGATTAGAAGATCAATCAATGAACAGTTCTGCGATTGGACCCATGAACTTGCTCATTGTAAGAAAACGTGAATGTTTGAAGGTATTGATAACAAAAACAAATTTTGGGCGGGACGAAGTTTGCCGGGTCAGCTAGTTTATACATATAAAGCCATTCCATGCCAAACCGATATAGTGGTTCTCAGATTTTTGTCAAAAGTGGTAGTTTTCTTCATCACAGATTATTAAACCAGATTTTTTCATTTTTTTGTTAGGATGACCATTTCCATTTTAGGGTGATCCGAAAAATCATTTTTTCCGCATTTTTGCCAAAAAATGATTTTTTTTCCACAGGTATTTTCTGGAAAACTACTACAGTTGCAGAAAATTTGAATTATGTTTTCGTTATTATTGGTTGTATTTGTTTTTCATAGTTTTCATAGTCTTGGGACCAAAGGCGCTATATTTTTTCTGGAAAGATGAGAATTTTTCACATAACATATCTTGAAACCAGGGAGGCGTTGTTTTTCGTTTTTGAGTTATGATTTTTCAAAGTTAACGGATGGTCCGAAAAATCATTTTTCCCCATATTTTCCACTACAAAAAATCATAACTTTTGATCTACTGGACCGATTCAGATGATCGACACATAAAATTAAAGCCAATGAACTAGTCTTAATTGAAAAAATATTACAATCGGAATAAAAATGTATTTTGTTTTCGTTATTATTGAACTCACATCGTTTCGGGACCAAGGGCGCCATATTTTTTTAATATTTTTTCCTGAAAGCTGAGGTTTTTTCGCATAATATATCCGAATACCAGAGGAGTGTTATCTTTCGTTCTTAAGTTATGATTTTTCAAGGTTAACATGTTTTAAGTTTTCGTTGAATTTTTCTATGCGACTAGACTGGATGTTTGCGTCTATAATCCAATTAATTGGCAAGTGTGTTATTTTGTCAAAAAAGGCTTTAGTTTGATTAGTCGATCATCTGAATCGGTCCAGTAGTTCAAAAGTAATGAAAAAAGGGATTTAATAAATTAAAAAAAGGCATTTTTTTCGAAAAAAGGGAAAAATGATTTTATAGACCATCGGGTAACTTTGAAAAATCATAACTCAAAAACGAAAAAAACGCCTCCCTGGTTTCGAGATATGTTATGTGAAAAATCTCCTCAGCTTTCCAGAAATAAATAAATAAATATAACGCCTTTGGTCCCGAGATCATGAAAACTATAAAAAACAAACACAATCAATAAGAACGAAAACATAATTCAAATTTTCTGCAACTGTAATATTTTTCTAAAAAAAGACCAGATTCAATTTAATATGTCGAACATGTGAATTGGTCCAGTGATTCGAAAGTTAGTAGAGAAGTAGAGTTTTCAACGATTTCATGTTTCCAATCATCTGTTGAGGCCCTCTACTGAATATGTATGTATATCGCATGACGGGTGCAGCGGGCATATGTGTTTCGCTTAGAAACCGTATCAGAGTGTTAAACTCAGTCAGTAGAGGGCCTCAACTGATGATTGGAAACATGAAATCGTTGAAAACTCTACTGCCGGTCGCAAGCCCGGAAATGAGGAGCGTTGGAGTCAAAACTTAGCCTCAAGCTCCGGAAAACCGTGTGGGTTACACGGTGTGGGTAACAAGGTAACCGTGCCGAGGGATGAATGGCCGAGAGGGTTTAAAATATACCCGGTCGCTAGCGGAACCTGTGGGGGGCCAAGTCAGATGCCCAATCAGCCACTAGGAACTGTCGAAACACAAGCCCAGATCAAACGACAGAACACACGTCTGCGGCCTAGTTTGACCAGAAATGAATTAAGAATCATTATTCGATATCACCTTGACTTGGGACATAAGGTGAGCCAAGCCGTCCGTATCATACGCAATTGTTATGGGCCAGTCGTTAATATCAAAACATGCCGGAAGTGGTATGATAGGTTCCGAAGAGATAGGAGTTACAGTGACTTGCCGCGGTCAGGCCGCCCACATGTCATCGAAAATGTTGAGGAGGTCAGTGATGACGTTAGTGTTAATTCAAGACCATCAACGAGGTCTTTGGCTAGCAGATATCGGTGTTCAGATGCCACTATGACTAGAACACTTCATTCACTTGGTTACACATCCCGCAGGTTAGGCTCTCACCCATTTACGGCAGACGCGAGAATATTGCAGAGACGAGTCGAGCTGTCACAAGTCTTGCTGGAGAGAAGCGAGTGTGATAACTTTCTTTCCAGTCTGGTAACCAGTGATGAATCGAAAATTTCGACCTATGTCCCATACAGAGGACTCCACTGGATAAGAAGAGGTATGCCACCGGAAACTATTCCGAAAAAGTTCCGCAATTACCGTTCCTTCATGTTATGCGTGTTTTGGAACCGTCATGGTGTGATCCACTGTCGAGTTATTGAGTAAGGGTGAAACAGTCGATCGGCACCGATATCAGGATGAGCTAACATAGTGGCCAACAAGCTAGGCAGATCCAATGTCTCTGTTGCTAGCAAACCCATACCTTTGTTGCACGATAATGCGCCCCCGCATAGAGCACGGGAGACGGTAGCGAAGGCACAGGAATTAGAGTTTGAGGTATTAGAGCATCCGCCTTACTCGCCCGACCTGAGCCCAACTGATTATCACTTGTTCAGGTCTATGCACAATCGTATGAGAAACAGGGAATTCAAAACTAAGCAGGAGGTCATGGACTTCCTAACGGAGTATTTCAGCAGTATCTATCGTAAGAGAGAAGTGACCCGGCAGCTTAGTGCTGCGTGTGGTGTGGCTTCTCTCTTTTTTGGGTATATCCTTCGCATACCCTCCATCTCATTTTTGCCATTAACGACGGACTGCAGAAAGTCAAGTCGATGATGGACTCTCGGCCATCTCGACGGAAGGTACTAGTGGTACCCTTGTTGCACAGGGTAACATCCAGCTTGGCCAGAGCTTCTAGTAAGCAAGTCCCTCTCGCGTTGGTGCATCTGCTTCCCCAATCTACTGCCCAAGCATTGAAATCCCCTCCTATAACGACTGGTTTTCGTTCGGCGAGCTCCTCGGTGAGGACATCCAGCATATAGTGGAACTGGTCCATCGTCCATCTGGGAGGTGCGTAGCAACTGCAGATAAAAATTCCGTTGATCTTTGTGATCACGAAACCCTCGCGAGACCTCGAAACTACCTCCTGAATGGGATATCGGCCCATGACCTGGATGGCGGCCATTCCTACTTTATCCGTCACCTAATAACCGTTACCGGGGGGAACGCGATACGGCTCCGTGATAATTGCGACATCACATTTTGTTTTTGTCGTTGACTGCCACAACAGTTGCTGTGCGGTGTCACAATGGTTGAGATTTATTTTGGTTATCTCCATCACTGTTGGCTTGCCCTCGCCTGTTTGTACACAGGGAAATTAAAGCCTCCCGTCGTATGGTCATTACTGTCCTCTTTTTCGCAGAGCATACACCTTGGCTTTCTCTTGCAGTCGCTGGCAAAGTGTCCCTCTATTCCGCATTTCCTGCACAGTTTGGATCTGTCTGACCCCAAGCAGCCTTTCGCCAGGTGGCCGAAGTTTAAACACTTGAAACATCCCTCCAATTGCTTGGGAATAGGCGGAACGATTCTTAAACGACCCACAGCCCAGCAGACGTTTATGCTCTCTAGCTTCAGCAACTTGTTCGCTGCGTCCGTTGGGAGACGAATCTTTGCGGTCTGCGTCCCGCGATACGCATTTCTTAATCAGATTTTCATCGGAACTTTGCCCACGATGTTTTCCTCCTCCAACTTCTGACGCAGGTCCATCTCGGTAGTGAACAGACTGAGGTTCCTGCATTCAATCGATGACTCGGAGGATAAGGCCCTTACGTTCGCTCCGTCACCGAGAGCCCTTTGGACAAGATCCTTAAATGCAGAGCTCCTGATTTCTGGGTTTCTCTTCAGCTCGAACAGCATTTCGCCATTCTGGGTGCGCCTAGACGTCACCACACTCTCCTCCAGTTTCTTGAGGCCAGGGTCCTCTCGCATTTTTTTGAAGAGGTCAGCATATGATACGTCGCCCTTGGCTTCGACGATGAGTGCATCGCCTTTGCCTCTCGCCCGCCGAGGATTAGGCTTCTTGTCTTTTGGCCCCTGTTTCTTTTCATCCTCTTTCTACTTTTTTTCCACTGTTTTCCCTTTTCTCGTGCGTGCGTGCGCGCGCTTGCGTATTTTTTTTTTATAGAGGTGAGGAACGCTCTACCAGCCTTATTTGGGAAGGGCTTACCCAGACATCGAGTGGGAATCGCACCCACAAAAACCAAGCCCTCTACTCGTTGCTTTATTCCCCCTGGGACCACATCTAGGCGACTACTTCAGGGGGCGGCTGTGCTCATGCACTCTGCGGGATTTCTCACCTGTCGAGACGTGCACCGATTAGGAAGCGCCCTCCAACTTGACGCACGCCCCGTCACAGTCACCCTCGCAGGATTTCTCTTCCAAGCGGAGCGCCGATTAGGTAGTGCCCTCCAACATAACGCGCACACCGTCACAGCTACTCTCGTGGGGTATGCACCATTTTGATCATGACTTCATCCTTGATGCTCGCTCCTTCGAAACGTTCGCAGTGTTTCTCCATCCAGGCCACGATCATGCGTTGCCAGGCAGGCATTTTTGCTCTTCTCCGCGGCAGTATCCGGTTACCTGTCGAGACGTGCACCGATTAGGAAGCGCCCTCCAACTTGACGCGCGTCCCGTCACAGTCACCCTCGCAGGATTTCTCTTCCCAGCGGAGCGCCGATTAGGTAGTGCCCTCCAACATGACGCGCACTCCGTCACGGCGGCTCTTGGGGGGTACTATCCGGTACTACAGCCGTCTCAATTGTTCATCTCTTATGGTCAGGCGTTATCCGCATGCTGGTCGGACCTCCACTTCCGCTGTAGCTCGGACATGATATGTACGATTGCACTGTTTACTGCGTTCCAGGTGCCCTCGTCACGACACATTTCCTCCACGATGTTCCCAGCATGCGGGACATTCGAATACGATGTGTTCCGGTGTTTCCTCCACATCTCCACACTCCGGACAAAGAGGCGATCTTGCGTGTTTGAACCGGTGAAGATACTGCCTGAAGCAATCATGACCAGACAAAAACTGCGTTAGGTGGAAATTTACCTCTCCGTATTTCCTGTTCACCCAGCCCATTAGTGTCGGTATGAGCCTGTGCGTCCATCTGCCGTTTTGCGCCGCACTCCACTCTTGCTGCCACCTAGCCATCGACTCCGCCCTCATTAGCTTCCGGATTCCTCTGGTTCCCCTCCTCCTATAGCACTCGCTGTCCTCCGCCAAGATGATGTCTATGGGGGCCAACCTGGCTATGACGTAGACCGCTTCTGTTGACACGGTTCTGTACGCACTCGCGACTCGCATCGCCATAAGTCGGTACGTACTATTCAGCCTCCTCGTGTTCCGCTGAGTTTCTAACGCCGCGATCCAGGCTGGACCACCGTAACGTAGTGTCGATGAGGAGACACTAGCCAAGAGGTGCCTCTTGCTGCTGCTTGGGCCAAAGTTGTTGGGCATGATTCGTGTCAGTGCATTGATTACCTTCGTTGCTTTTTTACAAGCGTAGTCGACGTGACTGTTGAAGTTCAGTCGATCATTGATCTGCACCCCCAAGTATTTTAGGTCTCGCTTCGAGGTTATCGAGTGCTCTCCAATTGTGATTTCTGCACGTTGTACCGCCCTGCGGTTGCTGACAATCAGCATTTCCGTCTTGTGGTGAGCTATCTCGGCTAGTGGTACAAGTCTACCCAAGACACCCCTACAGTGATGCCCCCAGTGCGCTATATACCCATGCCGAAGCAACGTTGGTATGGCCATGTTTTACACTATTGTGGGGAAAGTTGTTGAGTGAAAAGTTTGAGGCATAACTTGCGAAGCCTATATGGATGTTCGGTAGTACGATGCCGTACGGGTGGGGTCAAGTTACGGTCGGTAGGGTCGAGCGTCTATCGAATCCAGTGAGTCGGATGGTCATCTATCAAGCGATGAGCGTCATACGATTCCAGTGAGTTTCGCATGTCGAACCCCCCTGATGGTGGTGGTAAGACGTGCGTACTCCAGTGTGTGTGCGGTGTTGTGTCGTGCGTCGAGCGTCGAAGGGGCATAGTGCGAATGTCGCTCTCTCGTGTGCCATGCGAACCCTGTGCAGTACGGTGTGTCGATCATTGAAATACCTCCCATGTAAAACGCATCGCACCAGTAGTAGCACCACACGGGTAGTGACTATTCTCTCGCTCCGAGTTTTTTTTTCTCCCTGGTTGTGCCTTATCAGCCTAGGCTGTAGGTATGCAGTGGGAAAAATGAAGCGTGCGCTCGCTCGCTCGTCTCGGTGTGTCTGTGGTTCGAGTTTAAATCAATGTGGTACCGCTACCTCGTTATAAGCGAGTGTGGACATGTGTGCAATACCCTCTCTCTCACGCTCTGCGCTCTGCGTCTACTGTATGGGAATCTTTTGGCTATTATATGGCTATCGTGTATGCGAACGAGGAACGAATTTACCGTGGATGAACGTTGTGGTGATGATGTGCGAAGTGAATATGACCCCTAACGAATTCAATCATTCAATCAAAATCAGGTTCCGAGGGAAGTATGGTTGCATAGTTGAAACTTAAAGCAATTGACGGAAGGGCACCACCAGGAGTGGAGCCTGCGACTTAATTTGACTCAACACGGGAAAACTTACCAGGTCCGAACTTATTGAGGTAAGACAGATTAATAGCTCTTTCTCAAAATTAAGGGTAGTGGTGCATGGCCGTTCTTAGTTCGTGGATTGGTTAATTCCGATAACGAACGCGACTCAATCAAATTAGCTAGAACGCTATCAGCAGTCAGACGTTGAAGCTGTCGTCCGGTTGTGGTGTGTGTGTGTGTGTGTTTTTTTTATATAGAGGTGAGGAACGCTCTACCAGCCTTACCTGGGAAGGGTTAACCCAGACGTCGAGTGGGGATCGCACCCACAAAAACCAAGCCATCTACTCGTTGTCTTATTCCCCCTGGGACCCCATCTAGGCGACTACTTCAGGGGGCGGCTGTGCTCATGCACTTCTCGAGTTTTCAACGCTGACTAGCGTTGTCCTTCCCTTTTTCTCAATATTTTTTCTCTCTATTCGTTATTAGTTCCACTGCGCTGATGTCCTCTTCGCAGGCATCCATTTACCCGTCGAGACGTGAACCGATTAGGAATTGCCCTCCAACTTGACGCGCAACCCGTCACAGCCACCCTCGCGGGGTTTCTCATCTGTCGAGACGTGAACCGATTAGGAAGTGCCCTCCAACTTGACGCGCGCCCTGTCACAATAACCCTCGCAGGATTTCTCTACCCAACGGATCGCCGATTAGGCAGTGCCCTCCAACCTGACGCGCACTCCGTCACAGCAACTCACGTGGGGTACACACCGATTTGATGACGCCCTCCTAGGCGCCCACTCCGTCGAAACGTTCGCAGTGATCCTCCATCCAGGCCACGTCAGGCGTTGCCAGGCAGGCCTTTTGCTGTTCTCCGCGGCAGTATCCGTTTATCTGTCGAGACGTGCACCGATTTCCTAATCTTCCTAGCGCCCTCCAACTTGACGTGCTCCCCGTCACAATCACCCTCGCAGTATTTAGGTAGGATTTAGGTAGTGCCCTCCAACATAAGGTGCACTCCGTCACAGCAGCTCTCGTGGGGTATACACCAGTTTGAAGACGCCCTCCTTGACACTCACTCCGTCGCAGTTATTAAATCGGCATCCGTTTACCTGTCGAGACGTGCACCGATTAGGAAGCGCCCTCGAACTTGACGCGCGCCCCGTCACAGTTACCGTCGCAGGATTTCTCTTCCCAGCGGAGAGCCGATTAGGTGGTGCCCTCCAACATAACGCGCACCCCGTCACAGCTACTCTCGTGAGGTACCATCTCTTGCAACAGCCGTCGTCGTTGTTCACCTTACACCGTCGGGCGTTATCAGCACTTTGGTCAGCCCTCCACCTTCGCTGCAGCTCCGACATGATTTGTGTGATTGCACTGCTCACGGCATTCCAGATCATCTCGTCGCGACACATCTCCTCCACAATATTCCCGACATGAAGTGCAGGCAGCCCCTCGCGCCTTTCGGTGAACCTGGGACAGACAAAAACGACGTGCTCCGGGGTTTCCTCCATATCTCCACACTCCGGACAGAGGAGTGAAACCGCGTGCCCGAACCGGTGTAGATATTGCCTGAAACAGCCATGTCCAGACAGAAACTGCGTCAAGTAGAAGCTAACTTCACCGTGTTTCCTGTTCAACCAGGTCGAAAGTACCGGTATCAGCCTGTACGTCCATCTACCATTTTCTGCCGTATCCCATTCATACTGCCATTTGTCCAACGATTCCGCTCTCATCAATTTCCGGATACCTCTGCTTCGCCGTCGCTTGTAGCACTCGCTATCTTCCGCCAGAGTGATGCAGATGGGAATCATTCCGGCGATTACACACACAGCTTCTGTCGAAATGGTCTCATAGGCACTTACGACTCGCATGGCCATGAGTCGGAATGTGCTGTTCAGCTTCCTCCGATATCGGTGGGTTTCCAGAGCCGCCAACCAGGCAGGGCCACCATACCTCAGTATCGACGAAGATACACTTGCCAAGAGACGCCTCTTGCTGCTGCTTGGGCTAAAGCTATTTGGCATGATCCTCGCCACCACGTTGTTGGCCTTTGACGCCTTCCCACATGCATAGTCCACGTGCTGATTGAAGTTCAGCCGGTCGTCGATCATGACTCCGAGGTACTTCACCGCCTGCTTCGAAACGATGGTATGTCCTCCGACCGATGCCTCTGCCCGCAGCACTGCCTTACGATTGCTCACTAACAGCACCTCGGTTTTGTGATGTGCCATCTGGAGCTTTACGCTGTCCATCCAACTACCGATCATGTCTACAGCCTCAGTCGCCAACATTTCCACCTCCTGAAGCGTCTCGCCGATTACCGTTGTTACGATGTCGTCCGCGAAGCCCACGATCTCCACACCTCTGGGTAGCTTCAGCCTTAGAACACCGTCGTACATCGTGTTCCAAAGCGTAGGACCTAGGATGGAACCTTGTGGAACTCCCGCCGAGATATTCTTCAGTATCTGTCCCCTGTCTGTGTTGTATACCAGGATCCGATTCTGGAAATAACTCCTCAGTATCCTGTACAGGTAGCCAGGGACCTTCAATCTGCGTAGCGCCTCGGCGATGGCCTCCCAGCTGGCACTATTGAAGGCTTTCTTCACGTCAATCAAAATCACCGCGCAGTAACGGTCGCCTCTTCGTTTTTGTTTAAGCGAGATCTGAGCTTTCTCGATAACTGTCCGAATAGCGTCCACTGTCGACTTTCCTTTCCGGAACCCGAACTGCATTTTCGACAATCCGTGGTCATCCTCCTTGCATTTCACCAGTCTGTTGAGAATAACCCTCTCCAAGAGCTTTCCCAAAGTATCCAACAAACAAATAGGCCTATACGCTGGATCTCCAGGTGGCTTTCCTGGTTTCGGGAGCAGCACCAACTTTTGTATCTTCCATTTCGCAGGGAAGAGACCGTCATCCACGCATTTCTGCAGCACCACCCTGAACATGTCGGGGAAAGCAAGGATCGCCGATTTCAGGGCCACATTGGGGATTCCGTCGGGGCCGGGTGCTTTTTTCAGCTTTAAACCTTTTGCCACCGCGATGAGTTCTACGTTGGTGACTTGTGCGTTCTCGGCTTCGTCCTCACCGTACAGTGTGGGTGGCCACGTCGGTGGGTCGTGCTGCGGAAAGACTCCATTCACAATGACCTCGAGTTTTTCCGGACATAATTCCATGGGAGTCGTTGAACTACGGAATTTCGCCATCACGATTCGATATGCTCCACCCCAAGGATTTGCGTCGACGTCTCGACACAGTTCCCTATAGCAGTTTGATTTGCTCCTACGTATCTCTCGTTTCAAGGCAGCTCTGGCCGCTCGGAAAGACGTGCGGTGCTCCTCTCTTCCTACATCGGTTCGTGCCCTCTGAACTCTTCTTCTGGCTCGCAAACAGTTGGCGCGAAGGATGCTGAGTGTCTCGTTCCACCAGTAGGCTGGACGTCGTTTATTCGTCGGGTCCAGTCTTTTCGGCATCGCTGTATCGCATGCCCTCACCAATGTTCCTGTCAGCTCGTCGGCGCTCAGATTAGGAGTTCTGCTGTCTATGCGTAGTGCTTTGACGAAAAGCTCCTTGTCGAAAACCTTTGTCCTCCACTTCCGCTCAAAGGTTATTGTTCTCCGTACCACCGCAGGATTCCGTTGGCCCACACTATACAGAATTGCCTGGTGGTCGCTGTGTGTGTATCCCTCCGACACTCTCCACTTCGTGTTTGCCGCCAGTGATGGACTGCAGAAAGTTACATCGATGATGGATTCGCGGCCGATTCGCGTGTGACGTCTAGTTTTGCGATGGCTTCTAGTAGGCTGTACCCCCTGGCGTTGGTACATCTGCTTCCCCATTCCTCAGCCCAGGCGTTGAAGTCTCCTCCGATGATGACTGGTTTGATTTTGGCGATCACAAAACCTTCCTGTGAGCTCTCTACAACTTCTTGGATGGGGTACCTTCCCATCACCAATATTGCCGCCATCCCTGCTTTATCCGCCACCCAGTTACCGTTGTCGCGAGGAACTCGATACGGCTCTGCGATCATTGCAACGTCACACTTAGTTTCCATTGTTGACTGCCACAATAGTTGCTGTGCTATGTCGCAATGATTGAGGTTGATCTGGGTAACCTCCATTACTGCGAATCCGACATCGCCCTTTTGTACTCCGGACATTTGAAGCTACCTGTCACATGACCGTTTCCTTCCTCCTCCTTGCACAGCATGCACCTCGGTTGCTTAATGCAGTCTCTAGCAACGTGACCGCACCCCACCCCACCGCACTTCCTGCACAATTTCGATCTGTCAGGACCATCGCAGTTTTTTGCCTGGTGGCCGAAGCCCATGCATTGAAAGCATATCACCATTTGCTTGGCCATACGAGGAGGAGCTTTCAACGGGCACCCGGACCACCCCACTTTTACTTTACCCTTCTCCACCAGTTTATTCGCAGCTTGTCTCGAGAGGCGTATCGAGGCCGTTTGCATCCCACCGTACGCCTTTCTCAGCCGGATTGTCATCGGCACATCACCAAGTTCACATTGTGACTGTAACGCAGTTCTCAATTCCTCAGCAGTCGTGATCTCGTCCAGATACCGGCACTCGATGGTTGACTCTTGAGAGAGAGCTCTCACTTTCGCCTCCTCCCCTAACGACTTCTCAATGAGTTGTTTGAAAGCAGAGCTCTTAACCGCTGGATCTTTTTGACGTAGGACTACGTCTAACCGGAAGATATAGGGGGTGAAATGGAAATCTAGGCACTGAACAAGTAGGAAAAAATGCAAGATTTGGAACGCTTATAACTCGAGTATTTCTCAATAGATCGCAAAGGTTTTTGCATCAATTGATAGGAAATATATCTACGCATCTATCATAACGAATAACATTTCATTTTTCTTGAGATAAATAATTGAATAATTGTGAAATATCAAGCATTGTCAAAATGCACTATGTGCCCATTTTTGATTGGTCCATTTTGTGCTCCTCAAATCGTACCAACCAAAACGGGCAACCAGAGCAGCAGCGAAATAGAATGAAGCACGATTGGGAAGGAAAAAGAAAAAAATGAACGAAACATTGGTCGCAGTCTCACACATGCGTAATTCTCGAGCCAGCCAGTCAGCTTAAAAATCCCCGCTCCGCTGCCGTAACGATCATTCTCATTCAAACCGTACACCACATCGGTTCGCATCACAACACATCAACAAACCAACCCAAGCAGCCATGTCTGGACATAGTAAAGGAGGAAAAGTGAAGGGAAAGGCAAAATCCCGCTCGAACCGTGTTGATCTGGAGTTCCCCGCAAGGGTAGCTAGGCCGAGCGCGTTAGTACCAGTGCACCAGTCCACCTAGCCGGCATTATATAGTTTCGGCCGCCGAAGTGATCGAGTTAGCTGGCAAAGCTGCTCGCGACGTTAAGAAAACCCGCATTCGGAACAGAACACATTCGGTTCGGTGGACATCAAGACAACAGGCAGTTGCAGCGAGTGGCGAATGGCAAACGCAATCGCAAAACGGCATCAGGTAGCAGAAGAAAAAAGTTTGTTCTTTATACAAACTGCTTTGGTGGCAAATCCAGAAAAAGGCGGCATCGAGGGCGTTCGAAATGGTTTTCTTCAATACCACGAGTACTAAGTTTTCTAAATTGGAACCATTCCATAAAACAAGGCGCTTTTCAGGGCCATTAAACCTTCCAAAAAAGAGTTTAGGAAATACAGTTCAATGCTTTCTAAAACATTATCCAAAATAATAATAAAACACAAATTGATTTTTTCATAATTTGTTTGCCAGGATCTGATGAGTATGTGAATTTGACAGTTGTTCTGAGCTTATTGATAGTTGGGGACTTTCCTGATTATTCAATTTTCACCAATTCTTAAATTGTTTCCAGATTGAAAGTACAGTAATTTACAATTAGTTCGACATTAAGCTAATTGGACGGACATGTAATGCGACTTATTTAGTTGGAAATTTTTGTAAACATAGAGATCCAAATTATGACCCCACATTGAAAGTCGACACTGTACCACTGTCATCGCAAATGTTCAATTACAGGTTAAAATCGCCTCCAATGCGATACTGAGTGGCGCTTCGGCACGTCGCATTGAATGTTATTTACTGTACAACATGTGACAAAGCTGGATGGGAAGAAATTTTCCAACTGTGAAAGCTGTGGCGAGTGGCAACAAATCTCTAAACAGGAAGGTTTAGCCGAACAAGATGAGGATATCGAGTGATAACAAAACAATAAACTCTTTAGATTGAAGATAATTTTGTGATCCTGAAAAGGACTCTTTTTAGTCTGCATGTGAATCCAACGAGCGAACAAATCGTAATGAATGTATTTTTTTGCCATCGCTCCCTTTTAACGCTCATTCGTTCGCCTCGTTGGACTCGTCCCTCTAAGTCTACCGATTTGTCTCTATCCTGTTAGTGTGTACCGCTAGAGTATAAAACACGCGGACCCCAAAAAATATCTTTTTTTTTTCAAACAGTAAACCCGTGTGGTTGTACGGCATCGGCATCGTAGACGTAACAAAGAAGGACAAGTTAAGGGAAAGGCAAAGTCTCACTCGAACCGTGCAGGTCTCCAGTTCCCTGTTGGTCGCATTCACTGATTGCTCCGCAAGGGTAACTAGGCCGAACGGATTGGTGCCGGAGCACCAGTATACCTAACAGCGATTATAGAGTTTCGGCCGTCGGAGTGCTCGAGTTGGCTTGCAAAGCTGCTCACGACAATCAGAAAACCCGCATCAAGAACAGAGCAGCTTCGGTTCGGCGCTCATCAAGGCAACAATTAGTTTCAGTGAGTGGCAAAGTGTTTCTCTGGCACGTCGCATTAAATGTAATTTACTGAAGAACATGTCACAAGCTGGATGGGAAGAAATTTTCCAACTGTGAAAGCTGTGGCGAGTGGCAAACGCAATAGCTAAGCAGGAAGGTATAACCAAACAAGATGGGAAATCGAGTGATAACAAAAACACAACACCAAAGGTTCTTTTCAGAACCATCAACATATTCATAAAGAGTAAACAGTAAACTAATCCATTTTTCAGGTAGATAGGTAGGTATTCACGTAGGAGAAGAAAATAAAACAATATATTTAAAATATATATTTAACAAAAGCTGTCCCCTGTGTATAGTCCTACGTCACTCCGGTTATGTCCCCGACATTACCCACCCGTCTTTTTAAGCTCGAAGAGCATTTCGCCTTTCTGCGTGCGACTAGTTTTCACGACGTTCTCGCCCAATGTCTGCAACTCCGGATCGTCTCTCACTTTCCGAAGGATAGCTGCGTACGATACCCCTGCTGATACATCAACGATCAGAGCATCGCCCTGGCATCGCTCCACTCGAGGCCCGAGTTTCATCTTTTCCTGTTCCACTTTTTTCTTCTTCTCCTTCTGTTTTTTGCGTTTTTCTGTCTGGTTAACGACCGTACGCCATTCACTGCTTTCCCCTTCATTCGCGTTACTCTGATCGTTCTTGGCCTTTTTCAGCTCTTCTTCTTCTCCTGGGGTGTCCCTCCTTCTCTTGTCCGATCGTGGGTTCAGATGACCCTTCGGCGTCTCAAGTATCTCGACGGTTTTCTCCTTCGCCTCGAGCAGAGCTTTTTCAGCACCCTCTGCTCTCATTTGCAGCTCCTTATACTTGCGTTCAGCAACCATGACGGCTGATTTGATGCTCGTCACCAGCTGTTTTATTTTTAAATGGACATTGTGTTTGTCCTTCACGAACTCGTAAAGTTCGTTAACCCTCTTCCTAATGTCCGTGATGCTGAACCTCCCAAGTTGCAGCCCTTCTTGGGATGCGTCAGGGTAAACAACTGGCTCTGTACGTAGCCAAGATCTCCCTGGAGTGCTTGAGCGGCAAATACTTCTTTTGGTTTTGTGTTGCTTGTACTCGTTGTGGCTACTCGAGTGACAGGTGACCTCAGCTTTCGTTCGCTTCTCGCGAACACATTCTCCTCTCCGTCGTTTGTTGGTGTGTTATTACTACTGTTCATGTTTTCTGGGTCCCAACTCCGGGCCGCTATCTGCGCTCGTTGTACATAGTCGCTATCAGGATCCCATGGTTGTCTATGCAAGCAATGAGGCCATGCAGGGGTTGACACGGACCTTCATGGGGACCGTGTTCAGAGCCAGATCAGCGCAATCAGGAATGTGACATCTGACGCCTAGTACCTAGTGCCTGAGCCTAGACGAGCATCGAACGTACCCGAAGACTTGCCAAGTTATTACCGGGACGGGGGAAACCGCACTATTAGCCCAAACGCCATTTCAGGAAGGTGTCACCCTTCCTTACTCAGGGAACAGGATAGTACGACTGCCAGCCTTTAGCGTCGTGTTGAAATCGTTTCCATATCGCGTCCGTTTTCCGTGTCGTACCAGTATGTCGTAATCAGGATCTTACTGGCGTCAATCCTGATGTGCTTGGCACTCCTTTCGTTGCTCCTGTACACGGTATTTCTCCCGTGAAATCTCCAATAGGCTTTACCGCGCCCTTACTCGCGTTGTCACCCGATTAGTCGCCTCATACGACAGGGACAGGGACCAAGACCCGAAGTGCTATTCTATGCCGGCAACTCCACGGCAGTGTGTGTGTGTGTGTTTTTTTTTTTTTTTTTTTTTTTTTTTTTTTTAAGAGGTGAGGAACGCTCTACCAGCCTTACCTGGGAAGGGTTAACCCAGACGTCGAGTGGGGATCGCACCCACAAAAACCAAGCCCTCTACTCGTTGCCTTATTCCCCCTGGGACCACATCTAGGCGACTACTTCAGGGGGCGGCTGTGCTCATGCACTTCTCGAGTTTTCAACGCTAACTAGCGTTGTCCTTCCCTTTTTCTCAATATTTTTTTCTTTCCATTCGTTATTAATTCCACTGCGCTGATGTCCTCTTCGCAGGCATTTTGAATTTACCCGTCGAGACGTGAACCGATTAGGAATTGCCCTCCTACTTGACGCGCAACCCGTCACAGCCACCCTCGCGGGGTTTCTCACCTGTCGAGACGTGAACCGATTATGAAGCGCCCTCCAACTTGACGCGCGCCCCGTCACAGTCACCCTCGCAGGATTTCTCTTCCCAACGGAGCGCCGATTAGGCAGTGCCCTCCAACCTGACGCGCACTCCGTCACAGCTACTCTCGTGGGGTATTCACCATTTTGATCGTGGCTTCATCCTTGATGCTCGTTCCTTCGAAATGTTCGCGGTGTTCCTCCATCCAGGCCACGATCAGGCGTTGTCAGGTAGGCCTTTTGCTGTTCTCCGCGGCAGTATCCGTTTACCTGTCGAGACGTGCACCGATTAGGAAGCGCCCTCCAACTTGACGCGCGCCCCGTCACAGTCACCCTCGCAGGATTTCTCTTCCCAGCGGAGAGCCGATTAGGTGGTGCCCTCCAACACAACGCGCACCCCGTCACAGCTACTCTCGTGAGGTACCATCTCTTGCAACAGCCGTCGCCGTTGTTCACCTTTCACCGTCGGACGTTGTCAGCACTTTGGTCAGCCCTCCACCTTCGCTGCAGCTCCGACATGATTTGTGTGATTGCACTGCTCACGGCATTCCAGATCATCTCGTCGCGACACATCTCCTCCACAATATTCTCGACATGAAGTGCAGGCAGCCCCTCGCGCCTTTCGGTGAACCTGGAACAGACAAAAACGACGTGCTCCGGTGTTTCCTCCATATCTCCACACTCCGGACAGAGGGGTGAAACTGCGTGCCCGAACCGGTGTAGATATTGCCTGAAACAGCCATGCCCAGACAGAAACTGCGTCAAGTAAAAGTTAACTTCACCGTGTTTCCTGTTCAACCAGGTCGAAAGTACCGGTATCAGCCTGTACGTCCATCTACCATTTTCTGCCGTATCCCATTCATACTGCCATTTGTCCAACGACTCCGCTCTCATCAATTTCCGGATACCTCTGCTTTCCCGTCGCTTGTAGCACTCGCTATCTTCCGCCAGAGTGATGCAGATGGGAATCATTCCGGCGATTACACACACAGCTTCTGTCGAAATGGTCCTATAAGCACTTACGACTCGCATGGCCATGAGTCGGAATGTGCTGTTCAGCTTCCTCCGATTTCGGTGGGTTTCCAGAGCCGCCAACCAGGCAGGGCCACCATACCTCAGTATCGACGAAGATACACTTGCCAAGAGACGCCTCTTGCTGCTGCTTGGGCCAAAGCTATTTGGCATGATCCTCGCCACCACGTTGATGGCCTTTGACGCCTTCCCACATGCATAGTCGACGTGCTGGTTGAAGTTCAGCCGGTCGTCGATCATGACTCCGAGGTACTTCACCGCCCGCTTCGAAACGATGGTATGTCCTCCGACCGATACCTCTGCCCGCAGCACTGCCTTACAATTGCTCACTAACAGCACCTCGGTTTTGTGATGTGCCATCTGGAGCTTTACGCTGTCCATCCAACTACCGATCATGTCTACAGCCTCAGTCGCCAACATTTCCACCTCCTGAAGCGTCTCGCCGATTACCGTTGTTACGATGTCGTCCGCGAAGCCCACGATCTCCACACCTCTGGGTAGCTTCAGCCTTAGAACACCGTCGTACATCGTGTTCCAAAGCGTAGGACCTAGGATGGAGCCTTGTGGAACTCCCGCCGAGATATTCTTCACTATCTGTCCCCTGTCTGTGTTGTATACCAGGATCCGATTCTGGAAATAACTCCTCAGTATCCTGTACAGGTAGCTAGGGACCTTCAATCTGTGTAGCGCCTCGGCGATGGCCTCCCAGCTGGCACTATTGAAGGCGTTCTTCACGTCAATCAAAATCACCGCGCAGTAACGGTCGCCTCTTCGTTTTTGTTTAAGCGAGACCTGAGCTTTCTCGATAACTGTCCGAATAGCGTCCACTGTCGACTTTCCTTTCCGGAACCCGAACTGCATTTTCGACAATCCGTGGTCATCCTCCGTGCATTTCACCAGTCTGTTGAGAATAACCCTTTCCAAGAGCTTTCCCAAAGTATCCAACAAACAAATAGGCCTATACGACGCTGGATCTCCAGGTGGCTTTCCTGGTTTCGGGAGCAGCACCAACTTTTGTATCTTCCATTCCGCAGGGAAGAGACCGTCATCCAGGCATTTCTGCAGCACCACCCTGAACATGTCGGGGAAAGCAAGGATCGCCGATTTCAGGGCCACATTGGGGATTCCGTCGGGGCCGGGTGCTTTTTTCAACTTTAGACCTTTTGCCACCGCGATGAGTTCTTCGTTGGTGACATGTGCGTTCTCTGCTTCGTCCTCACCGTACAGTGTGGGTGGCCACGTCGGTGGGTCGTGCTGCGGAAAGAGTCCATTCACAATGACCTCGAGTTTTTCCGGACATAATTCCATGGGAGTCGTTGAACTACGGAATTTCGCCATCACGATTCGATATGCTTCACCCCAAGGATTTGCGTCGACGTCTCGACACAGCTCCCTATAGCAGTTCGATTTGCTCCTACGTATCTCTCGTTTCAAGGCGGCTCTGGTCGCTCGGAAAGACGCGCGGTGCTCCTCTCTCTCTACATCGGTTCGTGCCCTCTGGACTCTTCTTCTGGCTCGTAGACAGTTAGCGCGGAGGATGCTGAGTGTCTCGTTCCACCAGTAGGCTGGCTCGCTGGCGCAATGTAGTGTGACCTGATAATACGTCGACTCATTGAGGTTGACTTCTGCTTAATGCGACAATTTGTGTTCAGCATAGTTAGATTCAGCGATAACAGGTCCGTGATGCCCTTAGATGTTCTGGACTGCACGCGCGCTACAATGTGGGCAGCAGCGTGTACCCTATTCCGAGAGGAACGGGAAATCACTGAAATGCTCATTTAGTCGAGATTATGGATTGAAATGGTCCATATGAACCTGTAATTCCCAGTAAGTGCTGGTCATTAGCTAGCGTTGATTACGTCCCTGCCCTTTGTACACACCCCCGTCGCTACTACCGATGGTTTATTTAGTGAGGTCTTTGAAGGTGAACATTTGCAGGCCCCCTCGCTGGGACTACATTTGATTCGCTGAAATTGACCGAACTTGATGATTTAGAGGAAGTAAAAGTTGTAACAAGGTTTCCGTAGGTGAACCTGCGGAAGGATCATTATCGTATCTTTTATGGTAATCTGTAGAATGGAAGACCGAACGCGTTGGGGTCTTGACAAATAACCATGCGTTACCCAGTGGTTGTTTTGCGAGGACAAGGAGTTGTGCCCTACTCGTTCCTCTGTTGTACGAACGTACGTTTAATGCTCTCCTGGCCAGTCCGTTATGTTTCAATCCAATACCCAAAATGTTTGTGTTTCTATATTTTACTTACCAATTTAACTATATGTTTAACTATATTTATACTTATCATCGCTAGAACTAGACTACGATGCTTATGCATTTGCGGAAACTTACCTGGACTCTTCTGTACAAGAAATTATACTATTTCCTTCGTGTTTTTCGGTCTATCGTTGCGACAGAAACACGCTTAATAGCGATAAGCGAACTGGCGGTGGGGTGCTTGTTGCGGTCCATCGTCGCATCATCAGTACAGAGGTTGCTCGAGCCGAAAACAATGAAGCGATCTGTGTTAAACTGAAAACATTGAATGGAAATGTATTTTTGTTTTGTGGATATATTCCACCTACCTCGAATATCGCTCGTTACCACTCGTTCGTTGTGTTTGTTGACTCCGTTATGAACATCGTTCAGCCGGGTGACACTGTGTTCGTGAGTGGAGATTTCAACCTACCGAATTTAAATTGGAATCAGTTTGTGATATACCGAATCAAAACAATAAATATTTGGATTTGGTGTTCACCACTGACACCGAATTATGTCAAGTTGTTGTGACAGACCCGATTATTAAGCACGAAATTCACCACTTCGCTATGCAAATCACGATCACTATTGCTACACTGCGCGAAATGGAAGTTGAGAAGTCCAGGAGGCACTTAAATCTTAACTTAATGGACGCGACGTTGGTTAAAGAAGCACTAAGGAGTGTTCCGTGGAATGACATCTTCATATCGTCAGCTGATTTTGAACGTGATGAAGAAAGTTATAGGCAGCACGCCACATCAATGTTTGAGTTTCTTAACTCAATCGATGTTTTTCACTGCGGACTCGAATGTTCTACGGTTGTATGCAACAGTGTAGACTTCAACGTTATGTCGCTGTATTTCGTGCTGTTCACCATTTTCGCAAGGTTTGCCCCTTTTAATAGGGTCTACCCGAAATCGACAACCTCGTACCCGGAATGGTTTTCATCAGCTGTTATTCGAGTTCTCTAGGACAAACGAAAAGCGTTGAGAAAAATGCATAAGAACAGAAATCCGGAAATTGTTACTTCTTACAAACAGCTGCTGCGGTCGTTCAAAGTGTTACACAGAGAAGCGTATCAAGTGTACATCACTGGGATCCAGAATGAGATAAAGGAAAACCCGAAGTCGTTTTGGAAATTCGTGAATAGCAGACGAAAAAATAGGGGGAATCCGGACGTGATAAGTTACGGTAACCGATCTTCAACTTGTGGACAAGAGACCGCCGAGCTCTTTGGGGAGTATTTCAAGAGCGTTCATCAAAATGACCAACAGAATCGTCAACTCTTCGATTGACAGGACCGATGACCTGTTGGTTCTCTCGCATCGTGAAGTGAATCAAAGTCTATCGGATTTGGACCCGGGTAAGTCAGCAGGACCAGATAGACTCCCCGCAAAACTTCTGAAAGAAATCAAGGATGAACTTATCGAACCCTTGACTACTCTATTCAATTACTCGCTTACGTCCGGCTACTTCTCGCCACTGTGGAAAATCTCGCACATTACTCTAATCCATAAGAAGGGCCCACGTTTAGATGTCGAAAACTGGGTGTTGCAACCCAGTCTGCGATGCCAAAGTTATTTGAACGACTTGTTTACTCTCGCCTTTATGAACGTATTATCGACCGTGTGTCAGCAGCACAACATGGTTTCGTAAAAGGAAAGTCAGTTGTGACGAACACAGATATGAGCAAGGCATTCGATGTAGTAGGAATTAGCAGCATAATGCGCGCGGTGGCTGATTTCGACATTCACGGAAAAATGTTCGAATGGATTGGGACGTATCTGGAGAGCAGAACACAATATGTGAAAGTGCATAACAACGCATCCAGGTCTTTCGGTGTTAGTTCAGGTGTTCCGCAACGGACTGAGTGTAAACCCCAGCAAGTGCTCCGTTATTACTTACAACAGGAGAGCTCAGCCGATAACTTTCGACTATAGGCTAGGAGGTACGGATCTATAACGAGTAGAGTATGTCCGAGACTTAGGCGTGACGATGGATCAATCCCTCACGTTTAACCTCCACCTAGAACGAATAATCAAGGAAGCATTGTACGGTCTAAACTCGACTTTGCGAGTGTAGTGTGGCGACTGCAATACGATCTGCATATCCAAAGATTATAAATTGTCCAGAAAAAGTTCCTGAAGTTTGCGCTGAGGAATTTAGGATGGAGAGGAGAACACCTGCCAGTATACGAAGATCTCTGCTGTTTAGTAGACATGGTAGACTATCAAAAGTAGACGCAGAATCGCGGATATGACTTTCTTCTGTAAACTATTGAGCGGACGGATAAGAAGCCCGTCTCTCTACGAACGGATAAATTTTAACACCAGCCCCGTTTCTCTTCGTCGCCGGAGGGTTTTTGATCCACCTCTGAGGTCCAGAAATTACACCCAGCACGAACCTACAACTCGATTCATGCGTGAGTTTAACATGCTGCAAGAAGTGATTTCCATAAATATGACAACAGAAGAAATTCGAAGAAGACTACGATTATTTTTAAGTGGCCAACTAAATTTGTTTTATTTCTGTTTTCATGTTTAGTTTTTATGATGAGTTTTATTTTCCATGTTTAGTTTTTAAGAAAGATAACGGGCTTGCAGCCTATAATCTAATAAACATTACATTACATTACAATATATGTCGCTAGCTCTCGGGCTGCGCGCATTTGCGTAATGGTGTTTTTCTACCTTCAGTGGAGGAAAAACATTGAAGATAATCGAACGCGGTTACATTCGTGGTGTACTGCGGCTTGATGAACACATCTCACAAGCATATCGCGCGTGTTATGTGCCATCATCATATAAAGATGTCGACTCTTCCTATCATTGTGAAGCAACATTCGTAAAGCGTAGGATTGTTCACCCTTTCAAGGGAACGTGAGCTGGGTTTAGACCATCATGAAACAGGTTAGTTTTACCCTCCTGGTGTGCGTACGCGCTATCTTAACGGAATTTCTGTGCAGTACGAGAGGAACCACAGGTACGAACCACTGGCTCAATACTAGTTCGGCCGGACTTTGGTATAACGCTACGTTCGTTGGAGTATGCCTGAACGCCTCTAAGGTCGTAACCAAAACGAGCTGATAGTGTCCTCCCATAGGTGGTCGTTGGTCGTATGGCAGCAAACCCGCAAAGTTTGCTAGCGTGATTGCACGCTGGCATCTTATTGATCTCAAGCAGACGAAACCTTTGCGCGGTACCACTCGGCAAGTATACTGAGATAGTGGAACGCTGGTGGTGTTGCAAAGCATCAAGATATGATGTCGATACCTGAGGCCTCCTACAAACGATAGGTTTACAGGCAGGGAGTTGCGAGTTGCAGAGGGGTGTACACTTCGATCCTCTCAGACTACCCTTGCTTGAATTGGCGGCTATAGGTGTTCGCTCGATGGGCAGCGATGCCCGTTGGGTGAACATATGCGCTGCGGCGTGTGTTGTGTGTGTAAGGGGGAAGTCCTACGGTAGCTTAGTGCTGCACGTGGTGGCTTCCCCCTTTTTTCATTAAGTCGCTTTGCGTCTGGTAGTATGCAATTGTGCGTGTGTGTGTGAAATTATTCCATGTCAAGGAATACAAAGTGTCATGTGTTGGAAAAGTCACACACAGCACAGCACACAACAGTTGTGTGTGCAGTCTTGCCCTCGTGATGCGCTATGCGATGGGCGAGTGCGTCGTGTGATGTGTTGTGAGTCTCGTTCGAGAGAAGTCCTACGGCAGTTTAGTGCTGTACGTGGTGGCTTCTCTCTTTTTTCATGAAGTCGTTTTGCGCCTGGTAGTATGCAATTGTGCGTGTGTGTGAAATTATTCCATGTCCCGGAATGCAAGGTGTCAAGTGTTGGAAAAGTCCCCCACACAGCATAGCACAGAGTGATGTGTGATGCGCTATGCGCTACGCGCTGTCGGGGTTTGGTGTGTGGTGCGTCGTAAGAGAGAAGTCCCCCTCTGGTAGCTTAGTGCTGCCCGCGCGTGGTGACTTCTCTCTGTTTTCATAAAGTCGCTTTGCGCCTGGTAGTATGCAACCGTGCATGCGTGTGTGTGTGTGTGTGTGTGTGTGTGTTTTTGGCAGACTTATCTCACTTCTTAACTAGGCGAACCTAGCCAGAATTTTCACCTGCCCCCGGGCTTCTGAATGCCAAAGGGGGACTAGGCTCTGCGGAATGCACGTATCTGCATGCTCGTGCTGTTTCAGTCCTGACCGAGAAATTGTCGGACAATCGCGCAGGTGCTAAGGATGACCGACTTTTGGATGCCGGCCAATTCCTTCTCCATATTCAACACCTTTAGCGCTTCCAGAAGTGTCTTCGGGACAATTCCAGTTCCAGAGAGAACGACTGGAACAATTCTTGGGACCTCCCTTAGCCCCCACAGTTCCTTGAGCTCCACGGCCAATGGTCGGTACTTGCAGATTTTGCGACCGTGGGTCTCCTCCAGATTCTGGTTCAGTGGAATAGCGACATCGATGATGGTGACTTTGCGGTCGCTCTTGTCGTAAACCATTATATCTGGGCGGTTGTGGTGGATCGAGAGGTCGGTCAGAACAGTGCGATCCCAGTACAGCTTGAAACGGTCATTTTCCAGGACAGGTGCAGGCAGGTACCGGTAGTTTGGTACGTTGTCTTCCAGTAGAGCACATTGGAGCGCCAGTTGTCGATGAACAATACGGGCCACGTTGTTGTGGCGCTCGGTGTAGGCTGCGTTGGCCAAAACGGGACAGCCTCCCATAATGTGCTCTATGTTTTCACCTGGTTGATGGCACATCCGGCAAATGTCATCAACGTCTTGATGCCAGACGTACCGCCTGCAGTTTCTCGTCGGCATTATCCTGTCCTGGATGGCTATCATGTCGGCTTCTACTACTGAAGAGAGTTCACCACGCGTTAGCCACAGATTAGATGCGGCCTTGTCGACGTGTGGCCGGTCCAGTTGATGGGGGTGGGCACCATGCACTGCCTTCTGCTTCCAAGCTGCAATATTCTCCTCCACTGTCTGCAGATTGCAGTTGAGTTGGTACTCCGCTTGCGCCAAGTGCAGAGCGCTGTATCCTCTGTCGGCGGCGCAGACAGCCCGGTATAGCGCGTTTTGGTTGGCGCGTTCTGCGAAGTACTCGCGCAGTTGTCGTACCTGGGCAACACACAGTGCAGATATGTCGACTATTCCAAGTCCCCCTTCTTTGCGTGGCAGTGAAACTCTCTCCAGTGCCGATTGAGGATGGTGCATTCCGGCCTCTTTAAATGCTTTCCTCATCCTCCTCTCAAGGTCCTCTAGGTCAGTTTTGCTCCATTTGACTACACCAAAACTGAAGGTCAGCAGGGGAACCGCGAATGTGTTGATCGCGCGTACCTTGTTCCCCGCGTTGAGGAAAGTCCTCAGGACACAGTTCACTCGACTCAAGAACTTGTCTCGCAGCTCCGTCTTGATGTCGGAGTGGCGAATCCCGGTGAGCTGTCGGAATCCAAGATATTTATAGGATTCGCCACGAACCATGTCTCTTATAAACTCGCCGTCATAGACCTCGTAGCCTCCGGATTCGGTAAGTTGTCCTTTCAGCAGGTGGACACAGCGACACTTGTCGAGGCCGAACTCCATACAGATGTCCCTACTTATGTCTTCGACAACCCGGATAGCTACACCTAGACGCTGACGTGAATCAGCGTAGACCTTGAGATCGTCCATGTAAAAGGTATGGGTCACTTCTTCGTGGGCGCCGTCGCCATACCTTATTTTATAGCCATGACCGTTTCTATTGAGCGTCCTACTGAGGGGGTTCAGTGCCAGACAAAACCAAAGCGGGCTGAAAGAGTCGCCTTGGAATATCCCCCTCTTTATCTGCAGCGTTCTAGACTGCAACACATTTTCCCCATCACTGAGGTGCAGAGACGTACTCCACTACCTCATCGCATGCTGCAGGAACCTAACGACGACGGGATCAATTTTGTAGAGCTCCAATACCCGGACGAGAAACGAGTGAGGTATGGAGTCATAAGCCTTCCTGTAATCGATGTAGGCCATACTTAGGTTCCGCTGGTTATATACCGCCTGGCCGACTATGGCTGCGTCGATGATGGCCTGGTCTTTGCAGCCATGCGTATTTTTCCTGCATCCTTTCTGCTCTTCTGCGATGATGTGATGCTGTTCGCAGTGAGCAGAAACTTTGGCGGTAATTATGCTGCTCAGTATTTTGTACAGACTCGATAGGCACGTTATCGGTCTGTACTTTGATGGGTTCAATGTGTTGCTGTCTTTCGGGAGGAGGAAGGTGACGCCACGGGTGGCGAATTCAGGAAGGTTGTGTGGGTCACGTAGCACCTTGTTGAAGCACTCAGCTATCTTTGGATGTGCGACGGTCAGCTTCTTGTGCCAAAAGTTCTGGACACCATCGGGGCCCGGTGCTGCCCAGTTCCTCAGGTACCGCGAGGCTTCGCGGACATCGTTCTCTCCGACGATGATAGCTGGCATCTCTCCAATTTCACCACAACTCTCCTCCTCCCGTCTTAACCACATTTGCCCGTCGCGATGTTCTACTGGGGTCTCCCAAATACCAGCCCAGAAGTTCGTCACATCGCTAATATCTGGAAAACCTTCGCGGTAGTCGGGCTTCTCGTCGCTAATGTGGTCGTAGAACGCTTTTTCGTTATCTCTGAACATCCGATTTTGTTCCTGGCGCTTTGCAGAGTCAGAGTAACGTTTCAGCCGTTTAGTTAGGACGCTCAATTGCTGTACCAGTGTGTCGAGTTTTTCCGTCAGCTGGTGAGCTCCCAGCTGGCGAAGTTCAGTAGGCCGCACGATCACAGCAACTTGGCGACATAATTTCGCCGATCTGCTGCCTCTTTTGTACGCCATCAGTCTTCCAATTGCGGCGCGCTTGTTTAGGATCCGTTGCTCCAATCTCCTTCGCCATGGAGGCTCACGCCTTTCACGGAGATGTTGGAGCAGTCCGCCTCTTGGCCTAATACGGTATCCTAAACTTTTGGCGGTCGCCACAGCAGCACAGTAAACTTTCAGTTGCAGCTCCTCCATGTTCTCAGCATCAACCAAGTGCAGCGGAAGAACGTGCTCGTTCATGAGCTTTACTGCACTTGTCAGCCTGCGGGAATGCTGCAACTTCGGGATCCTGGGGCGCGACAATGGGTCTGTGTCGCGGAACTGTGAGATCGCCTCGTCGTAGTGGAAGGCCAGATCGCGTAGTAGTTGTTGATCTGGCTGTGGGTCTTCCGGCTCAGGGGGTTGTAGTACTGTGGCCTCCACTGGTGCTGATTCGCGTGCCCCACTCGCGAATGAATTGCTCAGCCGTACTGAACTTCGTCTCGACACATCGCTTGCTCTGTTGTTCCTGGAGCTTATTTCTCTCTGCACCTGCTGCTTGATCTCGTCGATTTGCGTTTGGGAGAGCATGTTGTTGCGTACTATCGCTCTACGCCTCGCGTTCATCGCGTTCTGATCAAGCCTCCCGACGAACTCTGGATACGCTTCCTCGAACATTGTTAGTATTCGAGGGCGACCGCTCATGTCCGTCTCCAAAGCAGTGCAGATGTAATAGGCGCGGATCACGAATTCAGTCATTTCGTGTGTCCACATGATCCGGCGCCTAGTGGTACCCACAAGTGTGGACGACTGTCGTCTGGCAGTCGCAACACGTCTCGTAGGCGCAGCGTTTCTTGGGTGATGTCGATGGCTGCTGTTTCCGTGTGGCGGTAGCTCTTCGGGTTGAACCCGGCTGGTGGCCCGCTCTTTCACATCGCCCTCCAGCCGCTGGCCGCTCGCTCTTACGCCCGTTCCAGGACCAGCTCCAGTTCGGGGACCCTCCTCGGGTGATCGCATTCTAATTATTCTTCGTGATCGTAGCTCCATTTTATTGGGTGTATCTCCTTTGCCCGGGAGACAGCGGGTTGGCAAGGCCTCCATGACCCGGGAGGCCTTCCCCGGGAGAGATATAGCGCTCTGACTCGCTCGCACCCCCTCACTTAGCCACTTTCGACACCCGTTCTCGGAGCCAAGACCAGGTGTGTGTTTCCAGTTCACGCCCGATCTAAAAATGTCGTCATATGATCTTCGTGGAGGCGTGAGATAGGAACATTTGAGACCAACAGGCAGGCTCCTACCCTATGTTGATCCCCATTTGAGAACCAATGGGGATCAACATAGGGTAGGGTTTTTTTTTTTTGGCAGACTTATCTCACTTCTTAACTAGGCGAACCTAGCCAGAATTTTCACCTGCCCCCGGGCTTCTGAATGCCAAAGGGGGACTAGGCTCTGCGGAATGCACGTATCTGCATGCTCGTGCTGTTTCAGTCCTGACCGAGAAATTGTCGGACAATCGCGCAGGTGCTAAGGATGACCGACTTTTGGATGCCGGCCAATTCCTTCTCCATGTTCAACACCTTTAGCGCTTCCAGAAGTGTCTTCGGGACAATTCCAGTTCCAGAGAGAACGACTGGAACAATTCTTGGGACCTCCCTTAGCCCCCACAGTTCCTTGAGCTCCACGGCCAATGGTCGGTACTTGCAGATTTTGCGACCGTGGGTCTCCTCCAGATTCTGGTTCAGTGGAATAGCGACATCGATGATGGTGACTTTGCGGTCGCTCTTGTCGTAAACCATTATATCTGGACGGTTGTGGTGGATCGAGAGGTCGGTCAGAACAGTGCGATCCCAGTACAGCTTGAAACGGTCATTTTCCAGGACAGGTGCAGGCAGGTACCGGTAGTTTGGTACGTTGTCTTCCAGTAGAGCTGATTGGAGCGCCAGTTGTCGATGAACAATACGGGCCACGTTGTTGTGGCGCTCGGTGTAGGCTGCGTTGGCCAAAACGGGACAGCCTCCCATAATGTGCTCTATGTTTTCACCTGGTTGATGGCACATCCGGCAAATGTCATCAACGTCTTGATGCCAGACGTACCGCCTGCAGTTTCTCGTCGGCATTATCCTGTCCTGGATGGCTATCATGTCGGCTTCTACTACTGAAGAGAGTTCACCACGCGTTAGCCACAGATTAGATGCGGCCTTGTCGACGTGTGGCCGATCCAGTTGATGGGGGTGGGCACCATGCACTGCCTTCTGCTTCCAAGCTGCAATCTTCTCCTCCACTGTCTGCAGATTGCAGTTGAGTTGGTACTCCGCTTGCGCCAAGTGCAGAGCGCTGTATCCTCTGTCGGCGGCGCAGACAGCCCGGTATAGCGCATTTTGGTTGGCGCGTTCTGCGAAGTACTCGCGCAGTTGTCGTACCTGGGCAACACACAGTGCAGATATGTCGACTATTCCAAGTCCCCCTTCTTTGCGTGGCAGTGAAACTCTCTCCAGTGCCGATTGAGGATGGTGCATTCCGGCCTCTTTAAATGCTTTCCTCATCCTCCTCTCAAGGTCCTCTAGGTCAGTTTTGCTCCATTTGACTACACCAAAACTGAAGGTCAGCAGGGGAACCGCGAATGTGTTGATCGCGCGTACCTTGTTCCCCGCGTTGAGGAAAGTCCTCAGGACACAGTTCACTCGACTCAAGAACTTGTCTCGCAGCTCCGTCTTGATGTCGGAGTGGCGAATCCCGGTGAGCTGTCGGAATCCAAGATATTTATAGGATTCGCCACGAACCATGTCTCTTATGAACTCGCCGTCATAGACCTCGTAACCTCCGGATTCGGTAAGCTGCCCTTTCAGCAGATGGACACAGCGGCACTTGTCAAGGCCGAACTCCATGCAGATGTCCCTGCTTATGTCTTCGACAACCCGGATAGCTACACCTAGACGCTGACGTGAATCAGCGTAGACCTTGAGATCATCCATGTAGAAGGTATGGGTCACTTCTTCGTGAGCGCCGTCGCCATACTTTATTTTATAGCCATGACCGTTTCTATTGAGCGTCCTACTGAGGGGGTTCAGTGCCAGACAAAACCAAAGCGGGCTGAAAGAGTCGCCTTGGAATATCCCCCTCTTTATCTGCAGCGTTCTAGACTGCAACACATTTTCCCCATCACTGAGGTGCAGAGACGTACTCCACTACCTCATCGCATGCTGCAGGAACCTAACGACGACGGGATCAATTTTGTAGAGCTCCAATACCCGGACGAGAAACGAGTGAGGTATGGAGTCATAAGCCTTCCTGTAATCGATGTAGGCCATACTTAGGTTCCGCTGGTTATATACCGCCTGGCCGACTATGGCTGCGTCGATGATGGCCTGGTCTTTGCAGCCATGCGTATTTTTCCTGCATCCTTTCTGCTCTTCTGCGATGATGTGATGCTATTCGCAGTGAGCAGAAACTTTGGCGGTAATTATGCTGCTCAGTATTTTGTACAGACTCGATAGGCACGTTATCGGTCTGTACTTTGATGGGTTCAATGTGTTGCTGTCTTTCGGGAGGAGGAAGGTGACGCCACGGGTGGCGAATTCAGGAAGGTTGTGTGGGTCACGTAGCACCTTGTTGAAGCACTCAGCTATCTTTGGATGTGCGACGGTCAGCTTCTTGTGCCAAAAGTTCTGGACACCATCGGGGCCCGGTGCTGCCCAGTTCCTCAGGTACCGCGAGGCTTCGCGGACATCGTTCTCTCCGACGATGATAGCTGGCATCTCTCCAATTTCACCACAACTCTCCTCCTCCCGTCTTAACCACATTTGCCCGTCGCGATGTTCTACTGGGGTCTCCCAAATACCAGCCCAGAAGTTCGTCACATCGCTAATATCTGGAAAACCTTCGCGGTAGTCGGGCTTCTCGTCGCTAATGTGGTCGTAGAACGCTTTTTCGTTATCTCTGAACATCCGATTTTGTTCCTGGCGCTTTGCAGAGTCAGAGTAACGTTTCAGCCGTTTAGTTAGGACGCTCAATTGCTGTACCAGTGTGTCGAGTTTTTCCGTCAGCTGGTGAGCTCCCAGCTGGCGAAGTTCAGTAGGCCGCACGATCACAGCAACTTGGCGACATAATTTCGCCGATCTGCTGCCTCTTTTGTACGCCATCAGTCTTCCAATTGCGGCGCGCTTGTTTAGGATCCGTTGCTCCAATCTCCTTCGCCATGGAGGCTCACGCCTTTCACGGAGATGTTGGAGCAGTCTGCCTCTTGGCCTAATACGGTATCCTAAACTTTTGGCGGTCGCCACAGCAGCACAGTAAACTTTCAGTTGCAGCTCCTCCATGTTCTCAGCATCAACCAAGTGCAGCGGTAGAACGTGCTCGTTCATGAGCTTTACTGCACTTGTCAGCCTGCGGGAATGCTGCAACTTCGGGATCCTGGGGCGCGACAATGGGTCTGTGTCGCGGAACTGTGAGATCGCCTCGTCGTAGTGGAAGACCAGATCGCGTAGTAGTTGTTGATCTGGCTGTGGGTCTTCCGGCTCAGGGGGTTGTTGTACTGTGGCCTCCACTGGTGCTGATTCGCGTGCCCCACTCGCGAATGAATTGCTCAGCCGTACTGAACTTCGTCTCGACACATCGCTTGCTCTGTTGTTCCTGGAGCTTATTTCTCTCTGCACCTGCTGCTTGATCTCGTCGATTTGCGTTTGGGAGAGCATGTTGTTGCGTACTATCGCTCTACGCCTCGCGTTCATCGCGTTCTGATCAAGCCTCTCGACG
Source organism: Toxorhynchites rutilus septentrionalis (assembly GCF_029784135.1). Lineage (NCBI taxonomy): Eukaryota > Metazoa > Arthropoda > Insecta > Diptera > Culicidae > Toxorhynchites > Toxorhynchites rutilus. Next base: position 170,548,000 of record NC_073745.1, read on the forward strand.
AACTCTGGATACGCTTCCTCGAACATTGTTAGTATTCGAGGGCGACCACTCATGTCCGTCTCCAAAGCAGTGCAGATGTAATAGGCGCGGATCACGAATTCATTCATTTCGTGTGTCCACATGATCCGGCGCCTAGTGGTACCCACAAGTGTGGACGACTGTCGTCTGGCAGTCGCAACACGTCTCGTAGGCGCAGTGTTTCTTGGGTGATGTCGATGGCTGCTGTTTCCGTGTGGCGGTAGCTCTTTGGGTTGAACCCGGCTGGTGGCCCGCTCTTGCACATCGCCCTCCAGCCGCTGGCCGCTCGCTCTTACGCCCGTTCCAGGACCAGCTCCAGTTCGGGGACCCTCCTCGGGTGATCGCATTCTAATTACTCTTCGTGAACGTAGCTCCATTTTCTGGGTGTATCTCCTTTGCCCGGGAGACAGCGGGTTGGCAAGGCCTCCATGACCCGGGAGGCCTTCCCCGGGAGAGATATAGCGCTCTGACTCGCTCGCACCCCCTCACTTAGCCACTTTCGACACCCGTTCTCGGAGCCAAGACCAGGTGTGTGTTTCCAGTTCACGCCCGATCTAAAAATGTCGTCATATGATCTTCGTGGAGACGTGAGATAGGAACATTTGAGACCAACAGGCAGGCTCCTACCCTATGTTGATCCCCATTTGAGAACCTTTTTTTTTCACCAGACTTATCTCACTTCTTAACTAGGCGAACCTAGCCAGAATTTTCACCTGCCCCCGGGCTTCTGAATGCCAAAGGGGGACTAGGCTCTGCGGAATGCACGTATCTGCATGCTCGTGCTGTTTCAGTCCTGACCGAGCAATTGTCGGACAATCGCGCAGGTGCTAAGGATGACCGACTTTTGGATGCCGGCCAATTCCTTCTCCATGTTCAACACCTTTAGCGCTTCCAGAAGTGTCTTCGGGACAATTCCAGTTCCAGAGAGAACGACTGGAACAATTCTTGGGACCTCCCTTAGCCCCCACAGTTCCTTGAGCTCCACGGCCAATGGTCGGTACTTGCAGATTTTGCGACCGTGGGTCTCCTCCAGATTCTGGTTCAGTGGAATAGCGACATCGATGATGGTGACTTTGCGGTCGCTCTTATCGTAAACCATTATATCTGGACGGTTGTGGTGGATCGAGAGGTCGGTCAGAACAGTGCGATCCCAGTACAGCTTGAAACGGTCATTTTCCAGGACAGGTGCAGGCAGGTACCGGTAGTTTGGTACGTTGTCTTCCAGTAGAGCACATTGGAGCGCCAGTTGTCGATGAACAATACGGGCCACGTTGTTGTGGCGCTCGGTGTAGGCTGCGTTGGCCAAAACGGGACAGACTCCCATAATGTGCTCTATGTTTTCACCTGGTTGATGGCACATCCGGCAAATGTCATCAACGTCTTGATGCCAGACGTACCGCCTGCAGTTTCTCGTCGGCATTATCCTGTCCTGGATGGCTATCATGTCGGCTTCTACTACTGAAGAGAGTTCACCACGCGTTAGCCACAGATTAGATGCGGCCTTGTCGACGTGTGGCCGATCCAGTTGATGGGGGTGGGCACCATGCACTGCCTTCTGCTTCCAAGCTGCAATCTTCTCCTCCACTGTCTGCAGATTGCAGTTGAGTTGGTACTCCGCTTGCGCCAAGTGCAGAGCGCTGTATCCTCTGTCGGCGGCGCAGACAGCCCGGTATAGCGCGTTTTGGTTGGCGCGTTCTGCGAAGTACTCGCGCAGTTGTCGTACCTGGGCAACACACAGTGCAGATATGTCGACTATTCCAAGTCCCCCTTCTTTGCGTGGCAGTGAAACTCTCTCCAGTGCCGATTGAGGATGGTGCATTCCGGCCTCTTTAAATGCTTTCCTCATCCTCCTCTCAAGGTCCTCTAGGTCAGTTTTGCTCCATTTGACTACACCAAAACTGAAGGTCAGCAGGGGAACCGCGAATGTGTTGATCGCGCGTACCTTGTTCCCCGCGTTGAGGAAAGTCCTCAGGACACAGTTCACTCGACTCAAGAACTTGTCTCGCAGCTCCGTCTTGATGTCGGAGTGGCGAATCCCGGTGAGCTGTCGGAATCCAAGATATTTATAGGATTCGCCACGAACCATGTCTCTTATGAACTCGCCGTCATAGACCTCGTAACCTCCGGATTCGGTAAGCTTCCCTTTCAGCAGATGGACACAGCGGCACTTGTCAAGGCCGAACTCCATGCAGATGTCCCTGCTTATGTCTTTGACAACCCGGATAGCTACACCTAGACGCTGACGTGAATCAGCGTAGACCTTGAGATCATCCATGTAGAAGGTATGGGTCACTTCTTCGTCGGCGCTCACGCCATGACCATACCTTATTTTATAGCCATGACCGTTTCTATTGAGCGTCCTACTGAGGGGGTTCAGTGCCAGACAAAACCAAAGCGGGCTGAAACAGTCGCCTTGGAATATCCCCCTCTTTATCTGCAGCGTTCTAGACTGCAACACATTTTCCCCATCACTGAGGTGCAGAGACGTACTCCACTGCCTCATCGCATGCTGCAGGAACCTAACGACGACGGGATCAATTTTGTAGAGCTCCAATACCCGGACGAGAAACGAGTGAGGTATGGAGTCATAAGCCTTCCTGTAATCGATGTAGGCCATACTTAGGTTCCGCTGGTTATATACCGCCTGGCCGACTATGGCTGCGTCGATGATGGCCTGGTCTTTGCAGCCATGCGTATTTTTCCTGCATCCTTTCTGCTCTTCTGCGATGATGTGATGCTGTTCGCAGTGAGCAGAAACTTTGACGGTAATTATGCTGCTCAGTATTTTGTACAGACTCGATAGGCACGTTATCGGTCTGTACTTTGATGGGTTCAATGTGTTGCTGTCTTTCGGGAGGAGGAAGGTGACGCCACGGGTGGCGAATTCAGGAAGGTTGTGTGGGTCACGTAGCACCTTGTTGAAGCACTCAGCTATCTTTGGATGTGCGACGGTCAGCTTCTTGTGCCAAAAGTTCTGGACACCATCGGGGCCCGGTGCTGCCCAGTTCCTCAGGTACCGCGAGGCTTCGCGGACATCGTTCTCTCCGACGATGATAGCTGGCATCTCTCCAATTTCACCACAACTCTCCTCCTCCCGTCTTAACCACATTTGCCCGTCGCGATGTTCTACTGGGGTCTCCCAAATACCAGCCCAGAAGTTCGTCACATCGCTAATATCTGGCAAACCTTCGCGGTAGTCGGGCTTCTCGTCGCTAATGTGGTCGTAGAACGCTTTTTCGTTATCTCTGAACATCCGATTTTGTTCCTGGCGCTTTGCAGAGTCAGAGTAACGTTTCAGCCGTTTAGTTAGGACGCTCAATTGCTGTACCAGTGTGTCGAGTTTTTCCGTCAGCTGGTGAGCTCCCAGCTGGCGAAGTTCAGTAGGCCGCACGATCACAGCAACTTGGCGACATAATTTCGCCGATCTGCTGCCTCTTTTGTACGCCATCAGTCTTCCAATTGCGGCGCGCTTGTTTAGGATCCGTTGCTCCAATCTCCTTCGCCATGGAGGCTCACGCCTTTCACGGAGATGTTGGAGCAGTCCGCCTCTTGGCCTAATACGGTATCCTAAACTTTTGGCGGTCGCCACAGCAGCACAGTAAACTTTCAGTTGCAGCTCCTCCATGTTCTCAGCATCAACCAAGTGCAGCGGTAGAACGTGCTCGTTCATGAGCTTTACTGCACTTGTCAGCCTGCGGGAATGCTGCAACTTCGGGATCCTGGGGCGCGACAATGGGTCTGTGTCGCGGAACTGTGAGATCGCCTCGTCGTAGTGGAAGACCAGATCGCGTAGTAGTTGTTGATCTGGCTGTGGGTCTTCCGGCTCAGGGGGTTGTTGTACTGTGGCCTCCACTGGTGCTGATTCGCGTGCCCCACTCGCGAATGAATTGCTCAGCCGTACTGAACTTCGTCTCGACACATCGCTTGCTCTGTTGTTCCTGGAGCTTATTTCTCTCTGCACCTGCTGCTTGATCTCGTCGATTTGCGTTTGGGAGAGCATGTTGTTGCGTACTATCGCTCTACGCCTCGCGTTCATCGCGTTCTGATCAAGCCTCCCGACGAACTCTGGATACGCTTCCTCGAACATTGTTAGTATTCGAGGGCGACCGCTCATGTCCGTCTCCAAAGCAGTGCAGATGTAATAGGCGCGGATCACGAATTCATTCATTTCGTGTGTCCACATGATCCGGCGCCTAGTGGTACCCACAAGTGTGGACGACTGTCGTCTGGCAGTCGCAACACGTCTCGTAGGCGCAGCGTTTCTTGGGTGATGTCGATGGCTGCTGTTTCCGTGTGGCGGTAGCTCTTCGGGTTGAACCCGGCTGGTGGCCCGCTCTTGCACATCGCCCTCCAGCCGCTGGCCGCTCGCTCTTACGCCCGTTCCAGGACCAGCTCCAGTTCGGGGACCCTCCTCGGGTGATCGCATTCTAATTATTCTTCGTGATCGTAGCTCCATTTTATTGGGTGTATCTCCTTTGCCCGGGAGACAGCGGGTTGGCAAGGCCTCCATGACCCGGGAGGCCTTCCCCGGGAGAGATATAGCGCTCTGACTCGCTCGCACCCCCTCACTTAGCCACTTTCGACACCCGTTCTCGGAGCCAAGACCAGGTGTGTGTTTCCAGTTCACGCCCGATCTAAAAATGTCGTCATATGATCTTCGTGGAGGCGTGAGATAGGAACATTTGAGACCAACAGGCAGGCTCCTACCCTATGTTGATCCCCATTTGAGAACCATTTTTTTTTTTTTTTTTTTTTTTGGCAGACTTATCTCACTTCTTAACTAGGCGAACCTAGCCAGAATTTTCACCTGCCCCCGGGCTTCTGAATGCCAAAGGGGGACTAGGCTCTGCGGAATGCACGTATCTGCATGCTCGTGCTGTTTCAGTCCTGACCGAGAAATTGTCGGACAATCGCGCAGGTGCTAAGGATGACCGACTTTTGGATGCCGGCCAATTCCTTCTCCATGTTCAACACCTTTAGCGCTTCCAGAAGTGTCTTCGGGATAATTCCAGTTCCAGAGAGAACGACTGGAACAATTCTTGGGACCTCCCTTAGCCCCCACAGTTCCTTGAGCTCCACGGCCAATGGTCGGTACTTGCAGATTTTGCGACCGTGGGTCTCCTCCAGATTCTGATTCAGTGGAATAGCGACATCGATGATGGTGACTTTGCGGTCGCTCTTGTCGTAAACCATTATATCTGGCCGGTTGTGGTGGATCGAGAGGTCGGTCAGAACAGTGCGATCCCAGTACAGCTTGAAACGGTCATTTTCCAGGACAGGTGCAGGCAGGTACCGGTAGTTTGGTACGTTGTCTTCCAGTAGAGCACATTGGAGCGCCAGTTGTCGATGAACAATACGGGCCACGTTGTTGTGGCGCTCGGTGTAGGCTGCGTTGGCCAAAACGGGACAACCTCCCATAATGTGCTCTATGTTTTCACCTGGTTGATGGCACATCCGGCAAATGTCATCAACGTCTTGATGCCAGATGTACCGCCTGCAGTTTCTCGTCGGCATTATCCTGTCCTGGATGGCTATCATGTCGGCTTCTACTACTGAAGAGAGTTCACCACGCATTAGCCACAGATTAGATGCGGCCTTGTCGACGTGTGGCCGGTCCAGTTGATGGGGGTGGGCACCATGCACTGTCTTCTGCTTCCAAGCTGCAATCTTCTCCTCCTCTGTCTGCAGATTGCAGTTGAGTTGGTACTCCGCTTGCGCCAAGTGCAGAGCGCTGTATCCTCTGTCGGCGGCGCAGACAGCCCGGTATAGCGCGTTCTGCGAAGTACTCGCGCAGTTGTCGTACCTGGGCAACACACAGTGCAGATATGTCGACTATTCCAAGTACCCCTTCTTTGCGTGGCAGTGAAACTCTCTCCAGTGCCGATTGAGGATGGTGCATTCCGGCCTCTTTAAATGCTTTCCTCATCCTCCTCTCAAGGTCCTCTAGGTCAGTTTTGCTCCATTTGACTACACCAAAACTGAAGGTCAGCAGGGGAACCGCGAATGTGTTGATCGCGCGTACCTTGTTCCCCGCGTTGAGGAAAGTCCTCAGGACACAGTCCACTCGACTCAAGAACTTGTCTCGCAGCTCCGTCTTGATGTCGGAGTGGCGAATCCCGGTGAGCTGTCGGAATCCAAGATATTTATAGGATTCGCCACAAACCATGTCTCTTATGAACTCGCTGTCATAGACCTCGTAACCTCCGGATTCGGTAAGCTGCCCTTTCAGCAGATGGACACAGCGGCACTTGTCGAGGCCGAACTCCATGCAGATGTCCCTGCTTATGTCTTCGACAACCCGGATAGCTACACCTAGACGCTGACGTGAATCAGCGTAGACCTTGAGATCATCCATGTAGAAGGTATGGGTCACTTCTTCGTGGGCGCCGTCGCCATACCTTATTTTATAGCCATGACCGTTTCTATTGAGCGTCCTACTGATCTGTTTTTTTTTTGGCAGACTTATCTCACTTCTTAACTAGGCGAACCTAGCCAGAATTTTCACCTGCCCCCGGGCTTCTGAATGCCAAAGGGGGACTAGGCTCTGCGGAATGCACGTATCTGCATGCTCGTGCTGTTTCAGTCCTGACCGAGAAATTGTCGGACAATCGCGCAGGTGCTAAGGATGACCGACTTTTGGATGCCGGCCAATTCCTTCTCCATATTCAACACCTTTAGCGCTTCCAGAAGTGTCTTCGGGACAATTCCAGTTCCAGAGAGAACGACTGGAACAATTCTTGGGACCTCCCTTAGCCCCCACAGTTCCTTGAGCTCCACGGCCAATGGTCGGTACTTGCAGATTTTGCGACCGTGCGTCTCCTCCAGATTCTGGTTCAGTGGAATAGCGACATCGATGATGGTGACTTTGCGGTCGCTCTTGTCGTAAACCATTATATCTGGCCGGTTGTGGTGGATCGAGAGGTCGGTCAGAACAGTGCGATCCCAGTACAGCTTGAAACGGTCATTTTCCAGGACAGGTGCAGGCAGGTACCGGTAGTTTGGTACGTTGTCTTCCAGTAGAGCACATTGGAGCGCCAGTTGTCGATGAACAATACGGGCCACGTTGTTGTGGCGCTCGGTGTAGGCTGCGTTGGCCAAAACGGGACAGCCTCCCATAATGTGCTCTATGTTTTCACCTGGTTGATGACACATCCGGCAAATGTCATCAACGTCTTGATGCCAGACGTACCGCCTGCAGTTTCTCGTCGGCATTATCCTGTCCTGGATGGCTATCATGTCGGCTTCTACTACTGAAGAGAGTTCACCACGCGTTAGCCACAGATTAGATGCGGCCTTGTCGACGTGTGGCCGGTCCAGTTGATGGGGGTGGGCACCATGCACTGCCTTCTGCTTCCAAGCTGCAATCTTCTCCTCCACTGTCTGCAGATTGCAGTTGAGTTGGTACTCCGCTTGCGCCAAGTGCAGAGCGATGTATCCTCTGTCGGCGGCGCAGACAGCCCGGTATAGCGCGTTTTGGTTGGCGCGTTCTGCGAAGTACTCGCGCAGTTGTCGTACCTGGGCAACACACAGTGCAGATATGTCGACTATTCCAAGTCCCCCTTCTTTGCGTGGCAGTGAAACTCTCTCCAGTGCCGATTGAGGATGGTGCATTCCGGCCTCTTTAAATGCTTTCCTCATCCTCCTCTCAAGGTCCTCTAGGTCAGTTTTGCTCCATTTGACTACACCAAAACTGAAGGTCAGCAGGGGAACCGCGAATGTGTTGATCGCGCGTACCTTGTTCCCCGCGTTGAGGAAAGTCCTCAGGACACAGTTCACTCGACTCAAGAACTTGTCTCGCAGCTCCGTCTTGATGTCGGAGTGGCGAATCCCGGTGAGGTGTCGGATTCCAAGATATTTATAGGATTCGCCACGAACCATGTCTCTTATGAACTCGCCGTCATGAACCTCGTAACCTCCGAATTCGGTAAGCTGCCCTTTCAGCAGATGGACACAGCGGCACTTGTCGAGGCCGAACTCCATGCAGATGTCCCTGCTTATGTCTTCGACAACCCGGATAGCTACACCTAGACGCTGACGTGAATCAGCGTAGACCTTGAGATCATCCATGTAGAAGGTATGGGTCACTTCTTCGTGGGCGCCGTCGCCATACCTTATTTTATAGCCATGACCGTTTCTATTGAGCGTCCTACTGAGGGGGTTCAGTGCCAGACAAAACCAAAGCGGGCTGAAAGAGTCGCCTTGGAATATCCCCCTCTTTATCTGCAGCGTTCTAGACTGCAACACATTTTCCCCATCACTGAGGTGCAGAGACGTACTCCACTGCCTCATCGCATGCTGCAGGAACCTAACGACGACGGGATCAATTTTGTAGAGCTCTAATACCCGGACGAGAAACGAGTGAGGTATGGAGTCATAAGCCTTCCTGTAATCGATATAGGCCATGCTTAGGTTCCGCTGGTTATAAACCGCCTGGCCGACTATGGCTGCGTCGATGATGGCCTGGTCTTTGCAGCCATGCGTATTTTTCCTGCATCCTTTCTGCTCTTCTGCGATGATGTGATGCTGTTCGCAGTGAGCAGAAACTTTGGCGGTAATTATGCTGCTCAGTATTTTGTACAGACTCGATAGGCACGTTATCGGTCTGTACTTTGATGGGTTCAATGTGTTGCTGTCTTTCGGGAGGAGGAAGGTGACGCCACGGGTGGCGAATTCAGGAAGGTTGTGTGGGTCACGTAGCACCTTGTTGAAGCACTCAGCTATCTTTGGATGTGCGACGGTCAGCTTCTTGTGCCAGAAGTTCTGAACACCATCGGGGCCCGGTGCTGCCCAGTTCCTCAGGTACCGCGAGGCTTCGCGGACATCGTTCTCTCCGACGATGATAGCTGGCATCTCTCCAATTTCACCACAACTCTCCTCCTCCCGTCTTAACCACATTTGCCCGTCGCGATGTTCTACTGGGGTCTCCCAAATACCAGCCCAGAAGTTCGTCACATCGCTAATATCTGGCAAACCTTCGCGGTAGTCGGGCTTCTCGTCGCTAATGTGGTCGTAGAACGCTTTCTCGTTATCTCTGAACATCCGATTTTGTTCCTGGCGCTTTGCAGAGTCAGAGTAACGTTTCAGCCGTTTTGTAAGGACGCTCAATTGCTGTACCAGTGTGTCGAGTTTTTCCGTCAGCTGGTGAGCTCCCAGCTGGCGAAGTTCAGTAGGCCGCACGATCACAGCAACTTGGCGACATAATTTCACCGATCTGCTGCCTCTTTTGTACGCCATCAGTCTTCCAATTGCGGCGCGCTTGTTTAGGATCCGTTGCTCCAATCTCCTTCGCCATGGAGACTCACGCCTTTCACGGAGATGTTGGAGCAGTCCGCCTCTTGGCCTAATACGGTATCCTAAACTTTTGGCGGTCGCCACAGCAGCGCAGTAAACTTTCAGTTGCAGCTCCTCCATGTTCTCAGCATCAACCAAGTGCAGCGGAAGAACGTGCTCGTTCATGAGCTTTACTGCACTTGTCAGCCTGCGGGAATGCTGCAACTTCGGGATCCTGGGGCGCGACAATGGGTCTGTGTCGCGGAACTGTGAGATCGCCTCGTCGTAGTGGAAGACCAGATCGCGTAGTAGTTGTTGATCTGGCTGTGGGTCTTCCGGCTCAGGGGGTTGTTGTACTGTGGCCTCCACTGGTGCTGATTCGCGTGCCCCACTCGCGAATGAATTGCTCAGCCGTACTGAACTTCGTCTCGACACATCGCTTGCTCTGTTGTTCCTGGAGCTTATTTCTCTCTGCACCTGCTGCTTGATCTCGTCGATTTGCGTTTGGGAGAGCATGTTGTTGCGTACTATCGCTCTACGCCTCGCGTTCATCGCGTTCTGATCAAGCCTCTCGACGAACTCTGGATACGCTTCCTCGAACATTGTTAGTATTCGAGGGCGACCACTCATGTCCGTCTCCAAAGCAGTGCAGATGTAATAGGCGCGGATCACGAATTCATTCATTTCGTGTGTCCACATGATCCGGCGCCTAGTGGTACCCACAAGTGTGGACGACTGTCGTCTGGCAGTCGCAACACGTCTCGTAGGCGCAGTGTTTCTTGGGTGATGTCGATGGCTGCTGTTTCCGTGTGGCGGTAGCTCTTTGGGTTGAACCCGGCTGGTGGCCCGCTCTTGCACATCGCCCTCCAGCCGCTGGCCGCTCGCTCTTACGCCCGTTCCAGGACCAGCTCCAGTTCGTGGACCCTCCTCGGGTGATCGCATTCTAATTATTCTTCGTGATCGTAGCTCCATTTTATTGGGTGTATCTCCTTTGCCCGGGAGACAGCGGGTTGGCAAGGCCTCCATGACCCGGGAGGCCTTCCCCGGGAGAGATATAGCGCTCTGACTCGTTCGCACCCCCTCACTTAGCCACTTTCGACACCCGTTCTCGGAGCCAAGACCAGGTGTGTGTTTCCAGTTCACGCCCGATCTAAAAATGTCGTCATATGATCTTCGTGGAGGCGTGAGATAGGAACATTTGAGACCAACAGGCAGGCTCCTACCCTATGTTGATCCCCATTTGAGAACCAATTGTTCATCCATTCTTCAACGGTTTTGATTGCCTCTGTACCCAACATTTCGACTTCTTCTCGGGATTCTCCGATCACCGTCAATAAAGCATCATCAGCAAAACCAGTGATTTGTACGCCCCTGGGAAGCTTCAACAACAACACACCATCGTACATCGCGTTCCACAGTGTTGGGCCCAGAATGGAGCCTTGTGGAACCCCCGCTGTAATTTTATACGATTTCTGCCCTGTCACTGTATCATAAACTAAGACTCGGTTCTGGAAGTAGCTTTTCAGAATTTTACATACGTAGTCCGGGACTAGTAACCTATGTAGCGCTATCGCGATAGCTTCCCAACTGGCACTGTTGAATGCGTTTTTCACATCGATCGTGATTACGGCACAATAACGATTTCCGCGTCTTTTTTGCTTCAATGCTTTGCCGGCTGTCTCGGTTACTGACATGATAGCATCCATTGTCGATCTTTTTTTCCGGAACCCAAACTGCATTTTAGAGAGTCCGTATTCACCTTCACGTTCTGTGCACTTCATCAATCTGTTGAGAATGATCTTTTCCAGCAGCTTCCCGAGTGTGTCCAGAAGGCAGATGGAACGGTACGACGATGGATCCCCTGGAGGTTTCCCTGGTTTTGGTAGCAGTACCAGTCTTTGTCTTTTCCAGGTATCCGGAAAGTATCCATCATCGAGGCATTTCTGCAGCGTTGCCCTAAATATATCCGGGTACGCTTGAACCGCAGCTTTGACAGCCACGTTGGGGATTCCGTCTGGGCCTGGCGCTTTTTTAATTTTTTATTTTTTAACTGCCGCTATCAGCTCCTCTGTAGTAACTCTCTCGACAGAATCTTCGTTATGGTCGTATGGTGTAGGTGGCCAGCTCATAGGATCATGCTGCGGGAAAAGCCCTTCAATAATACTGTTCAGCTTGTCCGGGCAGGTCTCTTGGGGCGTCGAGGGACCTTTAAGTTTTGACATCACCACTCTATAGGCATTGCCCCAAGGATTCGCATCAACGTCGCGGCACAGTTCTTTGAAGCAGTTCTTTCTGCTGATTCTTATTTCGCTCTTGAGCGCGGCTCTCGCCGCTCTGAACACTTCCCTGCACTCTGTTCTTTCGGTGTCAATCCTAGCCCTTTGCATTCTCCGTCTGGCTCGGAGACAGCTTATCCGCAGTGTGTTAATTGTCTCGTTCCACCAATATACTGGACGGCGATCGTTTTTTGGCGTTGATTTCCGCATCATGGTGACGTCACATGCTCTCGTTACAACCTCTGTCAGTTCGACTGCATTTAAAGTAGAAGTTGTTCGATCCACCTGGAGTGCTTCGATGAAGAGGTTCTTGTCAAACTCCTTCAGCTTCCACTTCTTACACTTTGTTCTCGTCCCTCTCCTTGTTAATGGCGACTGAGTACTGACGGTGTAGCGAATCGCTTGGTGATCACTGTTGGTATAATCCTCGCACACTCTCCAGTTTATGTTCGATGCTAACGACGGGCTGCAGAAGGTTACATCAATAATTGACTCTCTCCCATCCCTGCGAAAAGTGCTAGTAGAGCCCTCATTAACTAGTCTTATATTCAGCTTTGACAGTCCTTCGAGCAGACTAAACCCCCTCGCATTGGTAAATCTGCTCCCCCACTCTACTGCCCAGGCGTTGAAGTCCCCGCCGATGACTATGGGATGCCGTCCGATGAGCTCTTCCGTTATATTGTGGAGCATCTGGTCGAACTGCTCAATCGTCCATCTCGGGGGTGCATAGCAGCTGCATACAAAGATGTCGTTAATTTTGACAATCACGAACCCTTCATATTCACTGGATACAACTTCCTGGAAGGGGTATTTTCCCAACGTCGTAATTGCGGCTATTTTAGCTTTATCGGTTACCCAATTTCCGTTGTCTGGGGGTACCTGATACGGCTCTGCTATGATCGCCACATCGCATTTGATTTCATATGCGGCTTGCCATAGCAATTGTTGTGCCGTGTCGCAGTGGTTGAGATTTATTTGTGTTACCTTCATTTACTTGTTGCTGCCAGCGCTCTTTTAAAGAATGGGCATCTCGAGCCTCCGGTGACGTGATCGTTATCTACCTCCGTCGTACAGAGCATGCATCTTGGAGGCTTAGTACACATTTTCGCTAAGTGCCCCTTATTACCGCATCTTAAGCAAGAGTCCGATCTATCAGGTCCATTGCAGTTTCTAGATTGGTGGTCAAAGTCCATGCATTTAAAGCATCTCATCATTTGCTGAATAGCCCTTAGAGGGCACACCGTCCATCCAACTTTTATCTTGCCAGTCTCTAGCAGTTTTCTTGCTGCGATTCTTGGCAGTTTTATCACTGCTGTTTGTGTACCTCCAAATGCTTTCCTCAGTCGAATTGTTAAGGAGACATCGCTAAGTTCGAACTGTTCGTTCAGGGCTTCTCTCAGCTCGTCGTCTGTTGTGATCTCATCCAGATTTCTACATTCGATCGCTATCTCTTGGGAAAGAGCCCTAACTTTCGCCGTTTCTCCCAGAGATTTTTCGACTAGCTCTCTATATGTCAAACTTTTAATCGTTGGGTTCTTCTTCAATTCAAACAACATTTCTCCATTCTGTGTTCGTCTGTGTGTGGCCACGTTTTCCCCAAGATTCTGTAAGGACGGATCTTCTTTCACCTTCCGCAGGATCTCGGCATAGGTCGCAACCCCCGCTGCGCTCACAATAAGAGCTTCTGGTTTCTGCCTCTCCATCTTAGGCTTAGTTTTTCCTTTCTTTTTGTTTTCTTTTTTCTTCCTTTCGACTGTATGCCACCCGTTCGGATCTTCATTGTTTTGCTTATTTTCACCCCTAGCACCTTCACTGCCATCTTTGTGTTTTTTCGTCTCCTTCTTTTCTTCTGGAGTTTGTCTTCTCCTCTTTGCGGTTAGTGGGGTAGAGTCTACCGTCGGTGTCAAGATCACTTCCTTTGCCTTACTCTGCACAGCTTCTTTCAGAGCATTCTCCGCTTTTTCTGCTCTTGCCCGCCAGGTCTGCTGTTCACGTTCAGCTATCGCAAGCGCGGATCTTATTTTTACGGTAAGAGTTCTTATCACCGCATGAACATTACTACGAGGTTTGATGTATTCGTAGAGTTCTTCACTTGCCTTCATGGCTTCGCTCAGCTTAGTTCTCACATGCAGGCTTGGCTGCTCGTCCGCGGTTTTGCTGTTGTTGGATTTTGGTACCTGATATTGGTTCAAAATCGGTGATCTCATAACCTGTCCCCTTCTTGCGAAGATGTTTACGTCTTCTTGTTCGCTCTCGATCGAACGATTTTCGATTGTATTTTGTGTGTACTCCATATGTAAGTGGGTCCCACCTTCAGGCCGCTATCTCCACTCGGAATGTGCAGTCGCTTAAGTGATCCCATGGTTGTCTATGCAAGCAGGGAGGTCATGCAAAGGGTTGGCACGATCCTTCATGGGGTATCGTGCTCAGAGCCGGATCAGCGCAAGACAGGAATGCAACATCTGAGCCCACACGATCAACGAGTTTTGAACGTACCTGAAGGCCTGCCAGGTTTTTAACGGGACGGAGGCAGTCACGCCATTAACCCGCTAGCCGTTTCAAGAAGGTGTCACCCTGCTCTACTAAAGTAACGGAATAGCGCGGCTGTCAGCCCTATAGCGTCTCTTCCAAATCATTCCAAATCAGTCATGCGTCGTTATTACCAGTATGCCGTAATTAGAATCTCACTGGCGTCGATCCTAATATGCCCGTTGGCATTCCTTCCTTCACTGTGTGTCGCGGTATTTCCCTCGCGCTAGCTCCCTAGGGCTTTACCGCGCCCTTACTCGCGTTGTCACCCGATTAGTCGCCTCTTACGACAGGGACAGGGACCAAAAACCCGGAACGCTATTCTAGGCCGGCAGCTCCACGGCAATGTGTGTGTGTGTGTGCACGTATGTGTGCGTGTGTGTGTGTTGCACGATGAAATTATTCCAAGTCCCGGAATAAAAAGCGTCAAGTGATGTGAAGTTCCCCCACACAGCACAGCACACAACAGTTGTGTGTAAAGTCTTGCCCTCGTCTTGCCCAGTTGCTCCGTGTGAGCATATGAACAACACAGTGGTTGCACAGTGGATGCAAAAGCGGAAGATTTTTTTTTTCTTTTTTTCTTTTTTTTTCATACATGCATTTATTGAATCTTTCATAATGTGGAAATAACAGTATTTGGTTATACATTTAATTCTAACATAATAAAGTATTACGTTTGTTGTCAATTCTTACAGTTAAAATTTCACATGTGTGCTGGAGCACAGCACTAATGTTTGACCACGTTCAAACAATTAAGGATTTTTTCTTCAGACGTGTTACCATAGGTTGACCGAGTCGCCTTGCTAGTGGATTTGGATGATTCTTAACCTTTTCCGCATATTTCCTCCTCGTTTTATGAAGTTCTTCTTTAACCGTCGCCATCCCTAAGTCTCGATGTATGACACTATTGCGGATGTACCAAGGGGCGCCAGTAATTTGTCTTAGCAGTTTATTTTGTACTCTTTCGATGATTTCGTGATTACTTGCTGAAGCTGTTTGCCATAGTTGACAGCCGTAATGTCAAATAGGTTTCAGCATGGATTTGTATAGAAGTAGTTTCAACTCTAGTTTAAAGTGACCAGATGGTCAGAGGTCTAACGCGGGACACAAAAACAAAACGTTATGTATATACGTTATGTGAACATAAACCATAGTTTAGAGAGTCTCATTTATTCATGAAACTCTTAACATGTGTCCTAGCAATTAAACCTGATCTGTAATCACTCAGTGGTTATTTTTCGGTGATTTAGATTTTGTTTACGCCTGAAAATCTCTCACTCGGTCAGAGCATTTAGGTCTGGCAAGCACGATTCAAATTCTACAATTTTCTTCCAATTATCGAATGGGATGCTTGGAAATTCCAATTCATTTTTCATCATACGTTAACACCAATGAGATACGTGTCGTACCGTAATTATTCGCATTCAATATGGAATGTATATGGAAGAAATAAAACAATGTTGAAAGTACTTACGGTTGCATGACAATTTGAGCCAAAATTCTCATGAAATTATTCAACTGGTTGTTCTTAACAGATGACAATTTTATCGTGGCTTATTTCAATTATTCATGTGGTAAAAAGGTCCAAAGAGCAGTCGTATGCTTAGTTCTCGAAAGCAGTAACAATTTCGGTGAAATTTTGATTAATTGGCGACTATTATCTCACAACATACACACCGACACTGAGAGCCTTCGAAACATCTACTTCATAACGTTAAAATAATGAAACTTCGTTTGTTTGTATGAACGTTATCACATTAGCCTTATATTCAGCGGGAACTCTAAAAAAATGTACGTTTTTAATTGATAAATTACTTCCTGAAAATGGCATTTTTACATGGATGCGGTGGGCAATCAAAGGTAAACACAACGACTGACGTCACTATTTGCGAAATAGTTATGGCAGCGCATGCTATGTCGCTCGAAACTCGACCATCTTCATTACCTTTTTTCAAGGACATTGCGTTAACACTAAATGCTTTAAAAAAATGTACTAATTTCGGATGGCGATGAAAATAAACTACAAAAGATAATTTATAGGAACAAATTTTCTTCAAATCTCACGTTTATTAAGTCTACAACAAAAATGATTCAAGGATGTTGATTTGCAGCAGCAGCACTGTCAAGCAACTTGATAATTTTTCCATACTGCAAGCTCCACCCCACAGCGAAGGAGTTGGACATCCTGAGGCACTTTGTGTCCGCCAGATATAGCCGATCTGGTATTTACAATATCATCTCTTTGCCACTCCTTAAGCCGGGAGATGCAAGCAACCGGTCAAACGGTGGAGAAGAATCTGGTCAAAATGGACATTTTTATGCGGAAGCGTCAGACGAGACTGACCGTATTTGAGCAGCAGTCAATCACCCAGAAGGAGTAGTTTCAGGTGCTGGTGAAAAACTTCTTTCCGGAGAAAGAAGTGAAAAACTTCTTTTCGTGCTCATAATGGAAGACGACACGTGTTTAATACTAGAATTCAACGAGTGCAAGGGACCGGATTCATTCTTCACGTTCCCCAGGTAAGCGATGACTTCGAATATATCATCCACATCAAGTTCTCCAAGAAGGTCATTCTCTGACAAACGAGAAGGGAATGTCCAAGCCGCTCTTCTATCGAGTCATATGGTAAACTGGGAGATATACAGTACAAAGTGCTTGCCGGAAGTTGCGAAGGTGATGTGGTCGAACCTGGGATCAGCCCATTATGCCAAAAGATCACTGGAGAATGGATCGGCTGGAGATAAAACGCCAACCTTCCCAACATCCCCCAGCTGCGACCGATAGAAAACTTTTGGGCGAATGGCCAAAATGGAGTGACAGCCGACCACCAAAGCCACGAAAAGGTAAAAGAACACGCTGACATACATCTTCTCATCGGCCGAGGTTCCAGCCAACTTCCGTAAGGCCGCCAAGCGTTTCATTTACGATACTTCATCAAACAACCCTGTCTCTTCCTGTCCCGTATACACTAGTTATTCCGGCTTATTCAACACGTTAAGCCCTGACCGAGCTAGGGAACCAAAGATGAACTTTTCGTCTGACTCACGTTGGTCCCTGCGGATCATTAGGGGACTTTTATAAAAATCATTTTCTAATTTTGTTGCTGTCGTTTCCATTTGAGACTTTCTAAACAAAAAGTCCACTGTCGGTGCGATGAAACCAGCTCAACGTATTAATCTTTGGATGTATTGGAAGATCTCTTGAACAGTCTGTCAAATAAAAGTTTTTTTTGTGGGTCATCCATTTAGAAAATCAACATGATCAAATTGTGATTTTGAAATATATTGATATCGCGGGACATTTTCGTTTCTTCTGCCAAATGCGGGACGTTTCGCGGGACGGAATCTTACGCGGGACATTTTGCTGAAATGCGGGACTGTCCCGCGTAACGCGGGACGTCTGGTCAGTTTACTCTAGTTTTAATTTCGACTTCCTCCCGATTAGCCAATGTATTTGTTTTGCTCGCATCTTCAATTGCGTTTTCTTCGCATCTATGTGTTTCTTCCAGGTTAGACGACGATCTAGATGTACACCAAGATATTTAATTTCATTCGATTGAGGTACTGCAGATCTATTGGACTTGATTTGTGGGCATGTGTTCTTATTAAGCGTGAACGTAACGTGGACACATTTTGTTTCCTTTAATTTAATTCTCCACTTTTGAAGCCACTTTTCCACGACCGTTATGTGTTCCTGGAGATCCCGTGAAGCAATCGTTCTGTTTTTGTGACTACTGAGAATAGCTGTGTCATCTGCGAATGTTGTAGTCATTAAGTTAGGCTGTGTCGATGAGATAGAGAACTGGTCCAAGAACACTGCCCTGAGGAACGCCAGCATAAATTTCTTGCTCTGGTGATAGAGTTTGGTTATACCGAACATAAAACTTTCTTCCCAGTAGATAAGAACGCATAATTTCATATACTTGTGATAGCATATTTTTAATTTTATAGAGCAGTCCTTCTTGCCAGACTTTATCGAAAGCTTGAGCTACATTGAGAAAAAGCGCTGAGCAGTATCCGCGGCCTTCATATACTTTACGAATTTCTTCTATCAATCGGTGCACTTGTTCAATAGTGCCATGTTTTGCTCGGAATCCGAATTGATGATTCGGGATTAATCTTTCAATCTCGGGCGCTGATTTTATTTTTTCGAACACTTTTGAGAAGATTGGAAGGATGCTGATAGGTCTATAAGATTCCACTTTCTGTGCGTCTTTCCCTGGCTTAGGAATCATAATGATGGTCATAATTTTCCATGCTTGTGGGAAATATCCTTTATGGGTCATTGCGTTGAAAATTATGTTAGATGTTTAATTGCTAGGTCAGGTAGTTCCATGATCATATATCCGTTGATGTGGTCAATACCGGGTGACTTTTTCACATTGATATGATTATTGATAACATGTCTCACCAGCCGATGTTTGAATTTCATTTTGTTTTGTTTTATAGCACCAGAAAATTCGAGCGTTTCTTGATTAGGTCCGGATTGATTCGAAGTGAAAACTTTTTGAAAATGGTTTGCAAAAGTTGCTGCTATTTTATCGTCACTTCTGGCCCAATTACCAGAGGGCATTCTAAACGGCGGGACCTGTTACTGAGGTCGTTTTAGATTCTTAGTTGCCTTCCATAGTGAGTAATTATTATTTTGATTTGGCGATAATTCAGTTAAGTAATTATGGAATTTTTCATCTTTCTCGTCTTGTAATAGCTTTCTTAATTTACGTTGTGCCATATTGAATTGATTTTTAGATTCTGGCGATCGTTTGTTTTGCCAGATACGTCTTAGTCGTCGCTTTTCTGCAACTGCTGCTTTTATGTGGGAGGCAGTAATAATTTTTTTGTGTTTCTGAGGCTTCATAGGTGGGGTAGCTATCTTCGCAGCATTCTTCATGAGTACACTGAGCTGGTTAACTGCTTCCTCGATATGATGTTCGTTATCCAGAGGTAGAACGAGAATGTTAGAGGAGATATATGTCTTATATTTTGTCCAATTCGTTGAAAAGTTAGTGAGATTAGATGACGTTTGCTTCACTTCCTTTTCTATGAAGTATTCCAGGAGTATTGGTGAGTGATCAGATGATAAGCCCAGAAGAAGCTTCGATCGAATTCGTTTACTATTAATATTTTTTGTGACAGCGAAATCTAGCAGGTCCGGAAGTCGTGCGAGGTCCTCTGGCCAGTGTGTCGGTTCACCGCATGATGCAATTGAAGGAGCGCCAGAAGCGAGCGCAAAATAAAGTGCGAACGCGTACACTATCGCAACGAACGAACTTGTCACGGTCTTGAGGGGTGAAAGAAAGACTGGATTGCTCAGCTCAATAGCCAGGCAGCGAATGAAAAGCGGAAGATAGTGTCCAACATTATACCAGGCATTATTCCCCAAATACCTGGTATAATGTTGGACTCCTGTGGTCGAGTGGTTAGCGTCCCAGACTGTCATGCCGGGGATTCGGGTTCGATTCCCGTTCTTGCTGGGTTTATATATATATATATATATAATATCGATAATATCGATAGCATAATTAAAATTTTGTGCAGCTGTTGTATTAAAGCAGTAAAGACCAGGTGATTGGCTTAATTTAATATGTCGGTCTAGTAGTTCAAAAGTTATGAATTTAAAAAAAAAAGGGATTTTTGGCAAAAATGCGAAAAATTGTTTTTTATGGAAATGGCCACCGGTTTGGCATGGGATGGCTGTTATATATATATATATATATATATATATATATATATATATATATATATATATATATATATATATATATATATATATATATATATATATATATATATATATATATATATATATATATATATATATATATATATATATATATATAACTTAACTTCCCATGTGAGGAAGTGGAGTTTTTAAAAAAAAGACTAACTAAACTAAGCTAAAGCTAAAAAGGAAAACGCGACTGTTCTCGTCGGCTCACTAATTTAATCTGAATCTTTATTCAATTTCTTTTTGGTACAATACGAGTTGGAAATCATTATTACTTGGAGAGATGTTGAATCGGCATAATTTCATGCCTCCGCGGTTGGTCTCTGCTGCGATCCGGTTCCGTTGTTTACAGTCACAGCACGTCTTATGCCGTGGGTATGGTTGCTGGTTTGATTATATGGGCCTGGCGATAACTTGTGGACCTGGCGATAACTTCTCCCTTTGGTAAGAATGAGACGTCCCGGCTCACTGAGGATGATTTAGCTTCTTCGGATGCTGTTATGGGATTTTCTGCTGGTTTTGGTAAACGATCTAAGAAAGATTCGTGTGGTTGAGGTTTTTCAAGAATTCTGATATTGATGCTTTTGGATTTTATTAAGTACAGCACGATCATTATTATAACTCCCAGGATACTGACAATAGATAAACTCATTGATGAGTAATGGTGAATTTTATAGCTTTCCACCAATGAATCCAGATGATTTCTGTTGATAATGTGTAGATCTTCAATAGCGGTCTGGTTTTGGGTAATTTGTACTTCGATTTTCAAACCATCGAAAGGGAGTATTATTGGAATTTCGTTTCTGATTATTTCTGTGTTTGTAAATGTTGTTTTGTTCACCTCGATGCTGCAGTTATGAAACTCAATCAAAAATAATCCAGATAAATTTCTATCAGTAATTCCGCAGTTTGTTCTGATTTCCAGAGGAATCATAGATTTTAAAACGACATGGTGATCAGTTAGAAGCTTGATTTCATTTTTCCGTTCATATTTTTCAAACGTACAATTTCCAGTAAATCCTCGTAATATTTTTGAGAAGCATTTATCATCGCTGTAGTTTAGGAGCATGTCTTCGTTACAAATGTTGTTCTGCTCGATCTGCTGACATTCTCTCGTGATGAAGTAAGTTCCTATCTCGCTCGTCATTGCTTTGTTTGCTGGTATGTTCAATATCTTGTTTCCAACTGGTAAGGTTTCTAGTATCAAATTACTATATGTTACATTTTGAAGAGAAGGTATCTTGACTACAAATATCAGTTCAGATGAATTAAAAAATGCAGATATTTCAAGGAAGTCGTAAGCTTGCTCTATATTTTTGATTTCTATGCCTTTTTCTTCTAATCTTTCTATTGAAAACAAAAGTTCTTCTGGGTGGAGGATATGTTTCGAGATAATGTTAAGTTTTGCTAAATGAATCGACTCTGCTATGTCCTTGAAATGTGAGATTAAGTTATCTAGTAACATGTTGATTTTCATTACATCTTTGATTATTTGTATTTGTTTTGCTGTGTTATCCATACGAGCCTGATTGAAATTTTTGACAATGATTTCTTGCTGTTTATTAATTTGTTTTATAATTGTATCTATTCTGTTATTCAATTGATAATTTATCTTGGCTTGTTTGTTATTTTCATTGATAAGTTGATTGCCTTTAATTCTTAGCTCCTCCAAATCTTTAATAATTTCATTGTAATCTTCGTTATCCAAGTTTCCGGTGATAAATTTTATTCCGCTTCCCACAAAATTCAATAATCCTCTTTTGGGTCGTGGTTTATTCTAGCCTTCAGAATGATAAAGATAGTTAAGATTATTAAATTTTGAAAGGATAATTTCGTTCAATTCCGATGTATTGCAAATATTCTTTATTCCGTCGATCATATTTTTTATCGTTATCAAAGTGGGGTGAAAAATTTCGAAATCTATGATGTGGTAAATTTTGTGTTCCCCATCTTTGATGTAGTTTTTACCTGATGCTATTGCTAGCAGACCTGGATTGTGACTAAGTTCCATTATTTGTATGGTAGGTTGCCTGCCCATAGTTCCAGATACTAAAACGAGAAATAAGAGAGTTCGGACGGCGGTCCATATCCTAAAATAGAAAAATAGATTAGAGTTCATTTTATTACTTCCTTATTCTACGCATTTTTGCTTTATGTAGTTTCCTATTTTTATCGTCTTCATACGTTTGGTTCCTGTCTTCGACAGCTTTAACAGGTTGAAACCATTCTTTAGTTTTTGCTTTAATACCCTGCCGTCTATTAAAAACTGTTTGATAGCCTCAAATAATGGTGGGTCTTCTCTAGATGCATTTTGTTGTTGATGTTGTTTCTGCTGTGTATCAGTAGCTCTAGCCTCTGCTTCTTTATAAATTTTGTCACGGTATTCCAAAAGCTGGGCTCTATCTAAAGGTCGTTCTTCTTCGCTTTTTATTCCGTAGAATATTTCGCGAGGTCTCATATTGGTAGAGCTGTGAATTGTATTATTGTACAAGCTACACGATATTTGAAACATTTCCTTATTGGTGACATTCTCATATTTGTCTTTATTGCATCTGAAAATTTCTTCTATTGTTGAATGGAATCGTTCTACCGTTCCATTTTGTTCACTGTAGTTGGTTGGTGTAAAATACTGTTGAATATGAAGTTTGTCTAGCATGTCCCGCATTTCAATGGATTTGAATGCTGGTTCATTATCAGATATTATCATTTTAGGTGTTCCGTATAATGAAATAAATTTGACAATAGCTTTTCTAATGTCGACTGTGGTTCTTGATTTAATAGGAAGTAGAAATCCAAATTTAGACAGTTTGTCTATAATTGATAAAAATAAATTAGGTTGGGATATTAACACATCAATGTGGATAATATCCAATGGTTGCTTTGGGATAGGGGTTTCGCCTAGAAGAATCTTATACGGTTTTCTCTCATACTTCATTCGATTGCAGGTATTACATAATATGATAAACTTCCTTATCTTAATTTTCATTTTTGGAAAATAGAATCTTCTTCTCATTACTGCCAGATTTTCTTGAATTCCACGATGTGCAATTTCGTGAGTTTCTTCAATTAAAGTATCTTGCTCCTCATCGGATCTCACGTCTATTAGTAAGCGTTGTGATATTCTAACCTTGAAAGTACGACATCTACTGAAATAATTTTTATAAACTATTTGAATTTGGTTTATGAGATTTTCTGGACATATTATGCAATTTGTGCGTCGAGGGTCCATATATTCTTTAAACATTTTAATTAGAAACGGTACGCCAAATATTACTTTGGTAATAGTCCGCCTGTAAACTCTGGGAAACACTTCTTCGAAAGTAGTACTTTCTTCACCAATTTTGAGTATAATTTGATTATTGAAATAATTTATGGGAGCCTCTGTGCATTGTATGAATTCTGAATCATCAGTATTCGCTGAATGCACGGTGATATCGTCGGAAGATGAATCAGTTTCATTAATGTTAAGTTCGTGGAAAACTCTGGACAATCCATCGGCTACCACATTCTGTTTGCCAGGTTTGTATTGGATGTCAAAATCAAATTCTGATAAACTTAACCGCCAATGAATGAGCCTTTGATTTGGTTCTTTGAGGTTTAGGCTGTAGGTGAGCGGTTTGTGATCAGTATAAAGTGTAAATCTGTTGCCATAAAGGTATGGTCTGAAATGTTTGCAACCCCAAACTATTGCTAATAGCTCCTTTTCTATGGTGGAGTAGTTCTCCTCGGATTTATTAAGGGTACGAGAGGCATAGGCAATTGGCCTATCTTTACCTATTGGCCCTTGCGAAAGTACGGCACCTATTGCGTGATTAGACGCGTCAGTGGTCAAAATAAAAGGTTTTGTGAAGTCTGGGTACTGAAGGATGTCACTACTGGTCAAAATGTTTTTGCATTTGTCAAATGCCTTTACGAATTCTTCATTGTGAACTATTTTTTCACCTTTTCTCAAAGAGTTAGTCAAAGGTTTTGCAATTTTTGCAAAGTCCTTTATAAATTTTCTATAATAACCGAGTATTCCTAGAAATCCTCGAAGTTCTTTATCACTCTTAGGTAAAGGCCAATTTTGAATTGACTCGATTTTATCCGGGTTGGGTCTCACACCTTCGGATGTGACGACATGTCCCAGAAAGGCGACTTCTTTACTTAGAAATTCGCACTTATCCAGCTGAATTTTCATATTATATTTAGACAATGAATCAAAAATTTTCTTTAGATTGTCTAAATGTTCTTGCAAACTTGTAGAAAAAACGATGATATCATCCATATAGATGAAACATCGCAAACCAATATGCTCTCTAAGAATATTGTCCATCACTCTTTGAAATGTGGATGGCGCATTCTTGAGTCCAAATGGCATTCGTAAGAACTCATAGTGCCCATTTTCGACACTAAAAGCCGTCTTTGGAATGTCTGTTTTCTCGACTTCTATCTGGTGAAAACCAGACGCTAAATCAATAGTAGAAAAATAATTACATCTCCCAAGCTTATCGAGAATATCGGAAATGTTGGGGATTGGGTACCGATCGTTGATTGTTTTATCGTTCAGTTTACGACAGTCAATCACTAATCTCCATTTCTTTTTGCCAGAGGCGTCTAGCTTCTTGGGAACTATCCAAACTGGAGAGGTCCACGGGCTAACTGAGTGTCTTATAATACCCTGTTGTAACATCTGGGATATTTGTTTCTGCACTTCTTCTCGATGGCAAAAAGGGTACCTGTATGATTTGGCATAAATTGGTAAATCGTCTTTTGTTTGAATATTATGCTTAATAGCATTAGTGAATGATAAAGCTTCTCCTTCTAATAGAAAAACATCTTGGTTTTCCGCAATTATTTTCAGTAGCTTCGATTTTTCTTCTGAGTTGAGGTGATTCAATCTTAGTTGATCAAAAAGTCTTCGGTTTATTGGAACTGGAGTTGTTGAGCGAATTTGTGTTTCAAAATTATTCAATTCGAATTCAAAGGGTTTCTCAATGTTAATTTTAGTAGGTTCCTTTGAGCAATTAGTAATTGTCATGAAAGCACGATTGTTTACGGCGTTGTATATTCCAGAGTGAATAAATGTGGTATCGGAAATATTCATGTCAGTGTTCACGAAGAAATCTCCTTCACTGATTGTTACTGGAAGGCTCACTACTTTCGTTTCTTCAGGATTCAATTGTATTTCAGTAGCAAACGGATATTTTCTTTTCATTTTTATTTTCCAAGTAGGAAATTGTAACTCATTTGTATTTGTGGGAATGTCGATTCGAAGCATTTGTAAAGATTCGTAACCAATCAGTCCATCAAAAAAATGGATGAAAGTCAAAAACGTAAAATTGCAATTTTTGTGTTTGAGGCACTTGAATGAATGGATTGAATTCTACAAAACGATTAATTGTATGAGAACCGTTAATATTAGTGACAATGGCTGGATCGGTGTGTCTGCAATTTTCAAAGTTAACATGTCGGGTGCTTATGTAGTTTTTATTTGCCCCGGTATCTATTAAAAATTTTAAAACTCCTTTCGAAGTAGGTACTTCGATATAAGGTATGAAATTATTTACGTTGGATTGAATTCTGCATCCTGCTGTCGAAAATTTAGGTCATCGATTTCATTTGTGATTTTCTCTTCGTTATTGGTTTCAATTTGTTGGTCTGATGGCTGGGTTTCTGAGCAAATCTCATTGCTTTGGTTTTCGAAATTTTGATATGCGTAATAGTATTCGTCATTATTGGGGTAATAGTAATTTTCAGGATTTAATTCCTCAGGAATTTGGAAGTTGGGTCTATTCATATAATTGACTTGACGAGTTCTCATGGAGTGGTCAACCTCCATCGGTACCGGTCTCGGTTGTTGATCGTTGGGTCTTTGTACATACGCGTCCCTTTGGGGGTTCGGTAAGTTGAAGCGTGGTTGATTGAAAGATTGTGAGTGATGAGCTCTTGGAGGTGGATGGAAAGGTGGTTGCAATGCTCTAGGTTGTGGTTGAAATGCTCTATGTTGTGGTTGGAATTGTCTATGTGGTGGTTGGAATGGTCTATGTTGTAATTGGAATGGCCTAGAATGTTGCTGTGATGATCTAGGGTATTGTTGGAATAAATTTGGGATCGAATTGTTGGGTCTTGGTGGAATTGGGGGTGCAGCTTTAAAAGGGTTTCTAACATAATTATAATTTCCTTCCTCGAGGCAGAGTCGTAACGCTTCCTTTAGTGTTTTTGGACATTGCGCTCTTATGATTGGTCCAAGTGGATCCTTTAATCCTGCCAAAAATACTTTTAGACCTAATTCTTGATAAAATGAATTTTTCGCTGCTTTCACGTCAGCATTATTTTCGTTCAAATTGAGAAGATTCACTAGCAGTGAAATTGAATGAGAAATCCGACTATAAAATTCTTCTACGGTAGTGCTCTGGTTCGATTTAAATAAATCCCGCGTGAGGGAAATTTCGTCACGCTTATCGCTATAATGTGTAATCAATGTGTTTTTAATATCGTCCCAATCTGTCGAGGTGCCGTAAATTTCCAGAACGGTATCGGCATCTCCTATTATTTTGCTACGGATGGCTTGCATCCAGACTTGAAATATAGGGGAATTTCTAGCTTCGGCCAGAAGTGGAATTAAATTGTCGATGCATTTGATGAAACTGTGCAGTTTCACTGGGTTTCCATCGAAACAAGCGATGTCCCTTATGATTTGTGGTGTTTGCAAAGATTTTATGATTGTTTCTGTTCTGGCAAAATTGTTGGCAACATCGTTTTGAACGTTCACAGGTTCAGGTTGATGTTGAATAATTTGTGCTGCTTGCGGAGCAACAATTTGTGGGGCGGCATGTTGAGCAGCGCGTACTGCTTCAACGGCGCCTTGTATCTCAAGCTGAAGCTGTTGAATTTGATCATCTCGGTCCATGATGGCTTGTTGCAATTCTGCAATATGCGCATCCATTTTTACTTTAATTAATTCCGCACTTGATAAAAGTAAATAATCAAATCACTATTTTACGGTGTACTTATTGTTCTTTTGAAAGTATTTTATTTCACTTATATCTCTTATTTATTTAATAGAATAAACTCTTTAATTATTTTGGCACTTGATAGATAGTTAAATCGTAATTGAGTGATTGGTATGTATTGTTTTATTTCACTTTTATTTTTCTTATTTATTTAGTAGAATAAAATAAAATTCTTACCTTAGAAAAAGAAATGGTCCCATATCCTTTGGGTTCTTTTTATGTAGAAGCAGGTCGTTAGCTCCGTGATGTGTCAGCTGCTGCGTTTTGTATCTGATATGCACTCAGGGAACACTTTCACTAAACACTCAACACGGGGCGCTAACTAATCCTACCGACTGCGCCACTTAACTTCCCATGTGAGGAAGTGGAGTTTTTGAAAAAAAGACTAACTAAACTAAGCTAAAGCTAAAAAGGAAAACGCGACTGTTCTCGTCGGCTCACTAATTTAATCTGAATCTTTATTCAATTTCTTTTTGGTACAATACGAGTTGGAAATCATTATTACTTGGAGAGATGTTGAATCGGCATAATTTGATGCCTCCGCGGTTGGTCTCTGCTGCGATCCGGTTCCGTTGTTTACAGTCACAGCACGTCTTATGCCGTGGGTATGGTTGCTGGTTTGATTATATGGGCCTGGCGATAACTTATATATATATACATATATATATATATATATATATATATATATATATATATATATATATATATATATATATATATATATATATATATATATATATATATATATATATACAGCCATCCCATGCCAAATATATATATATATATATATCGAAAGGGACGCGTCTTCTTATATATTAACACTTTGGATTTCAATTAGGGACTAACTCAGGCAAGCCAGAGTAACCTATTTTATTGGAACGAACTACAGCGTCAGCATCAGCATCCGTGTGTGGTGGCTCGCGGGTTTCGGATTGCACCTCTCGCGCGTGCGGTTCATCTTCAATTATGCTGCATGCGCGTCTCGTTGGTTTCGGGTTGCATTTCTTGATTATGCTGCTATGCTGCGGGGGCGGGATCCCGTTGTAACGCCTCCCCCCTAGGTGTCGAGCGTCCTCGTTTGAATCTTCATACTCTTTAACAACGCAACCATTGTCTCTGATGGTTGTTGCGGGGTGGATGGTGATTCGTCATTTTCCGTGGGCTTTGGGTTAGGATCTACTGCGGCTTCATGCGTCTGGCAGGGAATAGTGGTATTGGGTTTTGTCTTCTTATTCTTCAAGTATCTGTGAATAAAGAATAGGAGAATTGCAAGGACGAGTAAGGAGGTCAACAGTGATCCTCCAACGATTTGTGTTTTGGACAAATGGACTTTGATTTTGTTCAGCTCTTCGAGGTTTTCTATGGTGATGGTATGAAGTGTTTCCGCATCGGAGATATGTTTTTTGGCTTCTATAATTTTCCCAAAGATTGGTGTCATGAATTGTAACTGTTCGATAACTTTGTTTATGTTGTGGAATGTACTGTTTCCTATTTTAACTGTACAGCTTTCAGTTTCTATGATGGTTGGTGTTGTTATTTCTCTCGAGTCGCCACATGAGTCCGAAATGTGAATTCTTACTGTGGTATCCACTATTATGGTCCCTGGAATTATTTCTCTGATTTCGGGGTTTTCTTTTTGTTTTGAAAAAATGCATTTTGCTTTGAAGTTATTTAGAATATTGGAGATGCATTCGTCGGTGATTGCCTTTCACATATCGTGCATTTGTCGGATTGTTGGAAGAGCTTTTCCTTATATTTAGCTACGTATTTTATGTTCGTGCTGATCTTCGTGCTGTTTCCGCCGACTGGTTCTAACTGCAGTAGTTCGTAGTCCCTATTTTCTACTATCGGAATTTTTACAATGACAATAAAATGATTTCTTTTTATTGAGACAATACTATTGATGTGAACAAATATTTCGTCTTCATACGTCAATCTTATGTTTTGCTTAGTTAGAAAATTCCAAATATAAAGTTTTTCTGCTGGGCTAAGTATATTTTTATTTATCAAGTTTAGTTTAGATAGTGTTATTTGTTCTTCCAAATCTTCTAGTATTCTTATAATAATATCTATGTTAAAAATAAGGTTGATATATCCTAGTTCATTTTGAGATTCTCTTACTGATTCCTCGATATCTATTAATGTTTTTGATACATTGCTCAAATGGATTTCTAGAAGATTGTTAATTCGTATTTGTTTTGATTCATTAGTTATAAATTTATTCATGGTTGTTTCGAGTTTATCAAAATTTTGATTGATCAACAAAAGATCTTCGTGGTCGTGATTTCCAGCTATGAATTTGGTTGTAGAACCTAAAGCGTCTATGAGTCCTTTTCTAATTCTCCTAGGAGATAAGCTGTTGGTTTTTTTTTTTATAAATTCGTTTATTTTTACATGCTCAGTTACATAAGTTTAAAGGAGCCGAAATCTTAAATATATTTTTAAAACTATATATATGAACAATTTTCTTAAATCTATGGTTAGTAATGTGGGAAACCGATTACTCGCGGTGGACTCGAGATTAGAAGGGTGACATATTTTTCTCAGGAAAAGGATGGGGTATAAGGAAATTATTACAATGTTGATAATCACACACACTCAATTCTTAAATTAAAAAATTTGTGTGATCGAACTGAAAGAGGAAGTGATGTTCATAGATACAATACAAGAAACGCGAATGATGCAAGAACACCCAACTTTATGTTTAGTAGGTCGCAGAACTCGTTGTTATATAAAGGTATAAATTTCTTCAATTCGATGCCCAGAGAAATTAAACGTGCGGCAACAATGGCAGAGTTCAAGAAAATGTGTATTTCACACGTAAAATCTGTTTTGTAAACAGGTTTTATAATTTTTTTTCCTAAATCATTCATTTATGTTTTCAATTGATAAAAATTAATAAAATTTATTTACAGGTTAAACTACCATGTTCGTACTGATGATGATGATTTTTTTTGTTTTGTTTATGTATATTGTAAAAAAAAAGTAATAAGCGTTGTCTACGAGAGTTTGAGCCTCGCGCGCGTTTGGTCGGCCTGGACTATGTTAATGGAACACTGGCAGAACACTGATATATAATGAAATTTTTATGTGGGTCTGAAGTGGAAACTGGAATGGGGATAGCTCATTCAGAATTGTCGTAAACTATCTTATCATAAGATCGTTATATCGAGTATTTGTGAATGTGGCAGATCTCTATCATGTTCTAAGTAGACACTTTTAGATATTGGGTTCGATTCCCAATCTGTCAAGGATCTTCCCGGGTTGGAAATTTTCTTGACATGCCTTAAAAAAACTTTGGGTCTGAAGTTGGGATTATCATTATGATAATGTCGATAAGGATAGGACCATTGTTTTTCTTTTAAAGTTTTTGCCTATTTATGATGTTCGATTAATAGAAATTCATGCCTGCAACAGAGTCAGTTCGCTGTTTTGTTTTATAATACTGATATCTTAATTTGGTTAAATATAAATATTATCTATTAGATAAATCGGCCAGTTCAAACCTTTGTAGGGGTATGAGGTGGGTTATCATCATCTAAATCTATTCGTACATCTATTGTGAATTTACATTTCATTATCCTGTTTATAGCAAGTGGACCAATTACTCACAAAGGAAGAAATGGAGGGTATAAGGATATAAGGATAATCACACACGAACATCGATAGATTTAAGGAAAACATATATTTGGGACATGTAATCAAGGTCTAACCGAGCCAAAACATCTCTCACCGGCACATTGGGCTGCCTTCCTCTAGCCCGAAGGGAGTTCTCTAAATTCGATCTGGCAACAAGATACACCTCACACGACCAAACAACGTGTTCGATGTCGTGGTAACCTCGGCCACAAACGCAGATATTGCTGCCGGCCAGATTGAAACGAAAGAGTAGCGCGTCTAACAAACAGTGATTGGACATGAGACTGTTGGCGTGCGCAATTTTTAACTTGTAATCAAGGGTATTTTTTAGATGGGTTGTTGTATTTAATATGTTTGCTAGCTTTTCTATGTATAAGATATTATTTTTAATGTCGTTTATATTAATTTTATGTATTATTTTTTCGTATCCGAGTTTTCTTTTAACTTGATTGATTTTAAAGACTATTAAGCCATTGTTATTTGATACATCCTGATACGTCGTTGCGGATGTAAGGGCGAACAGTCTGCAAGGAAATGTAATGTTGTTTATCAAATTAGTATTATTATTCATTTAGGATTTCAAGCGATTTTTATGAATTTTTATGTTGTTTTTATCGGTAAAAGTTAAATCGTTGTCTGTTAGTACGGTTGCTATTTTATAAGGATCTCGATCTTTGTTAAGTCGTTGCGTTATTTTAATATATTTATTATCATTTGAATGAAGTTGGGGTGGATTTTTATTGTTTTCGTGTTGTTTTTCGTACGCTGCTTTCCTTTTGTCAAGTTCTAATTTTACTGCGGATTGAAGTTTGTTCGCGTTTTCAGTGATTTCTTCGATGTGGACCGTGTTTCTTTGGTTGAATACGAGCTCGCGGGGTTTTCTCTTAGTGACAGAACGATATGTGTTATTATAAATATCTGTTATGATATTCATTTGGTCATTAAGTGAAATGTTGGTGTGTTTATGTTTCAAGGTTCTGTATAATTCGATCAAAGTCGAATGAAAACGTTCTACGATTCCATTCGAGTTTGAATTACTCGCAAAGTGCATCTCGATGCCAAGATCGTTCAAAAATCCGACAAAGTCGATTGATTTAAAGGTTGGTTCTTGATCGCACACTATGGTTTGTGGTCTACCGAATATTCTGAGGTGTTCCGTGATTGCTTTTTTCATGTCTACTATTGTTCGGGATTCTAAAGAGAATATGTTAGCGAATTTTGAGAATGAGTCAATGATCGTAAGCCATTTTGATCCTTTCATTAAAAATAAGTCGATATGAATTCGTTCAAAAGGTTTTTCTCCAAATGTGCTTTTGTGGATAAACTGAGGTGGCCTCCTGTCATATTTACTTTTCTTGCAAATGTCACAGGATGCTACGTGAACTTTTAATTTACGATCGAGTTCCGGGAAAAAGTATCTTTGTAAAATTTGAATTTTATTTTCTTTCATTCCGCGATGCGCAAAAGAGTGTGTCATGATTTCATCTTGGGCGTTTTCCAGTCGTACATCTTCCAGTAGCGTTTCTGAAATAAAAACCTTGAAAATTTTATTAGTCTAGAAATATTTTCTGTATGTTTCTTGAATAAGTCGAATCAGAGAAATAGGTGCTTTGATGCCGCTCACATCTTTAGGATTCAATAGCATTTTAAATACTTTGGTGATTTCCTCCTCATTGTAGAATGGTCTCACTATCGTGTGTCTATGGTATCTTGGGAATACTTCTTCGTATACGTCGGTGTTTATGTTTGCGATTTTGAAAATAATTTGTGTTCGAAACATGTTCAGTGGTTTTTCTGTGGTCCATATGTAATAATCATCACTCGTATCCGCTGAATGTATTGTGCTTAGATCTGTATCGTTTCCTTCCGAATATTGATGCTGATTATTGATGTTGATGTCTTCGATTTTATCGGAGTTAGGTTTAACTCCTTCTCTCGTAACTGTGTGGCCAAGAAATTGTGTTTCTTTCCTGAAGAAAAAACATTTTTCAAATCGTATTTTTAGATTTGCCTCTTTTAGTTTTCCAAATATGTTCCCAATGTCTTTGATATGTTCGTACTTTCCGCCATTGACTGAGAATGCTGTTTTTTCTCTATCGCTTTCGTCTAATTGGATTTGATGGAATCCAGAGACCAAGTCGTGGGGAGGCGATCTGGCGTAGTGGTTACATCCATGCCTCTCACGCTGAAGGTCACGAGTTCAATTCTCACTCCCGACATTCTTCCAAAAATGGAAGTAAAAGTGACGAACCAGTCAAATGAGTTGAAAATCACTATAATACAGATAAAAAAAAAAAAAAAAAAGACCAAGTCGATCGTAGAAAAATAAGTCGCTTTCCCAAGTTTATCCAGTATCTCTGTGATATCTGGTATTGGATAAAGATCGGGAATCGTTTTTTCATTTAATTTTCGATAGTCAATGACTAATCGAAATTTTTTTCTTCGCGTGGCGTCGACCTTCTTCGGCACTATCCAAATCGGGGACGTATAGGGTGAGATTGATTCCTGAATCGACTTGTTCATCGACTGTTCTTATTTTGTGTTTAATTTGGTGCGTGAACGATAACGCTTGATTTTCCGAATAAATTATTTCCGAATTTTTCCTCAAAATTTTATCGAGTTCGATTTTTTCTCTATCGTTTAAAGAGTCATCTGTGATTTTGAACTGGGATTTTTCGAAATTCTTACTTGGGAGTTTTGAAATAACAAATTCTTCATTGTTAATGTTTAATTCCGAAAAGTTAATTTCAATTCGAGATTTTCTGTAATTACGAATGGCTACAAAGGCTTCCCTGTTGGAGCTGTGGTACACCCCAGGGAGTATTGAAAATTCACCCAAACTCTTTTCGTCCGATATAATGAAATCGCCATCCTTTTCCGTCGCAATTTTTATGAACTGAAACTCTTGTTCATTCAGATGTATGTTATTGCTAGACGGGAACTTTTTCTTCAGGGTAACTGTTTTCCTTCCGATTCTCAACTGATTTTTGCCAATGTCGAGCTGAGCCTTTAGATCTCTCAAAGTCTCGTACCCAACTAGGCCGTCAAAGTATTCGTGAAACTTGAAAACATAAAATTTCACTTTTTTCTTGATACCGAATGGATCGAAAGATACTGATTTAGAAATTTCATGAGTTCCATTCATGTTTGTTACTCGAATTCCGCTTTCCGATTTGGCGTTTTCGATGTTGACATGGTCTTGTGAAATATAATTTTTGTTGGCCCCTGTGTTCACCAAAAATTTCATTTCACCCTTAGTCGTATTTATTGTGAAATAAGGTATGAAGTTATTATTTACGTTAGTGCGTTTGACGCGTGTTCCTGATGAAAATTTAGTTCGTCATCGAAGAAATCATCATCACCTGAGTCTAGTTGTGAAACATTCGCTTCTTCGGTTTTGATCTGTTCCGTTTTGGGCTCTGGCTCTTGACCTTCGTGGTTGTTCATTTGCATCTTTGAGGTATGTGTCCTCATTGATACGTCTTCGTTGTTATAATTATTATTTCTAAATTTCTCCGAGTTCTGCTGATGGTTACCTGATGGAGGGTATACATTGTTGTTCTTTTGAGGAGGATTAGCATTACTGTTACTATTGGTGTTGCTTCTTTTCTCTAGTTTTTGTCTAAATGCCGCGTTTGTGTATTGCAGCGTGATAGATTGCGCTTCATCAAGCGTATCTGGCTTGTGACTTCTCACATTCATTGAAAGATTTTCCCCCAGGCCATCCACAAACCGTGTTAGCGTCATGAGGCTTACTAATTTATTTAGGGCTGTAATTGACCCTTTATATTCAGAAGAGACGAATGAACTCTCAGAGTTTAAAGTCTCTCTAATTCATTACCATTACCATTTATATTCGTCCATTAGCGCGAGACTCGGTTTAATGCTGGAGTCTATTGCTTTTATTTTGTTATAGTAATCTGTAACATCCGAATGTAACAGCCGAATTTCTATCCATATTTGTGCTTTGTGGTTTCACTTTCACTTTTTATTCGCTAGTTTATTCTGCGTTTCTTGCAGGTTTATCGTTTGTGTGTTTTATGTTAGTATTTATTTATTCACGTTTCAATCCATTCACTCAATGTGCCTGATTGCTTTTGTTTTAAAAGTAAAAACTGGGTTACTTACAGGAAAATGTGTATTCTCATCTCCTGGAGTCCTCAAATTGTTCCTTTCGTGCGGGTTCTTTGGGAGGGTGCTGTGCGTGGATCCGATTTCGCTCCTCAAACACACAAACTGCTTGGTATTCGTCCTGCAGCGGTTTCCCGGCGGCTGAGTTGTTGCACTGTTGGAACGTAGCTAGTGCGATTTTCGCGATCACTATTATCACTTAATTACCACACACTTTCACTTGACTGCGCCAGATAAGATCATGGTATCGAAAGGGATAAAAAAAACTTTATTCTCTCATTTAATACACGACACGTCTTCTTATATGTTAACACTTTGGATTTCAATTAGGGACTAACTCAGGCAAGCCAGAGTAACCTATTTTATTGGAACGAACTACAGCGTCAGCATCCGTGTGTGGTGGCTCGCGGTTTTCGGATTGCACTTCTCGCGCGTGCGGTTCATCTTCAATTATGCTGCATGCGCGTCTCGCTGGTTTCGGGTTGCATTTCTTGATTATGCTGCTATGCTGCGGGGGCGGGATCCTGTCGTAACGTATATATATATATATATATATATATATATATATATATATATATATATATATATATATATATATATATATATATATATATATATATATATATATATATATATATATATATATATATATATATATATATATATATATATATATATATATATATATATATATATATATATATATATATATATATATCTAACGCGGGACACAATTAACAAAACGTTATGTATATACGTTATGTGAACATAAACCATAGTTTAGCGAGTCTGAACTTATATCAATCAGAACATTTACGCCTGGTAACTGGTAAGCACGAATCGAATTCTCCAATTTTCCTTGAAAAAAAAAACGAGTATTACCGAATGGAATGCTCGAAATTTTTCTTAAATCTTACGTTTATTAAGCCTACAACAAAAATGATTCAAGGCTGTTGATTCGCAGTAGCAGCACTGTAAAGCAACTTGATGATTTTTTCATACTGCAAGCTCCACCCCCAGCGAAGGAGTTGGGCATCCTGAGGCACATTGTGTCCGCCAGATATAGCCGATCTGGTATTTACAACATCATCTCCCTGCTGCTCCTTAAGCCGGGAGATCGAAGCCAAACCGGCCAAATGGTGAAGGAGAATCTGACCAAACTGGACATTTTTATGTGGAAGCGTCAGACGAGACCGGCCGTATCTGAGCAGCAAGCAATCACCCAGAAGAAGTAGGTGCTGGTGAAAAACTTCTTTCCGGCGAAAGAAGTGAAAAACTTCTTTCCGTGCTTATAATGAAAGACGAGACGTACTTGATGCTAGAATTTAACGAATGGCAGGGGATCGGGTACTTCACGTTCCCCAGGTAAGCGATGACTTCGAATATATCATCCACATCAAGTTCTCGAAGAAGGTCCTTCTCTGACAGATGTGAAGCGAATGTCCAAACCTCTCCTCTTTCGAGTCATATGGTGAATAGGGAGATATATAGTACGAAGTGATTGCCGGAAGTTGCGAACGTGATGTGGTCTTTATGCCGAACCTGGGATCAGCCCATTATGCCAAAAGATCACTGGAGGATGGATCGGCTGGAGATAAACATTGTCGCGAAGACCGCCAACCTTCTCAACACTCCCCAGCTGCAACCGTTAAAAACTTTTGGGCGAATGGCCAAAATGGAGAGACAGTCGACCACCAAAGTCACGAAAATATAAAAGAACACGCCCCCCCCCCTTAGAGAGGGGGGAGGGATCTGGAAATATCATAAGAACCTTCCCCGACCCCAAAAACCCCTACATACCAATTTTCATGTCGATCGGTTCAGTAGTTTCCGTGTCCATAAGAATCAGACAGACAGACAGAAAGACAGACAGAAATCCATTTATATGTATATAGATAGAAGATATATGAACAGAATTCTTTTCTTTAAACGGACGCTGGAATCGTGTACGTCGTGGTAAAACTTATTTTAACCCGCTCATATCATCAGCTTGCAACTATTCTAATCATGAATATTTATTTTCCGTTCAGTCTTATATGTCCAAAATTCGTGCCTATACCATAGAATACTGCCTTAAAATAAATTAACCCGTATCGTACCGAGTGTTTGAAAAATCGAATAGCAACATTGCTAATTTTTCATAGCTTTGGAAATCAATCTTATAATAATATTTTTGTACCAAACAATAGATGTATTAGCTATCACTTACCACCTGTTTCAATTTTGTAGAACACAACCTAACAAATAAAAAAAAAATCTGATGAAATAACAGAATATGTAAAATTTTCTATAGTATTACTTTGATAAAAGAACACTCAACGTGATGTATGAAAAAACCTTTGGATTCAACTTCCTATTAGAGAAAAGAAACAGGCTTTGGCCAATGTTTTTGTTTGACTATTTTTCGACACCGTTGGCTTTCATAAAAAATAGTTGAAAAAAAAACACTCAAACAGAATTAGTGACAAAAGATTATTGAAAAATAATCAATTATGTTTCTCCACATCGGCCCTCACACCGTCATTAATAAGGACATTACCAGTAGATTGCTTGGTACCACTAGCTAATAATAATGATAGTAATGATATGCCGAGATAAAAAAAAAGTCCGATGATTATTACCCGTCATTTGAACTTTAAGCAAGCATTATTAAGGTAAGCTGTTGATGTAATGTCATTATTAATGATAAGGATGTGTAAGGATCGCTTCAGTTTTCGATTCGGATGGGGATTCACTCTCAATCATATCCTCCCATATGATTGAACGCTTTAAATTGCTCAACACATTAATAGAAACAAGGAAATCTCGAGAGAACATGGAAACTAAGAGCCGACAGCATAACGAAACTTTCTCCAATCTGTGCTCTCAGAGCAAATTGAATGCAACACACTTCTCTCGTTAACGTTTCCAGGATGCTGAGATAGGGGAAAACATTGTCAAGTATTATACTCTCAGATTATTGCTAGTTGGAGCATCGCTACGATTTTGATATGATTAGTTATTTGTACTTCGGATTCAGTGAAAATTTTATATCTTTGCATGATAAAACAAATAGACGTAATATGGACGGCGGTGAATTAGTATATTTTTTTCAATTGATGCTTCTATTACGCGTTTTCAGGAGTGTGTGAACATGAAAACACAGTCTAATGATTGTTTTCTTCACGTTCAACAAAATTATACCTTATCATTCGCAGAATAGATTTCTTGTAGATTATGATTTGATTTAATCGATGGTGTGCAAACATTGTGGTTAAATATAAAAATAATCCTCATGTTACAACAAAGTGTGTTACAAGGCAGAATAATGAGTTTCACATTCTATATACTATAGGAAATTCTTCATTTGCACTTTGATTCTGATGTGACAACTAAGAAGAGAGTAAAAAGAGATTATACATGTTGCTGTGTAGTGATATCTGATATGTAGAAATTCGAGGGAATTGAGCATTGTATTTATGGTGTGTTAAAATTTAAAATGTGTATGGCGCCACTTTAAATAAATAATGAGAAGTAAACTGTTCAAATGCAATCGCTGTCGCTAATGAAAGTAATGTTTCCTGTTATGGCTAAAATTGGCTAAAAATGGCTAAAATTATTGTATAATGATACATCGAACATTTTTACTTTTCGATTCTCTCTTTCGGTCAATTTTGTCGAATATGTTCATCCTCAAAAAATACCGTTCTGAATCATATTTCGGACACTTTGATGATATAACTATAAAATTAATATCACAATTACTTCTTTGGAGTAATCCCTTGGATTCACTATCATTTCATATGAAAACTACATAAAACATTTTAACATAATCGGCAAAAATCTGAAAACACTACTCATTATCGTTTGTGTTTGACGTTTGCTTAGCGTGAGTACGTAGAATTTACCCGTTCATAAATATTTAAATTTCTCCCGTGTTTCATCAGTTCTTATCATCGTTAACAGTTTACAATGAT
This sequence comes from Toxorhynchites rutilus septentrionalis, assembly GCF_029784135.1. Lineage (NCBI taxonomy): Eukaryota > Metazoa > Arthropoda > Insecta > Diptera > Culicidae > Toxorhynchites > Toxorhynchites rutilus. The sequence continues at coordinate 170,586,542 of NC_073745.1, forward strand.
TGCTTGGTAAGTGAGTTGTTTCGCAGTTGACTATAAAATATAATCAATTGTAATGTAATTTTCAAATTACGAAATTACGAAAAACATTAAAAACATTAATGTCCAAAATTTGAATTCAATCTGTCCGAAATTTGATTTAGTGTCCGAAGTTTGATTCATATTCGCTTCATTTGAAAAGATGATTTTTTTATGTTTTCAATCAAATAGGCACCAAAGTAGAAAGCTTAAAAGCATATTGAACTAATTTACTAAAAATATCAACCAAATAATACCTGTGCATAAAGTTTAGATCTGTTTTCTGCATCATGTGCCTTAAGCGTCCGAAATTTAATTCAGAACGGTAGCAACTTTTTAAAAAGCGGGACCCATTTATGGCCTATTTGATTAAATGACAATCTTTCAATGAAATATCAAACTGCACAATAATTGTCTAATATATTTGAAACATTTGAAAATTTTAGCTTTTTGTGGTCTCCGTGATACTGAGATACGATTTTTGAACATATCATATATCATGATATCATGAAAACAATAAAAAATAAATACAATCAATAAATAAGAGAACGAAATCCATTTTTTGCAAGTGTTATATTTTTCAAAGAAGAGAGCTCCTTGGGCTCATCTGGATGGGTTCAGTAGTTCAAATGTTATGAATTTTTGAATAAAGTCATTTGCCGAAAAAAGGGTAAAGAATAAAAAAAAATACTGGTCTGATATTTTCATTTTCAAGATAATCTGAGAACCATTATATCGGTTTGGCATGGAATGGCTGTATATATACACTCGACAAAAAATTAGAGTAATATAGTGCGAAGTCTGTATTTTCAGGACACATGGAGATGGAACATAGATCATTTGAAGCTTCAACTACAGGAGTGATGACACTCATACATACACATAAGAATTTCCATTTAAACACACATATTACCCACAAAGTCATGAAAACGAAAGTTGCGAATCGTCCATTCGGAGGGTACGCATTTTGGCAGCATTTCGTATTTCTGGTGCAATTCGTGATGAGGTGCTTCTCTAATTTACTATATGCTTTGATAAATCGGCTAGAAAAATGGCTAAATGTATCAATGAAACGTCCACAGGAGTTTAGGGGATATGCTAGGCTAAGAAAACAATTTTTGCAAAATTACCGAAGATTTTCCAAGACACTTTTTGTCATATTTTTGAAATCACCGCAAAAAATTTTAATGTTTTTTTTTTCTTCAGAGCAGCAAATCAACCTTGTATAGAATTTATCGTAGTTTTCTAAACTACCTTTCGTCCAGTCCACAAAATCTTTAAATGAACAGAAAGACATAGAATTTTCAGTTCGTTCCGGTACTTTTGTCCTACACTAACCAAGATAAAAAATGTGTGGAATATTCCTAAGCTTGTAAGTTGAAGCTTCAAAATGATGTACGTTACATGTGTATGCGTTGATTTTTCAGGAAAATACAGCGTTACAAAAATTCAGAATTCGCACTCTGTTCCTCCATAATTTCGAGTATTTTTTTTCTGTTACAAAATAGTTACGGCATAAGTTGTGTACACATGATTGCCATATATTTCTTAACAATCGATGAGAGCCGCCATACGATTCTTTTCGCGAAAAGTGGTTTATCAGAACTTCACATAAATGCCGTTTCACGTTCCATCGTGAAATGAAATATGTTCAACAAAGTTTAAAGCTCTTAATTTTGATGGATATTCAACAGCCCTTCTCATGTAATTGGTATACGACAATGCATAAGCAAGGGCACAAAAATTATCTATGACATAAAATTGTTCATAAACATATAATGTATATAATAACTAATATTTTCGACAGCGACCGCGTTTGCAGTAAATTGAACGACAAAGCATACAAAATACTAATAGCGCCCTATTTTCTATATCTCATTTCGTTTTCCTTGTAGTGACAATACTTTGAAATATCACATTTGATGATACAAATGATGGATTTGGAAGAAATCTGAGTTGGTTATGATCGTTAAAAGCAAATAATAATAGATCTATTTATTAGTAGTACATTTTATTATATAACTATATAGATCAACTATGAATCGTAATATTGATCCAAATAGTGGAAATAGTATGATGTCAAACATGAAATATATTCCTTTACATTCAAACAATCCCTATATACGAAATAATCCACTGCAAAATAACTTATCCAAAATCGAGAAAAGTGACGGAAAACCCGCATATTCACCAGGAGATATGCGATATCATGGCTTTGATACTATCAATCCTGATTTACAACGAAGTACTAATAACAAAATTGCTGTTCCAAATACATCTGGTCGGTTGGAGTTAAATGAAAATAGTGCGAATCCCCCATCGGTGCCACAAAGACGATCACAAAGTATTCCGAGAAAAAGTGTTGATAAAAGTAACAGCAATAAGTTTACCCAAATTGCTTCTAGCAGTAGTTTGGAAAGAAATATACTATCCACTTCTCAACCTGATTTTCAAATGAAACGAACTTCGGAGATAAACGCAACGAAAGGAGGAGGTATAAGTCAATCAGTCACTTTCCATGGACAACCTTACGACCAACATGTCATCTGACATTTTATAACTCAATTGCAAGAAAAGGAGTTTGCTACAAAGAAAAGAAAAAGATACCGTCCTACTTCATATGAATGCGGTTCTGTTTCTTCGAACCAAATGTATTTTGATAACCAAATGCATTCTTATGTGGATCAACTACGAACAATTACGAACAATTTTGGGCAATGTTCCGAACAAGATCATCTTTTCGGTGAATTAAGAACGCAGAAACAGGAACACAAATCAACTTCTGTTAGAATTGCGTTTGAGACGAAACCGAACTCTGTGATACTCCCAATTCGATCGTCACCATCAGAAGAAATAAATGATCATGAAGTCCAAACTCCCTCGCATCAACTAAAATTGTTTCTAGAAAATATACGTAGCTCAATGAGAGAACAAGAAAATGGGGAAAGTACTTTAAATGACGCGGGTAGAAATAATTGTAGAACAACAACAAATCGCACATCAGCATTTCCAAATAATAGAATTTTTAATCAAGGGAAAATAGAAGGAAAGAATACACAACCCATTCATTTGAGGAGCCCATCTGATGGTTTGAGTTTGGATGAACAAAATGAAAGAAGCGCAGCTTTGAATTTTTCAATAGAGAAAGAACGTACAGAGAACACAACTATGGACCCTTTAGTCGGAACGAAAACCTCTGTTGTACTTGATGGGTTATGGAGTAATGACGAAATTGACTGCTTTTCAAAAATAAATACGATCGACAACCACGAAAAGCTGTCTTCAAGAAATGTAAAATCAGTACAATCCGTTGACCATATATTGGATAAGTTTCACCTAATTTCAATGAATGCAAAAAATCTCAATTCTGTGGAATACTTAAAAAATTGTTCGAATGCGTTGAAGCAGACTTCCGAACAAATAAAACAAATCAATGCGTCCTGTAGAAGCGGAGATAAAAATTGCGTGAATGGAGTTATGACAAAAAGCCAATCACACGACGAAAGCTCTCTTAGTACCACTCCCGGATCTATCAGCGAAGCCGTACAAAGCTTGCTTTCTCAACCTCGGAATGGGTTTCAAATCATGGATGACCGGATGTCACTTTTTATAGACATATTGGACTCTCAGGAAAAGTTCAATCAGGTAATAAATGATTAGCATATAAAACAACATATACAGGGTGCGGCAGCATAACTTCCTTTTTTAAAATGCGCGCCACTTAGTTAGTTGATATCATAGCGGAGCGCTAGTGGTCTCGTTCAAGAGGGGATACTGTAAAATTTTGTCCCGACACGGTTCAGTCGCCATAATGCGTTGGAATAGTGAAGAGCGTGCCATTGCCGTTGAAGTTTACTCTTCAAGCGGATGTTCGGTTATTGCAACACAGCGTGCATTTCGGAATCGCTTTAATTTAGCCCCATTGGCTGACACCAACCCTAGAGAATTTGCATTCACCCAAAGTCACAGTGTGGTGTGCAATTTCCTCAGCTGGAATTATTGGTCCCTGGTTTTTTGAGGAAAATGAGATTACAGTGACAGTGAATTAGGACCGGTATGTGAACATGCTACAAATTTTTTTTCCCACGGCTAAAAAATTTGGATTTGGGGGACACTTGGTTCCAACAAGACGGTGTAACAGCACACACTTCAAGAGCATCAATGGCTGTTTTGAGGGAACACTTTCCAGAGCGCCTTATCTCAATTAGAGGCGATTTGGAATGGCCGGCACGCTCTCCCGATCTGTCCCCTTGTGATTTTTTGCTATGGGGTTTTTTGAAATCCCGTGTTTATGTGAACCGTTCAAGAACCCTACAAGATTTGAAGACCAACATCCAAGAAGAAATTGCCAACATAAGTCATGACAAACGCCAGAAATCGGTTTACGCAATGTATGGAGAATGGGGGACGTCACCTAACAGATTTGGTCTTCAAAACAATGTAAATAAAAACTTTACACATGCACCTACATTATAAAAAATAAATAAATATTTTCCGATGCATACAACAGTTTTTATTGAGTTTTGAAAAAAGGAAGTTATGCTGCCGCACCCTGTATTATCCACATTAGAAACCGTATGTAGAAACAATGAAACGTTATGTTTTACTATAATTCGTGCAATAATATAATGGTTTCGAAAATTTATATTATGAAAACTATAACTATAACAAAATCAAGACATTATTTCTCGCTGTATATTGTATTGTATAAAATCGCATTGGAAGCGTATTTTGTTCATTTATGACTTTATTTGATATGTTGTATCAAATACGGTTTTGAAGTTCATGAAGATGTAGTGCGTAAGGACATGATACCTGCAGTATTCTTGGAGAATCTGCCGCCGGTAACAATATCTGGTCCGTCATCGAGCAACAGGGCATGAATCCGGCCTGTCACTTTCCACAAATATGCTTCCCATTGGCGATAGATGGCGAAAGAGGATCTGAGACAGAATTATTAGAATTATATTCCATTCAGAATCATGAATGCTTCTCATAATCCAGCTTGTCACATTTTTTTTATAAATGGAGCGGTTTCCACTTCTCAGATCCGGTGCATACACGGTATAAGTTCCGCTGCGAGACCATCCTTACCAGCTGATTTGAGGTTTTTTAGCTGATTGGCCTCCTTAGCGCATAGCCATCGTAGAAGGTGGTACATCTTAGTTGTTCACTGCATCGGTTTAGTCCTCTCCAAAGCCGTCTTGGTCTCCTGCCTGCACGCTGTTCAGATGTTCATCGTAGTGCTGCCTCTATCTTTCAATCGTTCGTTCGACAATATGCCTCCTTCCTTGTTCTTGCAAATTTGGGCCCGTGGCAAAAATCGAGCCGACGATGGGCTCTGCTGTGTTTGTTAATTGCTGCTTTCAGGGTTTTCTAACATTCATCAAGGGGAGCAGCATTCAGTTGTGGGATACATTTTGCACGACATTTTGATCGAGAAAAAGCTATCCGCGCGATGGGTACCGCGTTTGCAGACCGTCGACCAAAAACAGCGGCGCGTTGATGATTCAACAGTCGGTTTGGCGTTGTTGAAACGCTCGAAGGAAACTATTTTGAGGAATAAATACAGCTTCGCCCAAAAAAACGATTGTTTTCATTGAAAATCACGGGACTTTTCAGCCCATGTAGTGGGTACTTCTTTCGAACATGCACATGAACAAGCATGTACAGTTTCTTGATTCCATCACTTGCTTCCATGTTAGTGAAGCAAGAAGATGGTTGGACCATTCCTAAGAATACATTACAATATTGATAACTATAAAATGTTCCATAGATAATATGTTAAAATGGGGTTGAAATTCCCAAATGTTTGTTCAAATATATTCAGAATCAATATGCAACAAATAACTTAACGTAACCGTCAACTATGCGGTAATGTCAAACACACAATCCTTCAACTTTTTCTCTACAACCATTGAAATAGTTGATTAGTCTTTTTCTCAAAGCGTTCGGAAAGCGAATAAAATCAAATAAATTCTGACCAAAGAGTCAAAATGATACACGTTCCCATCGCAACTAAACGGCTTAATGAATGTAAACGCATATAATAACGGAGAATGCACTCAAATGAAAAGGTGTTATTTCGTAATAACGTATGCATTATAAAACGAATTACTACCTTGATCATAAAGGTCAGGTCACCTGTTATTATTTTTCATTTTTTGCAGGTTGGCACATCTGTTATTGACATTCTATGAAATTTGTAGTGTGATAGTTTTACATTTCTTAAAGTGCTAATTGTGCGTGCCTCGATTTTGTACAATTTGCAAATGCACACAATGCCATCGTTATTCATGAACATTTGGTGTTGATTGCCATTAATGTTGCTTTTTTTCGGAAGGTATTTTTGTCATTTTTATTTGAATATGATTTCCGGTAGGGGAACCGCGGGTAAGACGAACAGTGGGGGGTTGATTTGTATAGTTGCATTAGGAATTTCAAATTTCTGTTGACGGGAACCCTTTCTACATACTATTATTTAATATTTAAACCATCCTATGACAATGAATACTGATCAAAAGTGGAATAGGGAAACAAAAACCGAAAATCAAATATGATTCCGCATGTGGATGTAATTTTTGCGGCTTCGATATTAACACTAAACCTACCGATGTTTCATGTATACCTATTCCTATCACAGCGGATCAAGTGACCCTTTATAAATAGTTAGCGAACAATGACTCGATTTATATAGTTTTGTTGAGAAACGTGGCATACCATATTTCTCCTGTAAATTTCGACATTTTGGGATAACAATTATTAGCAAAACATTGAAATTACAATTTTTGACATGCAAAATAGCACTGTAGGTTGGAATGGTTACTGTTAGCTCACTTGGATAGTCAGCCGTACAATTAATTCTGTTTAGCAAACGCTTCTTACAGAAGAAATCAAAACACAAACAGAAGTGAATCATCGTTCAGTTCAAAAAATGCAGAGTGACGGCGTATTTCATGAAGCGTTTGACTGTCTAGAAGTTCAACTTGATGGTGTCAAAAAAGAACTCATCTCAGCAATCAAAAGTAGCTCCACAGCAACTACCGTCACCGCCATAAAAACAATTTGTCGTCACTTTCTGTATTAAAGACGCTTAACTCATCAGAAGATTCGCCGCCGCGGATTCCGCGAATAAAACCGCAGCGGAGGATCTACAGTGTATTGTGAATGAGCCATGTCACACAGAGCGGGGCGGTTATTAAATGGAGAAAATAACCGTTGCGATATCCGTGGCGGCGAATCCGCCTAATGTGACATCAGCCTTACAAAAATGTCAATGGGAATCTGCACGAAGACAAACGAATTGTTCTTAAAAATTTCTTCCTGCGATTACGACATTGTTGTTCTGACGGAAACATGACTACGTCCAGACATCTCCAGCTGAGAGCTCACTTCAAGCTATGCCATATATCGATGCGACCGCAGCTCTGCCACCAGCAATCTTCAACGGGGTGGCGGAGTTTTAGTGGCAGTTAAAACGACACTCAACTGCAAATCAGTAACACTAGCAGATAGCGACAACCTCGAACAAGCTGTTGTCTGTGTTATACTTCCAAAGTCATCAGTATATGTTTGTGGCATTTACATGCGACCCAACTCGGAACCGGAGACATATTCAACACACTCCTCATCTGTTCAACAGCTTCGCGATCGCGCTTTGGATTCCGACATGATTGTCGTCGTGGAAGACTACAATCTACCCCGCTTAATATCGCAGGAAGATGAAGATGTCACGGACTGTTGCCAACGAATGCTTCATCTGAACAAGAAACTATACCAGTCTCCTTCAAATCAACAGCTTATCAAACGCAAACAGCCGCCTTCTAGACCTGGCATTCGTCAACGATCCTAGCGTAGTTGAACTAATCGTGCCTCCATCTGCCCTACTTAAAATCGATAGTTACCACATGCCGTTTGTTCTTTGCATTGATGTAAACGACAACTTCCTGCAACCTCCTGGGAACACAATTCAAACCGACGACTTTGATTTTCGACGTTGCAACTTTGCAGAACTTAATAGAGCTTTATCTGCTATAGACTGGGCTTCGTTGTTTCTCGGTAAGGATACCGACGAGACGGTACGTATATTCTATGACTCTTTGAATGCAGTCACGCTTGGTGTACATTTGAGCTGCAGCACCTTCGCAACGTCGTCCGCAAATCTCGTAAGCGTTATTTTCAAGAACGAACGGATGCAAATCGTAACAATCTTCGCACAATTGAGACTCATCACGAACTTCAAACCGTATCATTTTAGAATTACATCGCCCACCTGGAGACGACTGCGAAGCGAAACCCCTTCTATTTTTGGACGTTTATTCGCAATCGAACGCACTTAAATCGATTTCCACCCGAGATGACTTTTAATGGTAATATTGCTGATTCCCCGATAGGAATAGTAAATGCGTTCGCGGATCATTTCGAGAAGGTACACAGCACCATTTCACCTGCATTTTCGCCTGACAGTCTCAAGAATTGTCCCGTTTTCGATTTGAATTTACCGCTGTTTGAAATATCACAGCACGATGTCTCATCTGCTTTGAATAAATTGGACGTGTCTAGAGGTTCTGGAACTAATAAACATTCGCCATTGTTCCTGAAAGGATGCGCCACGTCTCTGCAGATACTATTGACAATAATTTTCAATAAGTCGCTACGTCACATAATTTTTCCGCATCAGTGGAAAACAGCTTCAATGTGTCCGATCTACAAATCAGGCTCTAATTATGCCGTTGAAAATTACTGAGGCATTTCCATTCTATGTTGCGTGGCAGAAGTATTCGAAAGACTAGTTCATAACATTTTATGTATCGCTTGTCAACCGATGATATCTGAATATCAACATGGCTTCGTCAGTACACGATCGACAACAACTAATCTTATGACGTTCACTAACTTTTTGACGTAGGATTACGTCTTTCATTTCTATACCGGGGTGTAAAATCAAAATTTCAAAAACGAAAGCGTTACGCCGGAGACCGAGATTTTGAGCGTTAACAGCTCTTAAACAACTGAACGAAATGGTATGATAAACACTTCATACGAAAGATAAAATATCTACGCGTTATATAAAGGGTGTGTCACATCAAATTGCATCACGGAAAAAACGCTGTAGAAATTTAATTTTTAGGAATTATATCTTCAGCCTTCGCTTATAATCAGATAAGAGTGTATAGATCACGTTGGCCATGCTTCACTGTCAATTTTTCGTAAATTTGGAAAAATGTCGTCGAACGAAAAAGAGCGTCGTGAATTAATCCTGTACACTCATTTCGAGAATCCGGAGTTGTCACATCGGGACATCGGTAAGATGCTGGGAATCGTCCAATCCACGGTCAGCAGAGTACTAAAACGATACTTCGAGAACCTAACCATCAACCGGAAGGTGAAGAACGGCAAAAATGGATGCTCCGTCAGTGAAAAAGATCACAAGCGCGTAGTTAAGCAGTTTAGACGTGATCCGAGAAGTTCGGTCCAGGATGTCGCCAATAAGCTGAATTTGTCAAGTTCATTCGTCCAGCGGACCAAGCAGCGGGAGGGCCTGCGTACATACAAGGTTCAGAAGGCTCCTAACCGCGACGAAAGGTAAAACATGGTGGGGAAGACGCGAGCCCGGAAGCTGTACACCGAAATGCTGACGAAGCCGCATTGCCTGGTAATGGACGACGAAACCTACGTCAAAGCGGACCTTCGTCAGCTGCCGGGCCTGTTGTTCTTCTCCGCAGAGGACAAATTCAGCGTTCCGGAGGAGATTCGCAAGCAGAAACTATCCAAGTTTGCCAAAAAGTACATGGTGTGGCAAGCGATCTGCTTTTGCGGAAAGCGGAGCGCCCCCCTTCGTGATGATCGGCAAGGTAAACGGGCAGGTTTACCTTAAGGAGTGCCTACAGAAGCGCTTACTACCACTATTGAAGCAGCACGAGGGCCCGACCATCTTCTGGCCGGATCTCGGTTCGTGCCACTATTCAAAGGACGTGTTGGAGTGGTACGAAGCCAACGGGGTCACCTTCGTGCCAAAGGAAATGAACCCGCCCAACGCGCCGGAACTTCGCCCAATAGAGAAATATTGGGCGATTAAGAAGCAGGCCCTCCGGAAGAACCCAAAAGTTGTCAAATCGGAGGCGGACTTCAAGAGAAAATGGATTTCTGTTCAAAAAAAAACTACAACCTGACGTTGTACAGAACCTTATGGACGGGGTAAAGAGGAAGGTGCGAGCAACGGGCTTGGGCTCGAATAAAAAGTATGAATAAAAAGAAAATGCCAAAAGTTGTTTAATAGTTTTTATTTTACTGTCTAAAATTTTCAAAAGGATCGGTCTACTGTGCGAATTTCTACAGCGTTTTTTTTCCGTGATGCAATTTGATGTGACACACCCTTTACTTGTTACTTTTTCATCCAAAAACTTGTTTCAATAGTCTTAAAATTGCTTTCAAAACAGGCTATTGAAATCACCAATCGGTATATAAGCAAGCGCCGCTCGTTAACCCATCAGTTATAATTGAACAGCGATTGGAGCATGTTGTCGCTGTTGTGGTGAAGCTAACATCGTTTATCTTGAAAGCGCTGATGAACGGTGTCACCAAAAGCTTGTTTGTGCATCTCAGGCCAGAAGGGAATCCATCAGGAGGAGAGTGATACCACGGTTCCGCTAGAAACATCCGCCACACACATACACGCGCGGAACCCTCATTGATATCATCGTTGCTGAAAAATAATCTACCAGTTTCCCTGGGAATTAAAAAATACATTCATGCGAAAGAGTTTATTTTTATGTTTTCTACCCATACAACACTGCAACCAAATACATTTGGTTTTGTGATTTTTCAATCAATCGCAATTAACAGGAAAGCTTCTGAATTTTATTTTTCCCCATCATTAGAAAATTTTTGTATCCAATATTGGATGCATAACATGAAAAAAGGAAAATGTTTCACATCGCGAAAATCATGTAATTTTCGAGCGATTATTTGCTTCCTACTCATATAATGCTGCAACCAAATACATTTCATTTTGGATTTTTCAATCAAGTGCGATCAACGTAAGACCACGTCTTTCGGCAAATTATTAGAGGTGCAATGAATCTTTAGGAATTCCCGCTCTACGCGCACTGGCAAACGATGTGTACTCAACAATTTCTCAAACGAGAAATGGGTGTTGTGAGGAAGGATTAGCGAACGACAAACCATGCTTCGACAAACGGGAGAAAGAGATGTTTGGAGGTTGAAGGAAATTGGCAGAAATCATCTTCATTTTATCTTTCGAATAATGTGATTCATACCACTTCGTTTTGCCAGAAAGATAATCATTAATGCTCAAAGGAGGAATCGAATCCTCCGAGGAAATTACCCAGCGCAAATTAGAGTCGACTATCGATTGCGACATTCATACACAAATAATTTTATAATGCAGTTTCATCTAAGTGATTTCTTCGATATGGGGAAATATTCACTACATCATGTCATGTATTTCATATTCTTCACTTTCAAATCCATATCCATGGCCTATCGGTATCGAATTATCATCGACACCACGATTTTCGCTAAATGCTCCTTTCAGTTCGGCCTGTAAAAAACTTTTCTGAATTCTAATCCATCAAATTTGGAGCCCTGAAAAGGACCGTATATTATATGCTAAGCTAATAGCACGTTCTCCTCGGATACGATGGGCCAGCTAATGTCCTTGGGCATAATGTGACGCGTTTCTCGTGGATAGCACACAAATTGGTATCTTCAAATATTTATTTATTTATTTACCATCTTTGATCACAGACCACACAGACTATTTAGACATTCTTAATTCTATCTTTAAAAACTAGTCTACTTATGTTGAAATCAAAAATATCGTGCACATCGTTAAAAAGCCTACAGCATCTATCTAGCGGATTGTTATATCCGTATGTAGTACGGTGTCCTTGAACTCTGAGAAAGGAAGTGCTTCGGAGTTGGCGGTTCGGAACGTGAATATTAATATTTTGCAGTATGCTGCCGCAGTCGATGTTGTTGATTAGTACGTCGTAGATGAACAGCCTTTGCAGAAAACTACGCCGGCTCGACAGAGTTTGGAGTCCGATGAGCGCGCATCGATGTTCGTAAGGCGGTAGATTGTCGGGATTTGTCCATGGGAGCCGCCGTAATGCACTTCTTATAAAACGTTTCTGGATTTTTTCGATACGTGTTACGTGCACACTGTGATACGGGGCCCAGATCTGCACTCCATACTCTAATACGCTGCGAACCAGAGAACAGTACAGTGACTTCATGGCATGTACGTCGTCAAATTGCGCTGTATTTCTTCTTTAGGGAGGGCTTACATCTTTTAACAGGAACGTTGTCTTGAATTATTTGATATATGTTGTCGTAGAAGGCAGAGACGGCTGCATCAATGTCAGAGAGGTCAAGAAGCTCTGTCCAATTCAACGAGCCGATTCGCTCGTTGATAGCGTTAAAATCACACCGTGCAAAGTCATACTCACTGCGAGCTGCTGGAACACCGGGCGGGCGGATCTGGCCAGGCGAATGGACGTCAAGTTTTAAAAGTAACGGCTTATGATGATCGTCGATTTTTAAAATAGCATATTGTGGATCAAACAGCTCAATACGGTCTGAATCGCTAACGAATAGGCCTCCTGCAGCGTCATAACCGCGGAACTTTGGAAGCGCAAGTCGGTTTTGAAGTCCTGAGCAATTCCTCGATCCAAATGCTGCAAAGGTAGATTGCGGATCAGCAATTCGGTCGACTTCTGATAGCGACGAATTTCACGCAAAGTTCCCGGTCGATAGCGATGTGGCTTCTTCACACTTCCTGCGGCTGGTGCGCTTATCCGAGCTGCTCTCGTGGTGCCTTACCACCGAAAGACTAACGAGCTATCTGCTTGGTCCCAAACAACCGAGTCCTCACGGTGCGAGAGTAGAGTATGAGGAAGCGTGAAATTATAAACCATAAAAGTATAGAATGTAAACCCCACCCTCTTTATTATATAAACTTACTGTATACAGGGAAACTTCGATATAACGTACCCTCGTTATAACGTACCCTCGATATAACGTACATTTTACCTCGATATAACGTACACATTTCCAAAGTGTAAAGGAAAAGTTTTTTCAATATTTTTTTTTCTGATAAACAATGAATTACCTGTATTGTGATGCTAAAACAAATTTTGTACCTTCAATAAATCCCGAAATACAGGTGGTTTTGTGACATCGGTAAGATGCTGGGAATCGTCCAATCCACGGTCAGCAGAGTACTAAAACGATACTTCGAGAACCTAACCATCAACCGGAAGGTGAAGAACGGCAAAAATGGATGCTCCGTCAGTGAAAAAGATCACAAGCGCGTAGTTAAGCAGTTTAGACGTGATCCGAGAAGTTCGGTCCAGGATGTCGCCAATAAGCTGAATTTGTCAAGTTCATTCGTCCAGCGGACCAAGCAGCGGGAGGGCCTGCGTACATACAAGGTTCAGAAGGCTCCTAACCGCGACGAAAGGTAAAACATGGTGGGGAAGACGCGAGCCCGGAAGCTGTACACCGAAATGCTGACGAAGCCGCATTGCCTGGTAATGGACGACGAAACCTACGTCAAAGCGGACCTTCGTCAGCTGCCGGGCCTGTTGTTCTTCTCCGCAGAGGACAAATTCAGCGTTCCGGAGGAGATTCGCAAGCAGAAACTATCCAAGTTTGCCAAAAAGTACATGGTGTGGCAAGCGATCTGCTTTTGCGGAAAGCGGAGCGCCCCCCTTCGTGATGATCGGCAAGGTAAACGGGCAGGTTTACCTTAAGGAGTGCCTACAGAAGCGCTTACTACCACTATTGAAGCAGCACGAGGGCCCGACCATCTTCTGGCCGGATCTCGGTTCGTGCCACTATTCAAAGGACGTGTTGGAGTGGTACGAAGCCAACGGGGTCACCTTCGTGCCAAAGGAAATGAACCCGCCCAACGCGCCGGAACTTCGCCCAATAGAGAAATATTGGGCGATTAAGAAGCAGGCCCTCCGGAAGAACCCAAAAGTTGTCAAATCGGAGGCGGACTTCAAGAGAAAATGGATTTCTGTTCAAAAAAAAAACTACAACCTGACGTTGTACAGAACCTTATGGACGGGGTAAAGAGGAAGGTGCGAGCAACGGGCTTGGGCTCGAATAAAAAGTATGAATAAAAAGAAAATGCCAAAAGTTGTTTAATAGTTTTTATTTTACTGTCTAAAATTTTCAAAAGGATCGGTCTACTGTGCGAATTTCTACAGCGTTTTTTTTCCGTGATGCAATTTGATGTGACACACCCTTTACTTGTTACTTTTTCATCCAAAAACTTGTTTCAATAGTCTTAAAATTGCTTTCAAAACAGGCTATTGAAATCACCAATCGGTATATAAGCAAGCGCCGCTCGTTAACCCATCAGTTATAATTGAACAGCGATTGGAGCATGTTGTCGCTGTTGTGGTGAAGCTAACATCGTTTATCTTGAAAGCGCTGATGAACGGTGTCACCAAAAGCTTGTTTGTGCATCTCAGGCCAGAAGGGAATCCATCAGGAGGAGAGTGATACCACGGTTCCGCTAGAAACATCCGCCACACACATACACGCGCGGAACCCTCATTGATATCATCGTTGCTGAAAAATAATCTACCAGTTTCCCTGGGAATTAAAAAATACATTCATGCGAAAGAGTTTATTTTTATGTTTTCTACCCATACAACACTGCAACCAAATACATTTGGTTTTGTGATTTTTCAATCAATCGCAATTAACAGGAAAGCTTCTGAATTTTATTTTTCCCCATCATTAGAAAATTTTTGTATCCAATATTGGATGCATAACATGAAAAAAGGAAAATGTTTCACATCGCGAAAATCATGTAATTTTCGAGCGATTATTTGCTTCCTACTCATATAATGCTGCAACCAAATACATTTCATTTTGGATTTTTCAATCAAGTGCGATCAACGTAAGACCACGTCTTTCGGCAAATTATTAGAGGTGCAATGAATCTTTAGGAATTCCCGCTCTACGCGCACTGGCAAACGATGTGTACTCAACAATTTCTCAAACGAGAAATGGGTGTTGTGAGGAAGGATTAGCGAACGACAAACCATGCTTCGACAAACGGGAGAAAGAGATGTTTGGAGGTTGAAGGAAATTGGCAGAAATCATCTTCATTTTATCTTTCGAATAATGTGATTCATACCACTTCGTTTTGCCAGAAAGATAATCATTAATGCTCAAAGGAGGAATCGAATCCTCCGAGGAAATTACCCAGCGCAAATTAGAGTCGACTATCGATTGCGACATTCATACACAAATAATTTTATAATGCAGTTTCATCTAAGTGATTTCTTCGATATGGGGAAATATTCACTACATCATGTCATGTATTTCATATTCTTCACTTTCAAATCCATATCCATGGCCTATCGGTATCGAATTATCATCGACACCACGATTTTCGCTAAATGCTCCTTTCAGTTCGGCCTGTAAAAAACTTTTCTGAATTCTAATCCATCAAATTTGGAGCCCTGAAAAGGACCGTATATTATATGCTAAGCTAATAGCACGTTCTCCTCGGATACGATGGGCCAGCTAATGTCCTTGGGCATAATGTGACGCGTTTCTCGTGGATAGCACACAAATTGGTATCTTCAAATATTTATTTATTTATTTACCATCTTTGATCACAGACCACACAGACTATTTAGACATTCTTAATTCTATCTTTAAAAACTAGTCTACTTATGTTGAAATCAAAAATATCGTGCACATCGTTAAAAAGCCTACAGCATCTATCTAGCGGATTGTTATATCCGTATGTAGTACGGTGTCCTTGAACTCTGAGAAAGGAAGTGCTTCGGAGTTGGCGGTTCGGAACGTGAATATTAATATTTTGCAGTATGCTGCCGCAGTCGATGTTGTTGATTAGTACGTCGTAGATGAACAGCCTTTGCAGAAAACTACGCCGGCTCGACAGAGTTTGGAGTCCGATGAGCGCGCATCGATGTTCGTAAGGCGGTAGATTGTCGGGATTTGTCCATGGGAGCCGCCGTAATGCACTTCTTATAAAACGTTTCTGGATTTTTTCGATACGTGTTACGTGCACACTGTGATACGGGGCCCAGATCTGCACTCCATACTCTAATACGCTGCGAACCAGAGAACAGTACAGTGACTTCATGGCATGTACGTCGTCAAATTGCGCTGTATTTCTTCTTTAGGGAGGGCTTACATCTTTTAACAGGAACGTTGTCTTGAATTATTTGATATATGTTGTCGTAGAAGGCAGAGACGGCTGCATCAATGTCAGAGAGGTCAAGAAGCTCTGTCCAATTCAACGAGCCGATTCGCTCGTTGATAGCGTTAAAATCACACCGTGCAAAGTCATACTCACTGCGAGCTGCTGGAACACCGGGCGGGCGGATCTGGCCAGGCGAATGGACGTCAAGTTTTAAAAGTAACGGCTTATGATGATCGTCGATTTTTAAAATAGCATATTGTGGATCAAACAGCTCAATACGGTCTGAATCGCTAACGAATAGGCCTCCTGCAGCGTCATAACCGCGGAACTTTGGAAGCGCAAGTCGGTTTTGAAGTCCTGAGCAATTCCTCGATCCAAATGCTGCAAAGGTAGATTGCGGATCAGCAATTCGGTCGACTTCTGATAGCGACGAATTTCACGCAAAGTTCCCGGTCGATAGCGATGTGGCTTCTTCACACTTCCTGCGGCTGGTGCGCTTATCCGAGCTGCTCTCGTGGTGCCTTACCACCGAAAGACTAACGAGCTATCTGCTTGGTCCCAAACAACCGAGTCCTCACGGTGCGAGAGTAGAGTATGAGGAAGCGTGAAATTATAAACCATAAAAGTATAGAATGTAAACCCCACCCTCTTTATTATATAAACTTACTGTATACAGGGAAACTTCGATATAACGTACCCTCGTTATAACGTACCCTCGATATAACGTACATTTTACCTCGATATAACGTACACATTTCCAAAGTGTAAAGGAAAAGTTTTTTCAATATTTTTTTTTCTGATAAAACAATGAATTACCTGTATTGTGATGCTAAAACAAATTTTGTACCTTCAATAAATCCCGAAATACAGGTGGTTTTGTGACATCGGTAAGATGCTGGGAATCGTCCAATCCACGGTCAGCAGAGTACTAAAACGATACTTCGAGAACCTAACCATCAACCGGAAGGTGAAGAACGGCAAAAATGGATGCTCCGTCAGTGAAAAAGATCACAAGCGCGTAGTTAAGCAGTTTAGACGTGATCCGAGAAGTTCGGTCCAGGATGTCGCCAATAAGCTGAATTTGTCAAGTTCATTCGTCCAGCGGACCAAGCAGCGGGAGGGCCTGCGTACATACAAGGTTCAGAAGGCTCCTAACCGCGACGAAAGGTAAAACATGGTGGGGAAGACGCGAGCCCGGAAGCTGTACACCGAAATGCTGACGAAGCCGCATTGCCTGGTAATGGACGACGAAACCTACGTCAAAGCGGACCTTCGTCAGCTGCCGGGCCTGTTGTTCTTCTCCGCAGAGGACAAATTCAGCGTTCCGGAGGAGATTCGCAAGCAGAAACTATCCAAGTTTGCCAAAAAGTACATGGTGTGGCAAGCGATCTGCTTTTGCGGAAAGCGGAGCGCCCCCCTTCGTGATGATCGGCAAGGTAAACGGGCAGGTTTACCTTAAGGAGTGCCTACAGAAGCGCTTACTACCACTATTGAAGCAGCACGAGGGCCCGACCATCTTCTGGCCGGATCTCGGTTCGTGCCACTATTCAAAGGACGTGTTGGAGTGGTACGAAGCCAACGGGGTCACCTTCGTGCCAAAGGAAATGAACCCGCCCAACGCGCCGGAACTTCGCCCAATAGAGAAATATTGGGCGATTAAGAAGCAGGCCCTCCGGAAGAACCCAAAAGTTGTCAAATCGGAGGCGGACTTCAAGAGAAAATGGATTTCTGTTCAAAAAAAAAACTACAACCTGACGTTGTACAGAACCTTATGGACGGGGTAAAGAGGAAGGTGCGAGCAACGGGCTTGGGCTTGTAATGTAAACCCCACCCTCTTTATTATATAAACTTACTGTATACAGGGAAACTTCGATATAACGTACCCTCGTTATAACGTACCCTCGATATAACGTACATTTTACCTCGATATAACGTACACATTTCCAAAGTGTAAAGGAAAAGTTTTTTCAATATTTTTTTTTCTGATAAAACAATGAATTACCTGTATTGTGATGCTAAAACAAATTTTGTACCTTCAATAAATCCCGAAATACAGGTGGTTTTGTGATTCCGGATTCTAAATGAATCAATCTTTAATCAACAGTACGAAGGAAAACATCATGAGAAAGGCTGGCTTCGTCTTCTGATTGAAGTTATTCATTACCTTTCTAAAACAGCAACACAATATGTATTATAGACTACGTTTGTGAGTACTTTATTACGGTTCGATATAACGTACAATTCGATACAACGTACAATTTTGGAAGTGAAATGTACGTTATATCGAAGTTTACCTGTACTTACTTCGATGTTATTCGTTTCTCTCTCAGGGTAAGCTACGAATATAATAAGGGTAGGGTTTACATTCTATACTCTCACTCTCGATATTTTCCCATCACATCAGGGGTGCCGCAGGGAAGTGTTCTTGGGCCGCTTATCTTCGTTTTGTTCATAAACGACCTGAGCTTTCGACTGAATGCTGGAAATAACAATAACAATAACATCAATAACATCTCATCTTGACTGTTGCGTGCTTCAGGCTGACATAGAGGAGCCACGGCGGTGGTGTCAGGATAACGGAATGGAATCGAATATCAAAAAATGTAAAACAGTGTTGTTCACCCACCGGCAGTCTCGAATTGAATTCCGTTATTCAGTAGGGCCTGGATCTTGTTGATTCCATTCGCGACCTTGGTGTCGTCCTAGATAACAAACTGAGGTTCAATGAGCATATCTGCGTCACTACCGCTAAAGCGTTTGCTGCCCTTGGATTTGTTCGTCGGTGCACCAGTAACTTCAGAGATGTCTACACAACCAAATCGCTATACTGCTCCTTAGTACGTAGCATTTTGGAGTATGCTGCCTGCGTGTGGTCTCCGCACCCAAATCACACGAATAGAGAGAGAGAGAGAGAGAGAGAGAGAGAGAGAGAGAGAGAGAGAGAGCAGCGTAGTTTTATTCGATATGCTCTCCGACAACTCCCTTGGACAGATCCAGACCACCTCCTCCCCTATTACTCGAGCCGCTGCAGACTGATCGCGTTGGAATCGTTAGCTTCTAAGCGTGCCAACCTTCAAAAAATATTTGTGTTTGATCTGTAAAATGGAAATTTTAACTGTCCATCCTTGTACATTCTATGTACCATTCCGACAACTACGTGAGCGAGATTTGTTGTTTATCAATCGCCATAGGCCTTCCTACGGATTCCATAACCCCTTGCAATAGTGAATGCAATAGTGCGTTCGATTTCAACGTGTCCAAAACTGTTTTCAAAAATAGGATTAAGAATTTAATATAAGGTTTTAGTCTGTGGAATTATAAATAATTCGAGACGGTGATAAATAAAATTAAAAAAAAATAATTCACTATTAACCTATTCACACACCATAAAATATATAAAGTAATAGTAAAAAATGTATAATGCAATGGTATTGTATCACAACCACACATACACATTTTTCTGATATCATATAAATGTTTTCAAGGGTCAAATGACCCGTTGCGGTAGTTAGGCCAGATTACATATATTTCTCAGTAAAAAAATAACAAGAGAGGAGTAAGCACTGAAAAATACATTCGATGTATGTTTAGGAAAATTAGTGTATCCCCCAAAATATATATTTTATTAAGGCACATGTGGCGTTAGCCTGACGGGGCCGGGAGTCCAATATTTTGACAATTTTTGTCTTACAACTATGTTAGTAATATGTAACCGAATACTCGCCGCAGGAAAATTAGTGTAGGCAAATGATGTTGTGACAATGCTATTTGCAAGAAATGGGTCATTTGACCCCACGTAGTAGGTTTAGTGTTAAGCATTTTGAGTGGTTTCATTGCAAAATTGAATTCTCTGATGATTATATTTCGATTTGTGAGTTAACTGAGAAGCGATATTAGGTATGTACGGAAAAGTAAATTCATTAATCATTCATTAGATTATTGAAATAATTGCACTGGTGGAGTTGAAATGGATAGCCACATACATAATCACATTCAATGCATGATGGAAAATGAAGGAAATATACTACCCTTTTTTTTATCTCGCTTTCTCTTTTTGTTCTGTTTAAGTTACTGGACATACAAACACTGAGAGAGAGCGAAATTATTGCTATCGCGAGCGATAAACTTCTACGCTTCGTATATTATTAACCTGTCCATATTCCCCCCTATACATGTCCATTATACCCGCCAGGGCCCGAAATCTTCGAAGGTGAAAAATCTAGACCGACTTTACTCTCAGTAGCTTCGCTTCGACTAGAACTGCTTCGGCAGTCGTCCACAACAAAAAGTGACTTGACTAGAAAATTAATTGACTAGCGTTGACTAGCGAGGATGACTGAACTAGTCCAGTCAGTGGTTATTTTAACCTACTCGACTAATGAATACAAATCTGCCTCTTCATTCAACTGACTTCAATCCACATTTCTACTCCCCTAGGAACGAAATTTATACCCGCGTACGCAATCTTATTTTTACGTCCATATAAAGAGGAACGAAAACATGATTTCTGATGCAAAAAAAAAGTTACTCCATCAATGGACGGTTTATTGTCTACCCATCGTGAACTCAAACCAACGAACTTAGACATTTATCAAGTATGCTATAAAGGTCCTCGCGTTAGTATTAGGCGTGCAAAATAGCGCACACACACTGCACGCTATTTTATACGTGTAAGTAATTTTCGTGTACGATACAAAAAAAAGTTCACCTGTGGCGTATGTCAAATCACGTTGAACTCAATTTAGTCGTTTTAACGGAGAAACTGCGTGAAGAAGTCAAAAGTCATTAATAACTAAATACGAATATAGTCAGTCTACTGAATACGGATATTGTCAGTCTACTGAATACGGATATAGATAGTCTGCTGACTATCCTCAGTTGATTATGACTATGCAGAGTCCTGATACCCGCATCGATAAATATGTTCTACTTTTGGGCTTGTTTTAATTTCAGTAAAAAACATGGAAAAACACATTTTTAGAAAACATTTGGTTAATTATTTTGAAAACCAGTACATTGAACTGTAAGAAACTGCTTTTAAGTTTTGGAAAACACGAGTTTCCAAAGATACAATTGAAGTTCTTCTTAACATGTCCATCTTACCCCCATTTCCCATTACATGGTTACCTCGGCTCGCGATGATTACCGACTTCTAACATAATAACAGTGTATCGATGAAGTCAGGAATATCAGATTATGGGTCTGATCAAAGCGCCTAGAAGTATATCCTAAGGTGAGGCCGTTTCGTCACTAAGTTGGCTAGGGAAGCGGTTTATGAAAACAGTACGGAAAAAAGCAAAAGGGGAATTGTTTGCTTGTAGTGTGAAAGAGACAGACTGATCACGAGCGAGCTTCGGCACTAGCGTATTGTGTTTTATTTACAAACAAAACACAGTAGACTTCCAAGATGGCTGAAGAGTGGTTTTAGCAAGTTGGCCCACCTTAGGATATACTTCTAGGCATCGGCGTAATCGGCATCTCGCATACTCTTGTTCTTAGATCTGTCTTACTCGTTTCAATAGTGAGAAGTACTTAGTATAGGTCAAGGTTAGAATCATTTTAAGAACCATTTCTACAATTTTGGTGAATAATAATATCATCTATATCTAAGAACAAACCCGAATTTATCCACCTCACGATTAGTATAATCTGAGCTACTCCTATTTGTGATTCTGAAGTTTAATCCTCTTGTCCTTTCCATTCTCGTGTAATTTGATATACAGGACATGTGGTTTGATTTAATTATTTAAACAGAAACTGCTCAGCAGCGTTGGTTAGAAGCATAGTCTTCATATGAAACATCTAATGGGTCTCAAGGAATTTGCAAAAAAGCAGACAGTGATTCAGATTTTCCTTAGGCGGATATCAAAATTATGGAAAAAGAACATGAGAAGAGTTTGAGCTTGGGCTTGAGCTTGGGTAGACTGTACCATTCGTAGTTGCTCTCCGTGATTGACCTGAACCAACCAAATTGCACAAAGAACACACAGAATGACGCATGAGACTAGCAAATCATTCTCGTTGTGCAATTTTCGGTGATTCGAGCTTTAATGTTCAATAACGACTCCGACCACGTCTTTACAGTCACCAGGGGAAGGGAAGAAATGTTAGTATGATATTCTGGCCTTCGAAGGGTCGCCTCTATAGCGTGGTTCCCTAGCGTTTATCGTGGAAGGGTTAGTTGTTAGTGGGAATGGTTAAGAAAAATCAGGATTCACTGCGGTAAGTGATGTGATTAAGTAAACGCGAGCTATTGACTACTTGACGAAACAAAAACTTCATGTGTCATAACGCGCAGTAGAGATTATCTTTAGGTAACCTGAGAAGGAAAGCCTTAACAATTTATTGGACCAGCTATTGTTATTTAGTTATTAAACGCATCGTTTTAGACGTAAAATAACTTCGGGAAACCTGAGAAGATAACCGAGAGAACCCCTCCAAGGCCAATCGACTCGGCGATATGTTTCGCTGTTTATCACGCCTACTCTGGGCCTGATCACGAACATCACTACACGGTGAAAACGAGATGAAGTGTATAAAACCTTGCATAAAAATCATCTCGCTCTCACCGTGAAGTGACGCTCGTAATCAGGCTCTCTGTATCGCAACTTCAATCGCGACGATGGAGAGTCTTTTTTGGAAAATCTGAGAAAGTCACCGAGATAACCTCTCTAGTAACAATCGTCCCGGCGATATATTCTATTATTCACCGCGTGTACGCTTTTTCTCCGATCCGATTGGTTCCAGAGGAGCCCTCCCGGTCACTCCATCAGGCGCCTCGCAATGACATCACTTGCCGTCACGATTAGGAATCTAATCGCGATGGCTGTTGGCCTCCTGCGAAACCCGAGATTGAAACCGAGAGAATCTCTCCGTAACCAATCGACCGACCATATATTCCGTTAAATTGAACCATATGGTTTGTTAAGTAATTAATAAATCGAAGAATTACATAAGGCATAAGTCTGAATTATATAAGTCTTGACATTCAAAAACTGAAATTAGAATACCAAACCTAGGATTCCAAGTGTAAATGAGAACATGAGATGAATTTAAAAACAAAAAACAAATTTGACGTAGAACTACGTCTTTCAGGAAGTGTGCCAAATCAGAAAACAGGTCACTTTTTTGTAAAATAAAGTTAACGTTAATAATTATTTTCACAGCGAACAAATTCTGATACTTTGCATACCAATGGAATCAGAAATTCTCTAAGATTCGTTTGATATACTATACAGTACAATCCACTAATGCCTAAACAGTAAATTAATGAAAACTGGAAGCATTATTTTTTCCCATACGTTTGTTCTACCGAATTGTGTGCATTCCCGAACAGAGCTGTCAATAATGAGCAACTGATACATTCGTTTCTGCCCGTATTCAACATATTTGATTTAAATAAGCCATCCGCGATTTGAAGTCACTCATTCTTTGTGTGGACACCGACTGGACAACGTCGTTGCTGGACGAGCTGGATGACGAGGGATCGAGTGCCTTTCTCAAGGCAATGAGGGTGGAGGTGTGGTGCAGGAGTAGAGTAAAGTTTTCCAAGGGCATTTCTCAAGGCTAGAGACGAATGAACTGAAAATGTTTAAAGTCTCTATAATACATAACCTAACATAATCTAACTTGAAGCCACACCACTTCTCGTTTGGTGGTCATCAAAGCAACATGGTTACCGCAGAGCGTCGAGCGGGAGAGGATTGATTTCCTGTCGAGTGAAGGAGGAGTATGGAATAGAGGTTCTTTCCACAAGAGCCCTTCTAAGGACTAGAGGCGGAAACCAAAAATAGAAAAGAATGAAAACACAGGTGCGAGTGAGCTAGCATAACACAACGAGCGAATATCATTCATGCCTAATGCTGATTTCACACAAATAAACACACAGCACGATACAAGGAGAAGAAGCCCTCTGTATCGAGGTGTGCTACGACAAAGAAGATCAGAGCTACTCGACTCTTTCGAGTCTAATGAGAGTAATAAAAAAATAAATAACTAAATAATATTACAAAAATTTCGATGCATTCTAAAATAATTATCCGAAGTGATAAATAAGTGGATTGAAGAATATAATTCCGTAGTTCTACGTCGAAAACGATCGTGTTCTAGATACAACCCATTACAATTCTTAATATTCTTTCATTCAAAGTATGTCTTCAAACAAGTATCGTTGAAAATATCTATTACGTAAAAAGAAAAAAAAACAATGTCCTTATTATAATTATCGTCCTGATTCGGGTCTCGTCCAACAATTGGGAAGGTTTGAATTACAAAAACCAGCTCTGCAATTTTGAAAATTTTTACAGTCATTATTTTATACTAAAAATATCAACAAATCAATATTATACATGATCAATCATAATGATCGTTCTTTCTAATAAGATTGGAAGTAGACATTTTGCCATGTTTGAATGGGTCTACAGGAGCTACAATTTAGACCCTTGATTGCATCCCATAGCGCATTTATCGAACCCAAATCAACAAATTCACGTCCTCTGGATTCGTCAGGATTTCGTTTTAAAATATCACCAGGCGGGTAAATTGCTGTTTGTTTATCTTTTCTTTCCCAAAAAGCAATACAAAATTTAAAATGTTAGCAAAAAAGCTAAATAAATACAAAATTAAACTTACTCCATTCCCCGTGTCTAGCTTTCACCATCTAAAACACAAGTGACAAATATACTTGTTTTTCTCCGTGACATGACAGTATTGTGGTATTCATAATAACACCGAGTTCATCAAAGTTGTCACGACGAATGAACTCTTCCGGATTCTACACACACGGTGGCAGCCGTAATAACGTTGTATACAACTCACCTCGTTTTCACCGTGATCAGGCCCTATATTTATTTTGTTTCATCATCATATCATACTTTAAATATAATTATGATTTTTAATTTGTCATGTCATCATATCAAAATTGACCCAGAGCACCTAGAGATAATTAACACTATAATTTCTTCATTCAGGACCTGCAATCGGAGATAGAATCACACCGTGTTGTTTATGATCGTTTGGATAATACTGGTAGAAAACTTTTGGGATCACTCACATCTCAAGAAGATGCTGTTATGCTACAAAGTCGGTTGGACGAGATGAATCAAAGATGGAATCACTTGAAGTCCAAAAGTGTCGCAATAAGGTAGATATACAAAAACTTTGAAACATAACAATGGTTTATAAAATCTTCTCTTTGTAGAAATCGCTTAGAATCTAACTCTGAACATTGGACAGCATTACTTTTATCCATAAGAGAGTTGACGGAATGGGTGATTCGAAAGGACACGGAATTAACTTCTTTGGGTTTGGGGCCACTGAAGGGTGATGATAACAGTTTGAAGAAACAAATGGTAATCCTGGTTAATTAAGCGATTGTGCGACCCTCTAATATTGGAATTTTTCAAGGACGATCATCGCGCTTTTCGTCGACAGTTGGAAGATAAACGACCAGTCGTAGAAAGCAACTTACAAAGTGCTCGACAATATGTATCAAACGAGCCACAATTATCGGACACCAGTGATTCGGAAGGTAAAGTGAACTTTGATTAAAAAAAAAACAAAGAGGGCAGTGTGCATGGCAAAGCGTAGGCGCCATATTCCATTCAACTCACTTGCTTAGCACTTCGGATATTGTTGCTTTTTCTTATCATTCTTGTATACCCTTAATATTCCTTGAGGATTTACGCCTTCTTCTTCTTCTTTTTTTTGAGAGGCTTAAACTCTGCAGTTCATTCACCTCTAAACTTCGTCGTCTCAAGGGAGTGTTACTTGCGTCATTTTAACTAGTACTTAGTTGAGTTGTCCATGCCACAGAACACGTTTCGAATTATTTCGAGTGGTAAACTCCAGAATTCTACAGTGCACGCACAGTCGGAAGAAATTTATGTGATAACATCACTCGATATTAAATGCCTCTAGTATAAGAATATTATTTCAGAAAGAAAGTCAATTTGAGAATTAATTTTTTAGTAGATTTTTTTTCCCTATGAATTATTCATAGATACAATGGATATAACCGATTGCGAAATAGTGATAATATATTGTCATTAACATTTTTGAGAAATTGTGTAGTACCTGTTTTAGTGAACCACAAAAATATGCCTCGTCGCTATGTCATAGTGCTCGTTTTTGACGTCTCTAGGAGTAATTATATCAATTAGTCTGCTTTGGCAATATGGTGCAATGGGATCGAGAATCAACAAACTTTATAAAAAAAAAACTACAATAAATACCATTTAGCTACAAAAATTTACTCTCTTAGCCTCAAGAAAGGTTCAAAGTTAATGAAACACATAGTTCTCCGTCAAAAACAAGAAGATCGAAGAATTCTCGAGAGAGTTTTCCGTGCGCGTTCGCTTATTAAGCGAATGACCGTGGGTTCAATCTAAGGACCCTCCATTGATTAATCTTCTAATAGGCCTTTTTCAAGGCTAGAGGAAAATGAACTACTTAGTTTAAAGCCTCTATGATAGAAAAAACAATCAATCAACAGAATTCTCGACAGGTAGCCTAGATGAGTTAAGAATTTTGTTTTTGCATTCAAGATGAAGAAAACATCAAACAGCTAGGTGGTATTCTAGCAACATGTCCCACCCATCGCATTCGTCCAGCCCTGGCGATATTCTGAATGCTGGGTCCGTTGTGAAGTTGCACCAGCTCGTGGTTCGTTCTCTTCCTCATACGTTCGAGATTCTCGAGTTTTTTGATACTTTGTAATTTTTTTAAATTGATGGAAATGAGAAGCATTTTCTTACATATTTGTTCTACTCATTTGGTTGCTTACCTACCCGTACGTCAATTACCAGCAATTGCATCGGCGAGGGGCTTTTTTATATATCACTGCTAATCAGTCGCAGAACGAACATTGAAATGTGTGAATGGACACTGTGGAGAGATGAATATTGCAATTTAGGTCCTGCGCGGTGACAACCTATTAAACAGTCAAAGCGTAAAAGCATTTACCATTTCTTTTGTCCCGTCTTGCTTCTGCTAAGTAATGGTGCACAAATTACGTAACGCCAAAAATCGTGGTGGGGGAACGAACTTGTTCCCACAGCATGATTTGTCATCTGGGAAAAGATCGCCGCGATGGCTATAACACCAAGATGAAGAATAACGAAGATATTTTTCAGCCAGGTGTTGTGTTCTTCGATGGAAATTTATTGTAGATTTTTTTTTAAACTCCTATAATGTTTGTAGGCCAGCGATACTCAACCTGCGACCCGCGGGCCTCATGTGGTCAGACGTGCTCTTCTGGTGGGCCAATCTGGTGTGTATGTATCATACACAAAAATCTATAAATATTGGTAAAAGTTCGCGTCCATCACTCAGTTAAAGCATTCATTCGTTGGCCCTTGTCACTGCTTCCAAATGTTTGTACTAAAGAGTTTCAAGCTCAAATTTTTATAATGTTTGTTTCTTGCCGGTTATAATTTCGTAGTACACGTGTAATACGTGTTTGTGGACCCTCTGAAAAAAGGTTGAACACCACTGTTCTAGTCGACAATAATTTCGTACTCCTATGTTGAAAATGCTGCCGTTTTTTGGACACTCCGTTCTATTTTTTAATTAATTTTTGGAGTGACAAGTTCCAGAATACGCGTGTTTAGTGCAAGTCGAAAGAATTTTTTTTAACAAATAATCCATTTGTGACGCTAACCACTTTGCCACGAGAGTCACGAGATTTACTATATGATGTATATCTGATTTAATTGGATGAATTTCGATGTCTATTCATTTAGGTATATTTTCAATTTATACAGCCATTGACAGTGAAACTCGATACATGTCAGCAGACGAACAAAATAAGGAATTGACTCGAAGTATACGACGTGAAGTAAACAAACTATCCGAGCAGTGGGGTCACTTGATTGATCGCTCAGATAATTGGAATCATCAGTTAGAGGAGTTTGTGACGGTAGGTATTATTATATTAATATTATCCTCATAAATTATTATAGACACTATCTGACATTCGGGTAATTTAGGAAAAAAGGTACAACATTAAATTGATAACCAATTGAATTTCTAAATTTTCTTCTAACTTAAATCAAATTCTTTGCAATTCACAAGTACCGTGATGTGCCCTAATTCCGATAGAAAGTTACTCCTTGTGCTTATATGATGCTATTAAACGTGCCACTTGCTTGGAATTTGTTCCACTACTGATAAACATACGGATGAGAGCATTGCCGCATTCATACTACATATAATGATGGAAAAATATGGTGCTTCTTGTTCCAATCGACAAAACCATCGTTACTCCTAAATCCGTTTCGGAACAATAATTCCACACTCCACTCATCAAATTATTATTCATTCATTATTAACTAGCTGACCCGATAAACTTCGTCCCGCTCAATATTTGTTCTTTTGTTATCAATACCTTCAAACATTCACGTTTTCTTACTATGAGCAAGTTCATAGGTCCTATCGCAGAACTGTGTATTGATTGATCTTCTAATCGACACCGTTGAATTTACCTTTTACTATAAATTCCTAGTATTTCTAACAAAACTCATCATTATAATATCAGATTATTTTCAGACACAATTCTCGTTCAAGATTTTTCAACCACTTGCAAATAACATGTTTCTCCGTTACATGGAATAAATGTTTTATACAGAAAATATGATTTTTTTTTTGACGTGGGACTACGTCTAACCGGAATATATGGAGGGTAAAATGAAAACCTAAACACAGAACATGCAGGAAAAAATGAAAGATTTCGAATGCTTATAGCTCGAACATTTCGTACTGGATAGGATAGATGTTTGCATCACTTGATAGGGAATATTTCTACGCATCTATCGCAACTAACAAAATGTTGTTTTTCATTAGATAAACAATTGAATAACTGTAAAATATTAGGCGTTATCTAAACGCCCTAACTGCATCGTTTTGATTGGCCCGATTTACGGTTTCCCTAACACAGCCATCAAAACCAAGCAGCCTTGGGGAAATCGGCATTGCAAATACATGAAAGTAGGGGGACTTTTGTTCTCATCGAAAAATGTTCCCTAACACAGACTTTAAAACCAAGCAGCGAAATCGGCATTGCAAGCACACGAAAGAGCCTAGAGGCGAGTGAACTGAAAAGTTTAAACCCTCTTAAAGCCAAAAAGAAGAAAAAGAACACACGAAAGTAGGGGGAGCTTTTGTTCCCACCGAAATGTGTTCCCTAATAGAGATTTCTAAACCAAGGTGCCTGGAGAAATCGGTATTTCAAATTCATGCAAGTCGGGGGTATTTTTGTTCCGACTGGAATGTGTTTCCCTAACACAGACTTCAAATCCATGAAGCGTGGGGAAATCGGCATTGCGAATTCATACAAATCGGGGGTATTTTTGTTACGATTGAAATGTGTTTCCCTAACACAGACTTCAAAACCGAGGTTTCTGGGGAAATCGGCTCTGCAAATAAATGCAAACTGCGAGTACTTTTGTCATCGCTTGCCTTTGTGCAGAGTGGAATATCTCTGTCCTAACATGATCTTCTAAACTTAGAAACCTGGGAAAATCGTGCAGCCACTAGAAGCGAATGAACTTCCCAGTTTCAAGCAAATTCGAGATTCGAGAAGTATGTACACTTTTGGGATGTAAACTTCAGAGGGAAATGTAAAATAAAATAATCGTTTGATAATTTTTTTTTGCCTTTATTGGAAAGATTTTCAGCCTTAGGCTGGTTCATCAAACGTTTGATAATTCTTCCGTACATATATTTTGTTCTAGTCATCATACCAAACGTAAAAGGTCCGTCATTAAATTTACTTGTAACGAAGAACAATCAATCACAATAAATGAATTGACTTTACACGGCATTTGTTCATTTTTTTCACTCACAGAGCAAATATATTGAACTCAATTGAATTTGGAAACTGTTTCATTCAATCAAGAATTTAATCAATACAAACGAATGATTGCTAAGCTAAGGTAGTTCCACGTGAACCTTGCGGTTATATCATAGATATAACCCACTAATTTTTTTTTTAAATCATTTATTTTCAATTGGCTCAGCAACGTTAAGCATCAATGAGCCGTGTTTGTGAATAGGGAAAAGCCCTTGTGAGTAGAACTATGCAAATGTTCTTTCTCAAAAAGGCATAAAAACCCTATAGTTTTTTCAAGAAATGATACAATATAAATAATTATATAACAATGCATAATAAAATAATATTTGAGGCTTCTTCTTGAGGATTTTTTGATAGAGATAACCACCTCCTTGAAGATTGCGTGCGAATGCGTGAATCTGAATGTGTTTAAGTTCTGAGGGAAATAGTTGGAGAAAAATTAAAACATTAAAACCATAGATTATTGGTAAATAATAGAATTATTAATAACAAAAAACAAAAAAAGTTGGAGATGTAAACGATAATTAAAAATAACAGAAAAAATACACACATACTCATACTTGAAAGTGTATGGACTTGAGGGAATAATATATCAACGAAATAGCATCGAGATTGCGTGTAGCCAGAACGTCGCGGATCGAAACATAGGGTGTCATTCCCTTTTCGCGGAAATTTTCTATTAAAGATAACCTGTTATTTTGAAAATCAGAGCAATACCACACAATGTGATCAATATCGTGTTAACCTATACCGCAAACACATAAGTTACTATCACTAATATTAATTCGGAAAAGATGTGCATTCGAGGAATAATGATTAGATATTAGTCTGCACACTACCCGTATGAAATCACGAGAACAATTATATCCTTTGAACCATGATTTGAGGGAAACTTTAGGAATGATAGAATACAGCCACCGACCTTTATCACTTCCATTCCAACTTGTCTGCCAAGATTCAAGTGCACGTTCACGAGGAATATTGAGATATTCATCAAAAGTAATGGGCCTATGAAATAAGACTCCTTCCATTGCGCCCTTTTTAGCTAGAAAATCTGCTTTTTCATTTCCTGGTATCGAACAATGAGAGGGAATCCATACAAAAGTGATATTAAATGATCTACTCATCAAAACACTTAAAAGCTGTTGGATTCCAGACAAGAAATACGAAGAATATCTAGACCTTACCGAACGAAGTGCCTCTAAAGAGCTGAGACTATCAGAAAAGATGTAAAAATGTTCGGGTGACAAGGACTGAATATGTTGTAAAGCAGTGTATATCGCAGCCAATTCCGCAACAAACACCGAACAAGGTAAACTAAGCTTACGGAATGTGGAGAAGTCAATATTAAATACCCCAAAGCCTGTGGAACCATGAAGACTGGATCCATCAGTAAAACAAGTTTTGGTTGAGTCAATATGTTTATATCTTGACAAGAATATTGCAGGCATAACTATTTGGCGGAGATCACCTGAAATACCACTAACATAAACTTTCATTGTCAAGTCAAAATTAATAGAAGGATTGAACAAAATTGAAGGAATGGATTGGAAACCAGATGAATCCGATGGGCTTTTCAGGGTCAGAAATTCATGATATAGTAACATTCGCTTAGATTGAGTACCTAAGGTTAGCATTTTTTCAAAGTTTGCTATCACTATCGGATTGAGTGTTTCACAACGTATCAAAAAACGGAATGATAACTCGAAAAAGCGCACAGAAAGAGGAAGGATGCCAGCAGAAATTTCTAGGCTCATTGTATGCGTTGACTGCATACATCCTAGAGCAATACGCAAACAGCGATATTGAATTCTCTCCAGTTGCAGAATATGAGTACGGGCAGCGGATCTGAAGCAAAAACTTCCATACTCCATAACAGATAGAACGGTTGCTTTATACAACCTAATTAAGTCGTCAGGATGGGCCCCCCACCAAGTCCCTGTTATGGATCGAAGAAAATTTATTCGTTTCTGACATTTTTGTTTCAAGTAGCCTATGTCTTTACCCCATGTGCCTCTGGAGTCAAACACAACTCCTAAATACTTGAATGACAAAGAGAGCCTAATTGTTCTACCCAAAAGTTTAAGTTGCAGTTGAGCAGGATGGTGTTTTTTTTGAAAACACAACCATCTCTGACTTTTCAGTAGAAAACTCAAAACCCAATTTACAAGCCCAATCAACCAAATTATCAAGAGAAATCTGCAAGGGATTATACAGATCAATACTGTCTTTGCCCAATACCGACACTACGCAATCATCTGCATATTGTCTCAAAGTACAATTACCTGATAAACAAACATCAATGTCATTTACATAAAAGTTGTAAAGGATTGGACTAAGACATGAGCCTTGAGGGAGACCCATGTAGCTAATTCGTAAAACTGACGAAGAACCATGGGAAAAACTCATATGTTTTTCACGCATAAGGTTAAACAAAAAACTATTTAATTTTGGAGAAAACCCATTTAGATGAAGTTTTTCAAAAAGAACCTCAATGGAAACTGAATCAAAGGCACCCTTGATGTCTAGGAACACTGATGCCATTTGTTGCTTTTTACTCAAGGCGATGTCAACCTCTGATGAAAGCAGAGCAAGACAATCATTAGTTTCTTTGCCTCTACGAAACCCGAACTGCGAAAGTGAGAGAAGGTTGTTGGATTCTATCCAGCTGT
This sequence comes from Toxorhynchites rutilus septentrionalis, assembly GCF_029784135.1. Lineage (NCBI taxonomy): Eukaryota > Metazoa > Arthropoda > Insecta > Diptera > Culicidae > Toxorhynchites > Toxorhynchites rutilus. Next base: position 170,619,300 of record NC_073745.1, read on the forward strand.
CTAAGCGACTTAGAATCATTTTCTCTAATAATTTGCGAATGCAAGAAAGCATTGCTATTGGTCTATAAGAATTATAATCAGACGCAGGTTTACCAGGTTTCAGAATAGCTATAACTTTGATCTGTCGCCACTCATGTAGAACAACGTTCTGCTCAAGAAAAACATTGAACAATTTTAACAAACGTTTCTTCGCATTATCAGGAAGGTTTTTCAATAAGTTGAATTTGATCCTATCTGAATAATAGAATTAGCTCTGCGATCGTCAAAAGACTCACCCCAGCCAATTCCATGTGAGTTGAAATCTCCTAAAATAAGATGAGGTTGCGGTAGAAGCTCAATTATATTCACAAGGTTTCGATAATTAAGCATTGTACTTGGAGGAATATAAATAGAAGCAATGCATAAATCTCTACCCTTGATACGTGCCTGACACGCAAGAATTTCAATTCCTGTGACTAAAGGCAAGGGAATCCTGTAAAATGGATAGCATTTTTTAATACCTATGAGAACTCCTCCATAGGAATCATCACGGTCTAAACGAATAATATTGAAATCATGGATGTTTAACACATTGTCCGAACGAAGCCATGTTTCAGATAAAGCAAACACATCACAATTCAAAAAATGGAGCATTTGCTTGAAAGAGTCAAGTTTTGGTAGAAGACTTCTACAATTCCACTGTAAAATAGTAGATTTCTCTGACTCATTCAATAAATTAGGCATCGAAATTAATGAAGGAGAGGAGGGGCCACTTTGAAACCATTTGCTTAGCTAACTGACTGATAGTAGGGAGCCAAGCAGAAATGAGACATTTCATTGAATCTGAAATTCCGAAAATATCAAAGATCCATCCAACAATCGAAGAAAAAGAAATACCTCCTGTAAATGATTGGGGTTCAGGAGCCGATTGAGAAGCGAATCTGGAATGACATGACAATTCAGGGAAATGAACGTCATAGTTAGAGGATCCCCAACCAGGAGGGTTATTGTTGGAAGGAGCAGAAAAATGAGAAGCTTCTGGTTGATTAGAGGATAACCCTCTTTTTTTAGCAGGCTTGGAGGAGGAAGTATTTTTTCTCTTTCTAGCTCTTCTCGCGATTATTGGATCGAAAGTAGTATCCGATTCATCATCCTCTGATAAAACAGAGAAACGATTTTCTGAAACCTCGGATACCTGAGGTGAAGCTGCCTTAAGAATATCAGCAAAGGTTCGCTTAGAACGATCCTTAAGTGATTGTTTAAGTTTAATAGAACGGGATTTGTATTTTGGACATTCCTTAACTGTGTGAGGAACACCTCCACAAAGAATGCATTTATCAGCATCCTTATTGCAAGTGCTTTCATCATGGTTGACTCCACATTTAGAACATTTAATTTTATTGCAACAGAAGGTTTTAGTGTGACCTAACTGTTTGCAATTAGTGCATGTCATAATTTTGGGAGTAAATAATCGAACTGGAAGACGAAGCTTATCAATGAGCACATAATTTGGAAGAGCTGTGCCCTCAAAGGAGATTCTGAAAGAACCAGATGGGAAATATTTCTTTTCGTTACCATCCATTAAAAATGAATTCAGGGATCTTACTTCCAAAATTTTCACATGAGGAAGTTTTACATCATGAAAAATACCCTCTGCGTTTTCGAAATCTTTTAGATGGAGAGATTTTTCCGAAACCACACCATTGATTTCAACAATGTGTGCCGGAATATACACTCGATATTCATCAGTGAACAAAGAATTATTAACAATCGCATTAGCGTCTTTGCAATCCGAGAGCACAACACGAAGTTTGTCTTTATTCACTTTTGTAATTTCCAAGACACTTGAGTACTTAGACTTCAAGTCTTTGCAAATTTGGGTCACCCTTAAAGGTTTCCCTTTGGGACGGAAGAATACCACCCAACGTGTTTTCGATGATCCCGAAACGTTCTGGTATTGTCGAATTCGAGAAAGATTCTTGGAAGGAACATTCTCAATGATTGAATGCTGAAGAGAATTAATTGGATTTTGAACCGAGGTGAGTGAAACAGGATCATTTGTTGGATGTGTAGAATTTTTTGTTGGGTTGGGTGTCGAATTTGACAGTAATTGATTCTTCTTTTTCTTTGAAGGACGAACTTCAGAAAAACAATCATGAGGAGTATCTACAATCATTTTCACTTCCCATCAAGTACTCTCTACTTTTAACTTACAAAGGCCCATTAAACATCTGGTGCTTGAGAAAACAATCGTTTGCAATATGGAACTGAATGATTTGTTTCGAGCTGCGTTGAATGACATTCCGGAGGGAAGCGCAGAGAATAAACTTCAATATATTTTAACAACATACGAGCGTTTAAAAGAAAGTTGTTCCAGAAAGGTATGCGTACAGGCCAAAGTTAAAGGAGTTTGCCCTTGGATGACTTACGATCTTTGGAAGTTAATCAAGATCAAAGAGAACATACTAACATACGGAGTCAAGTTGGAGATAGTACCATTAAGCTGATTCTGGACGGGCAGGAGACTAGCCATGGACCAACGATTGCTGACACATTCAACAATTACTTCAGTTCTATTGGACCCCAGCTCGCCTCTTCCATAAATAGTTGTCGTAGAATCGGCAGATTCGGTACGATGCAGCCGTTGTCAAATTCAGTTTTTCTACAACCTACGTCAGAGCAAGAAGTAATCTTGAGGATTAATGACCTAAAAAATGGGAAAAGCTGTGGTTTTGATGGAATCTCCTCAGAATTTGTCAAAAAACACCATTCTTTCTTTGCTTGCTTACTGCGGGACATCTTCAACGAGGGAATTTCAACTGGTCGATTTCCTGGCTGTTTGAAAATTGCACGAGTTATTCCGGTTCATAAATCGGGGAGCAGATCTGATGTCAACAACTATCGCCCAATATCAGTCTTGTCAGTTTTGAGCAAAATTCTTGAACAGTTACTTGCGACCAGACTCATCCAGTTTCTCAAACAACATGACGTACTATATAGCCGCCAATACGGATTCAGAAGCGGCGCAAGTACCTGGACAGCAGCTTGTGAATTAGTCAATGAGATATATGATGCGATGGATACAAGGAAAATCGAAGGTGTGTTGTTCCTGAATTTGAAAAAAGCCTTCGACACAATCGATCATGAAATTCTTTTACTCAAAATGGAAATTTTCGGAGTGAGAGGAGTAGCAAACGATCTAATAAGGAGCTATCTGACAGGCAGAACGCAATTCGTTTATGTTAACGGTGCGATGAGTTCCGTTCGTCACACTACGGTAGGAGTGCCACAAGGTAGTAACTTGGGGCCCTTATTTTTTGTTATACATCAACGATCTGGCCAAACTAATTCTTCATGGAAATCCACGACTCTTTGCGGATGATACGTCTCTCTCATACCAAGACCCGAACCCCGACCAGATTATTCGCCATATGGCAGAGGACATGGCTACGCTGCAACAGTTTTTCAATGAAAACTCACTGTCACTTAATCTTGCAAAAACCAAATATATGCTCTTCCATTCATCTCGTCTTCAAGTGGATCGCCATGCTGTGCTCGTAGTCAACGGTACGACGTTAGAGCAAGTAGATAATTTCAAGTATCTTGGTTTGATATTTGACTCCCGGCTACTTTGGAATGAGCATATCAATTCGCTTCAACGTGATTTAAGTGTAATTTGTGGAATCTTGTGGAAAGTGTCTAAATTCCTGCCGACCAAACCATTGATTGATATGTACTATGCGTTTGTACAATCTAAGCTACAGTATCTGGTGTCAATTTGGGGAGCTGCTAGCAAAACAAAACTGCAAACCCTACAGTCAACGCAGAATCGATGTTTGAAAGCTGTCTACAAAAGGCCTTCGTTGTATTCGACCGTCGGGCTGTATAAAGAAGCTGCACCTGCGGTTCTTCCGATATTAGCACTCCGTGATCTTCAGTCTCTAGTACAAATGCACAACATGCTCACTAACTCTGCTGCTTTACACAACCAATCTCTGCAAAGAACTTCCCATCGATATCCGTTGAGGAACCAGGCCATCTTAACAATTACGTCCAAATACCGAAGCCACAAAAAAACCTTTCACCTACCATGGAAAACGCCTGTATAATTCACTTCCAATAGAGTTGAAAAGTGAACGAAATATGCAATTATTCAAGCTGAAAATCAAATCTTCCTTGCGAAACAGACTCGAAAACTACCTTTGATAAAATAGAACGAGAAATGTTGAATCCTCGATCTAGCGCAGTAAAGTGAACAAACACCTTCTTCAAAGAGAGTAATCTCACTGAGGGTGGAATCGAAAACCGTATCCCGATAACCCATTGTTTAATGAATTATTAAAATGAATTGTAATTATAATATTATGTCATAATAAATGAAAAAAAAAACGGTTTTCACCGGTAGCATCAATTCAAAGCTGTAGTAATTCATGTATTTAAAATTAAAATATCTTCATTTAAATGGAATAAAAAAAAAAAAAAGTTAAAAAAGATAGAGTTAAATTTTCATTTTTCAATCTTCGGCAATTGTTTTGTTTGTATTGGTGAAAGCATCGTTATTTTTTCAACACTGATGCGTGTACCCCTTATATAACTCCAATCACGGCGAAAGAGGTCTATCTTTAGCCAACCTGAGAAGGTCACAGGGAGAACTCTTCTAAAATTGATCGGATTTCAACGCGCGTACTCCTTATATGAATACAATTGTGACGACAGACATTCATCTCCGGGAAATCTGAAAAAGTCACCGAGAGAACCCGTCCCAAAAAAACAGGAGCGGCGACCCATCTGCCATTCAACGCGCACTCCACGCACACATCCAATCGTGGGGAAGATGGACCATCCCTGGGTAATCAAAGAAGGACAGACACACAAAATTTAAAAGTTGAATATCCAAAGCATCGACAAATTGAAGAATGAAAGGACCCAACAACAGAAGAATCAAAAATTGAAGAACTAAGGAACCAAGGAACCAAAGCCACTCAAATCCAACTACCCTCCCAAATACAACAGACAACCAAGACAAACACGGAAACAGAACCGCACCCCCCAAAACACGACAGTGAAAGACATCACTAGACAACCAAAAGGACCAAAAGCCCCCCGATCTCCCGGAAATGCACAAAGACACACAACAAACCAACGGGCAGTCTCCAGGCCACACCCAACCCCCGCACCGCACACACTTAACAGTTAAGTTCTTTATTTCCACAATCCGCGCAACACGAAAACCGAGTGCAATCCAAAAACCATCCGTTGGCCCACTGTACATCTGTATGCACCCCCAAAAGACCGAAAAACCACCAATCCCTCCGGCCATACAGCGACATCCCTCACAATCGTGCCCCGAAAAACACCGCTCCACCTCCATGACCATCCCAGCCATCCGCTGCACTTGAGAAAATAACCGCGCGGGTATACACTAGTACTAGATCAAGCCCTCAACTAGACCTGAGCAGTGTCGGCTCTCCAACTCCCCAACTCCCACTCAACCCCTCCCCACTCTTCAACCCATTAACTCTTCAACCCATTAACTCTTCAACCACTCAACCCCTAAACACCACATATCATCGGTCCCTCCCAAAACACCCAAAGACAGTCCTCCTCTCCCTCGACCAGACACATTCAAAGAGCACGTACTAAGCAACAGAAAACCATCGCCTCTACCTATAGAATACGAGTTCCCTCGGCGGCCCCCCAAGCCCCCCAAAGACAAGCACCCGTTGTCACAATTGGATTAGTTAAAGTTATTAATACATTCAAGAATTAAAGAACTAATTTATCAAAGGATTAAAGAAGATACCGGGAACTTTTTCCTACTCTTTTGGTGTAGATGCCAAGCACCTAAATTTTCTCACTGCAAGCATTAAAAATTTAAATAATTAAAGAAACACGACGTACATTACAATGACGTCACATATCTACATACAAAATACGCGGCGCGAAGATGGAACGTAAACGACATGCTCTCTTTCTTCTTTATAACGCCCGTCACTCACTCAGAGAACTGTGCAGCAACAAGCACATACACACTGATGTATCTACGAGTGTCCCGAAACAGGAGCAAACATGAAACGCGCGGAATGGAAACCTATGAGTGAATGATTTTGTATACGTTATAAAAAAATTTAGCACACCTGTCTTCAATTTCAAACAACTTCTGTTGCTCCCCAGAGAGATAATATATGAGAAAGAAGAAAGAGAGAACTTAGCTTGCACTGCTTTTCACTCAGCCATGCCGACGGTCCTACTATGGTGATACACACACTACGACATAGAAACTTCGAACTCGATATGAAGAAAAAAACACACACTCACACCCATTCACGAAACATCGATTGAATGAAAATTTCGCTTATACACGCGAAGAAAAAATGGCTTCGCTCGATTTATGGATTTATTTCCAATTTCACAATTTATCCATATTTCAGTGGAATGTAGTTCGGTCAGAACACTGGGTAATATAACACAAGACGTTATTATCATACACACTTGCACTAGAAACACCAGATGAAAAAAAGCTTATCGCAACACAATCGACGCGGCCACACTTTTATATTTTAAAACGAATTTTCTCAGCCAAACACTCTTTTAAACCACAATTGTGCGTAACTTATTCAAGGAAAATCAACTGTATTCATCTTTTCGGAGCTTGAAAGCATAGTTTCCAATCGAAACACCAAATACACCGACAAAACTTGAAGACGAAGACAGAGCACAAACAAGCACGTCTTGTTCGCACCGTCATTCAACCCGAACTCCTGTTCATCGGAACATATCGTTCATACATTTTACTTTAGTATTGAACTGTTATTTTTTTTTAAATTTATTCAAAGACTCGTGTCAATGTCGCGCCTGCAACGTACCGAGCGGACCAAGGCACTTTTCAAATTCTCTAAGAATAAAAACACCTTCTTACTTAGGGCTATGAATCAAGACTCCTTTTTATTTCTCGAGCGTCTCTTCTTGAAACCTTAATCTATCTTATTTTCTACCAACTGAGCCCCGGAGGCGGAGCTTACCAATTGTATTATCTACTCTCTATTTTTTCTTCTACCTTCTCCATTCCTTCTCTTCCTCCTTACATTCGTATTGGATAATCCTTGGTTGGATTTTCCCCGATCTCTAGAAGGAATCTTTCCCATTAAAATCATAAATTCTTATTGAAACTATTTCCTAAGGCACGCTTCGTCCGTAAAAATTGAGGTCGCTACACGCCACACAGTCTGATAAGTGAATTGATATATTACCCCATTTTTACACGTGGGTTTACCTATACTACTACAATGGCTAGTCTGTGATATACGTCATTAAGGGAGTGTGAAATGAGCTTACTCATTTAATAGAAGTGTGAACCGAACTGAACTCGACGTACTTGACACATACGGTGAACCAGTGTGAGTTACACCACTATATAATACAAGGGGTACCACAACTACTTGTATCTCATAGTATGCGATGCCATGACTCGGCCTCTTTCCTCTTCCGGTGTTCGGACCGAATGGACGAGCTCTAACGTTGGGGCATTTTCCTTTCGGAGCATGAAGTTCACATTGGTGATCCTGCCAGGAGATATAACTGAAAAGTTCAATATTCAGACTATTAATGACGCTCTTGAAACGAAGGAAATCCCCCAAACAAACAATGTAAGTAAAAGTAAATTTATTGGAAAATAAGCGAGACGGAATGTCCGCACAAAAAAAGCGAGACAGGAGGTCCGCATGAAAATAGCGAGACGCGATGTCCGCCCAAAAAAACAGGAAGTGGGTTATATCTATGGCATAACCGCAAGGGTGACGTAGGACTATCGTTGATTTAGAGATCATTTGTTTGAAGTTGAATCTCAATCCATTCTGAATGAATGAATAAATGAATATTTGGGGGACTTCGAAAACGAGAGCGTTACGTTGGAGGCACAAGGTTTTATGCATCCAATATAGGATACGAAAAACCTTGTTCTGAAGAATAATCTTCAGAAGCTAACCTGCTAACTGTACTTGATTGACAAATCACAAACCCAAATGTATTATATGGATATTTTATGGATAGAAAACATTAAAATAAACTCTTTCGCTTGAATGTAATTTTCAATTCCAAGGGGAACTGGCAGATTATTTTCCAGCAACCATTAGATATTTCCACATTTTCCTCGATACTGGAAGCCCACCAGTGGTTAATACTAATTCGATAACCACCTGTTAATAGCACTTGATTGAATCATATTTGGTCACAGTGTTACATGTATAGAAAACATTAAAATAAACTCTTTCACATGAATGTATTTTTAAATTCCCAGAGGAACTGGCAGATTATTTTCAGTAACGATTAGATATTTCCACATTTTCCTCGATACTGGAAGCCCACCAGTGGTTAATGCTAATTCGATAACCATCTGTTAATAGCACTTGCTGGAAACATATTTGGTCACAGTGTTACATGGATAGAAAACATTCAAATAAACTCTTTCACATGAATGTATTTTTATATTCCCAGAGGAACTGGCAGATTATTTTCCAGAAATGATTAGATCTTTCCGGAACTTTCTCGATGCTGAATGGCATCCAAACGGAAAGAATTCTGCGCGTGTATGTGTCGATCCTTCGCCGTCCACCTCCTCCAGCACGTTAGGCAACGATGTTGTCTTGTCGATGTCCTCACGAAAAATGAATGTGTCTCACCACCAGAATATCGCTTAAGTATGCTTTTTGTGTGTGATTGAATCGAGAGAAGGTGTGGTTTACGATGGCAATTTGGAAGACAAACTAGAGGGGAATGAACTCTCTGAGCTCGGAACTTTCAGCGACTGAGCAATAATCGATTGCGGGCGCATACAATATTGGATACGGAAATATCCTACTGATGGGGAAGAATAATCTTCAGAAGCTATCCTGTTAATTGCGATTGATTGAAAAATCACAAAACGAAATGTATTTGGTCACAGTGTTACATGGATAGAAAACATTCAAATAAACTCTTTCACATGAATGTATTTTTAAATTCCCAGAGGAACTGGCAGTTTATTTTCCAGAAATGATTAGAACTTTCCGGAATTTTCTCGATGCTGTATGGCATCCAAACGAAGAATTCCGCGCGTGTATGTGTGTGTGTGGCGGCTGCTCCGAACTCTTCCCGGGGAACCGTTTGTGGCATCACTCTCCTCCTGATGGATTCTCTTCTGGCCTAAGGTGCACAAACAGGCTCTTGGTGGCACCGTTCATCCGCGCTTTCATGATAAACGAAGAGCTTCACCACAACAGCGACAACATGCTCCAATCGCTGTTCAATTAGAACTGAGTGGATTTCATTTTTTTTTTTTTTTGCATAAATTCATTTATATTTCTTATACGTTTTTGGTTAATACAAAGTTCTATACATTTTAATTGGCCAGCTAACGCTTCACATCTTTGTTCATCTTAATTTGCATAATAGAATGCTAGGTACTGTTTGTTTTTACTATATCTAATTTTTTTTTTTAATGATAAACATTTGTATTTTTTTAATTGTTATAATAAAACTACCTACTTAACCTAAGACCTTAAACTACTATATACAAATTCCGTACAATTTCATGCACGGAAGAGGAGCACCTCTCTCCAAATTTTTGTATGACGTTGTCAAACTTTACTTCTAGGGTATCCAGACAGGCTCTTTCATGAACCTCCGTTGTTCTCGTCCAGGGTGACAAATTCAGTATGATTTTAAGAATCTTGTTTTGAACGCGTTGGAGTTTCAGTCTGTGTGTCCGGGCACAGCCCTTCCAAACAGGAACCGCATATTCAATGGCAGGATAGAATATCTGTTTATAGACAGCCATCTGATTCTTTAAACAAAGTTTCGAGTTCCTGCAAATTAAAGGATACAAGAACCGAAGTAAAATGTTACATTTGTTGACGGTTTTATCAACGTGAGATTTGAAAATTAGATGACTGTCTAATGTGAGTCCTAAATAGGTGACTTCTTTGGACCATTCAATAAGGGAGTCTCCGAACCGAATTCTCACGTTGTCAGTGGGAACAAGTTTAGGAGACCTTGAATGCGGGAAAAGGATAGTCTGGGTCTTCCCCGCATTGATTACAATTTTCCAACTTGCGTAATATTCTGTTAAAGCATCCAGACCGCACTGTAGTTTGCGAGTCAGAGCGCTGATTATACGACCCTTAAACATAATCGCGGTGTCATCAGCAAATTGAGACAGTGTTCCATCACCGGGAAGCGGTGGAATGTCTGCAGTGTATATGTTATATAAAATGGGCCCAAGGATACTTCCTTGGGGCACACCTGCATTTATGTTGAATTGCTCTGAACACACATTATACAGGGACACCCGGAATGATCTATCAGAGAGATAATTTTTAATTATCTTTATCAAATACATCGGAAAATTGTATTGATGTAGCTTGAACACCAGACCATCATGCCATACGTTGTCGAAGGCCTTTTCAATGTCCAAGAGCGCCATTGCTGTCGTCTTGGATACCGACTTGTTCCGCTGAATGATGTTAACAACTCTAGTGAGTTGATGTATGGTGGATCTTCCCTTACGGAACCCAAACTGTTCCTCAGGAAAGATACCATGTTCATCTGCGAAAGAAAGAATTCGGGATTGAATACACTTCTCGAAAAGCTTGGAGAGGGCAGAGAGTAAACTGATGGGTCGGTAACTCTTGGGGACAGAAGGATCTTTTCCCGGTTTCAGGACTGGGATGACTTTTGCTAACTTCCACACAGAAGGGAAGTAGTTAAGCTCCCAGCATCTATTTAAAATTTTTGCTACAAAAGCAAATGAGCCGTGGCTCAAATGCTTGAGCTCGATGTTAAAAGTGTTGTCAAAACCGGGGGCCTTCATGTTCTTTGATCCTCTGATAAGACCAATCAGCTCATCAGCAGTGACTTCTGACCCCTCCGGAATAAAACTTTCTGATCGTTCGACCACAGAGACTCCCTCAATGACGTCATGCTCGTGAGGACTGATGATGTTATGCCCGAGGTTGTGAGACGACACAAACTGTTGCCCCAACGCATTCGTTTTTTCTATGGGTGTTAATAAAATGTTACCTTCATGTGGACCTCCAGATGAGAAAAGCGGAGGCACAGGCTTTGGTTTCTTTTTTAGAACTTTAGTCAAAGACCAGAAGGGTTTCGAATGAGGAGGAATTTGACGGAGTTTATCACGAAATTCTCTATTTCGAAGCTCTCGAATCCTATCCTGGATTACCCTAGTCAGATTGGTATACGTTATCTTTTTGTTCCGATCGCCAGTACGCTGGTACTGACGTCGATACATATTTCGTAAACGAATGATGTGTTTGGTTGTGCTATCTATTTGGAGAGAGGTACTCACCTGATATTGTTGAAGCGGAACCGCCCTGTCACGAGCTGTGGTAATCGCTCGTTGAAAGGATTCCAGCGCCAGGTCAATATTCTCCGGAGAATCTAAAGGCTGATTGGGAGTGATGTTGTTATCAACAACATGTTGGAACTCGCCCCAATTTGCTCGGTGATAGTTTCGTCGGGAATGATTGGCCACCGTATCAGCAGAGGCACCCAACTTAAGCACCACCGGGAAGTGGTCGGATGACAGTTCCTCGAAGACGAGTGGATCCTCGGAAATGGCCATGTTGGTCAGGAAAATGTCCAGAATAGAGTGAACTCCCGATCTAGAAATTCTTGTTGGACTGTTCGGCGCCAAGATATTGTAATAACCACTCTCCAAGTCCTCCGCAAGGATGATCCCGTTCCGGTTTTGCCTTCGGTTACCCCAAATCGCATGCCGAGCATTCAGGTCTCCTGCGATGATGTATTTCGCCCGCCGCCGTGTAAGCTTGGCCAAGTCGTTCCGTAGCAGTGCGGCTGAACCGTCCCTGATGTTGACTTGCTTAGGACAGTATGCCGCAATGATGATGATTGGCCCAATCGATGTACGAGCCTCGATACCGATGGCTTCGATGGTTTTGAGCTGAATGTTCGGCAGCAGGCGGCAGTCGATGTTTCGTCTCACAGCAACGGCCACTCCCCCTTTATCTGCGCTGGTTCTGTCGAGTCTTAGGAGCCGAAACTCCGGAAGAAAGATGTTGATTTCCGGTTTAAGGTGCGTCTCGGTGATGACAGCAACATCGATCTCCTTGTTATTGAGGAAATCTAGTAGCTCGATATGCTTGCTTCTCAGCGAGCAAGCGTTCCAATTTGCAATGCTGACAGCTTCACGGGACATATTTGCTAATCAGTGAATAAGCCGCTTGCAGCTGCTCAGGTATAGTTTTGCAGGTACGCATTATTGTGATGACTTCTGACACGAGAGTTAGCATCTCCTGTGTGGTGAATAGCGTACTGTCCGTGGTTGCACCAGCGGCCACATCAGCGTATGACATACGAGGGGTGGAGGAGTGCCCTTGATTCGGTTGAGTGGCAGCAGCTGCGAGGCGGGGCTGTGCTGAACGACGATTGCGGACTGCTTCATCGATTTGATTAGTAGCAGGAGATGTATTGGTGTTACGCTGACTGTTGAGGGGAAGCGGGTGTAAATTTGGGACTTGATGGCGTTGCTGGAAAGCTGGATACTCCGCATCCGAGGTAATCGGTGGTGGACAAACGTTACGTTTGCGTCTACCAGGCTGGTTGGATGTTGTCGCCTTTTGTCGGATGGTGATGAATTCAGCTCGCTTAGGGCAGGATCGGTTGGATGCTTGGTGTTCACCGTCACAATTAGCACACTTCGACTTTTGGTCATCAGCCAGACCACAGGACGCCGTGGAATGATTCCCAGCACATTTACCACAGCGAGCCTGCATGTAGCAATTTTTGGTACCGTGTCCGAACCTTTGACAGTTCGTGCACAGTGTGACATCTCGGTGCTGGGGACGATACAGCTCCCATGATACAATGACGCGGAATAAATCACTGATGTTTTTGAGCGAGCTGATGTTGGTGGTGCCCTTGGCGAAGTGTACTAGGAACAGCTGGTTCCACGTGTTGTTGTTTGGGCGACGAGTCATCGCGAAGACGTTCTCCGGTTTCAAACCAAGATTGGACAGCTCAGTTTTAACTTCCTCCGGGCCGACAGGCGGTAGTCCACGTAAAACCACCTTCAGAGGTTTCGCCGCTTGCATATCGTGTGTGTAAAACTGCACGCCTTCGGTTTTCAGGTAGGCCCCGACTTGTTGATACTCCTTTAGGCTGGAGCATACGATTTTGATGCCCACGCTACACAGCTTGAATCGCGGCTTGAGATGTTGTTGGGAAAGCTCAGACTCGAGTTTCACTAAGTCCATCCTAGATGTGAACAGCGGGGGAACGCGCTCCTTTTTGATGACGGCATCGTTGCTTCCAGTGTCCTCTGGGAGCACCGAATATTGGTTGGTCTGTAGCAGCTGATTTGTTTCTGCATCCGCTGGGGCAGCGGACTGAGTCCGGACCTTTTTCGAAGGGCCGTCTGTGGCTGAAGTACTGGAACGCTGACGCCCCATATTCCTTTTCTTGGCGATATCCACCAAGCACGCCAAAGCGTGTGACGACGATTCCACCTCCAATGCGGGTAAAAAAAAAGGATGGAAAAAAACCAAAAATTAAAAACTACCTGTCTTTAGCTATAAGCGAGAGTGGAAAAAATCACGTGTTGTCGAAACGAATGACATACACAGGAATGTTGAGTGGATTTCCGAGCGGCGCTCGCTTATATACCGATTGGTGATTTCAATAGCCTGTTGCGGACGGGATGTCCGCACGGAAAAAAGCGAGACGGGCTGTCCGCACGGAAGAAGCGAAGTGGGACGTCCATAATAGCGAGACGGGAGGTCTGCAGGTGCATATTGGGAGCGAGACGGGATACCCATATGACCATTGCAAGATAGCATCATTGGGCGTCCACCGATAAACTGGAGTGATCATTATTGGAATCGATTATTGCTCTCTCATGCAACATTTATATTCTGGTTGCGGTCAATGTTCGTTATTTGAAGCACCGCCGAATGTATTTATGAGCAAATGTTGGTGACAGAATATACGAAATAATATGGTTGTGATTTGAAAGGTGCGTTCTAGAAACTGGGGGAAATAAAGTCTACGAAAGCAAAAAGACTGCAGGGTTGCATCGTATTACGCGAAGATTAGTTATGTTTTCCAGTCATATTCCGCAAGGATAGTATCTTCTAACTCAGGAACTAATGAACCTTTTGAAGCTTGCAGTGAGAAAATTTAGGTGCTTGGCATCTACACAGAAAGAGTAGGAAAAAGTTCCCGGTATCTAGGCGGAAGCAGGGAACAGAACAAAAAGCGCTATCGGAGCTAGTTGAGCTAGGCTCCAAGCAATGAACCAAAAGAGGAATGAGTATGTAAGAATATATGTACCATATGTATTTATTTATTTATATATTGCAAGATAGTCTATACACCAAGGACTAGATGAACCAATTCTACGCAAGATTGTCGGTGAAAGTTCATCTTTACAATATAACAACGCCGACGACGACAGGTTTGTCAGAATTCAGCTTTTTAAAGGCATGCGTAACAAGGAGTTGGGCAAATCAACGCGGATGTTATGATACGAAACAAACTTTATCATCCAGTCAGTCACACGTGAGGAGGCGTTCGAAACGGAAGCGATACCATTTGGGTCTCGTCGGGTGTTCACGGTAGCACGAAAACAGCTCGCATCGCTCATTGAATGATATAAAAAAGGTCGGTAAATGGCATCTAATCATCGATCACTAACTAAACAAGAGAGAATAGCATATAAAAAAAAACAAAGAGCTGGTCGACGTTCTCGTTGACCTAAATGGTACCGTATGTACCACAAATTCGAAACATGTCTTGGAGATAATCTTAGCATAAGAACACACTGGACGGCTCTCTTTACAATGACAGACCACCGCGGAGCCTCGATAATGGAATGTGTATGATATAAAACACACAGGGCGGGGCGGGTGTGTACGGTTCCAAAATCACTGTTGTACGGTTCCCCATTCGCTGCGGTGGCTCAGTGGAGATAATGCGCCGCAGCGGTTTTGTGAGAGTGAAGTGTCTATGCGCTTTTGAAAAGTGAAAATAAAGCAAGGCAATAATAAATGTACTCTCAGGTGAGCCAATACGTGAAATCCACTCTGCGGTCATGTAGCTGCGGATAATCGTATTCCATCCAAATTGTCGAGAAAAGCAATATTTCAGACGTTTGTGATCAAGTTCTCTCTCCCTCTCACTCAGGTAAACATCTCCTCCTCAGTGTTCCATCATTCTGTCTTTATATACCGCCCCTCGAATCCGCTTACTGTCCAAACAGTTGTACTTTGTACCATAGACTTGTCTTGCATCCGTCTAGTGTTTCCACGCTTAGACACAAAATGCAATCACGGGGTATTTTGACGTTGCTTGTAGAAATAGCTGCAATAAGAGCACAAACCAAATCCACACAGAAAGACAACATAATAGTATGGCCAATCGAAGAGAATGAGAAATAGGATGCTGGAAAACAAAAAAAAATATTATTTCTCACGCATATTTGCGAAGGAAACAAACCTTCGTCGTTCTTTTCCTTGCAAATTGCAATCACGGGGTATTTTATTCTGCTTCCGTCGTCTCGTTGAATTCTCCTGGGATTACTCTGAAGTTTAGGATTGCTTCAGAATAGATTGCTTCGCTCTTAAGCATGAGTTTCCTCAGATTTTTGCGATCGTTTGTTTTTGTTTTTGTTTCTGTACGACAGATGAGGTGTTTATGCAGAATCCATCTACGAGGTACGTCAAATGATTGAGCCACTCAGAATCCCGTGTTGGGAACGAAGCAAGGTATCAAATAAATGCATATGAGGTTTTACATGAATTTTTGAAATTGTTTCAATATGTAGAACAATTTTAGCTATAGTATTACCATCTTATTCGCTACCAGGAATATATACTTGACAACAGCAACAAAATTGGAAAATTATTTTTATAAAAGTCCCCCATTGATCCGCAGGGACCAACGTGAGCCGGGCGAAGAGTCCATTTTTGTTCCCCTAGCTCGGTCAGGGCTTAACATTTTAAATAAGCCGGAAGAACTAGTGTATACTCGACAGGAAGAGGCAGGGTTGTTTGATGAAGTATCGTAAACGAAGCGCTGGGCGGTCTTACGGAAGTTGGCCGGGACCTCAACCATGGCCGATGAAAAGATGTATATCGGCGTGTTCTTTTACCTTTTCGTGGCTCTGGTGATCGGTCGCAGCTGGGGAATGTTGGGAAGGTTGGCGGTTTTCGTGACATTGTTTATCTCCAGCCGATCCATCCTCCAGTGATCTTTTGGCATAATGGGTTGATCCCAAGTTCGGCATAAAGACCACATCACCTTCGCAACTTGCGGCAAGCACTTCGTACTATATATCTCCCCGTTCACCATTTGACTCGAAAGAAGAGCGGCTTGGACATTCCCTTCACGCCTGTCAGAGAAGGATCTTCTTCGAGAACTTGATGTGGATGATATATTCGACATCATCGCTTACCTGGGAAAGGTAAAATACTCGGTCCCCTGCCGGTCGTTGAACTCTAGCATCAAGTACGTCTCGTCTTTCATCATGAGCACGAAAAGAAGTTTTTCACCAGCACCTCAAGCTACTCCTTCTGGGTGATTGCCTGCTGCTCAGATACTGCCGGTCTCGTCTGACGCTTCCGCATAAAAATGTCCATTTAGGCCAGATTCTCCTTCACCGTTTGGCCGGTTACTTCGATCTCCCGGCTTAAGGAGCGACAGGGATATGATAATACTCATTTAGTGTGAACCGAACTGAACTCGACGTACTTGACACATACGGTGAACCAGTGTGAGTTACACCACTATATAATACAAGGGGTACCACAACTACTTGTATCTCATAGTATACGATGCTCAGGTTAATATGTATAACCATGACTCGGCCTCTTTCCTCTTCCGGCGTTCGGACCGAATGGACGAGCTCTAACATTGGGGGATTTTCCTTTCGGAGCGTGAAGTTCACAGCTAGCTTCCACCTTCACCTGTTTTTGAAAGCATAGGCAGCCGTGGCAGTGTTCCGAGCTCTACAATACAATTTTCTTATCCAATGTTAAAGTTGCTAAAACTTACATTATAGACCCATTGAACATAGAAATAATAATTGTATTGATATCAACACAATTTTATTCTGTTGATTCTAATGACATGAGACGCTATGACTCAGGAATAACATTTTATTGAGTGGTTTTTATAGCTGTTTCGATAATGTTGTCTGGCATCAGTGTCGAAAAAATAACGATGCTTTTACCAATACAAACAAAACCATTACCGAAGATTGAAAAACGAAAATTTAACTTTCAGAGCACTAGCTCAAGTTTTCCGACGTTTTTCACTATACAGTGCGACAGCAGATGAAAATTTTATATCTTGTGAGTAATCGATTAGAGTTTGGTTGATATTACTTGATGGGAAGTGTGCGAAAACGATCATTTTCTTCACACTGTTTCGCAAAATTATTGATTTTCGGACGAGGGGTAAGGGAGGGGGTTGAAAGAAATGAGCGCCATTGTGGCAGCCATTTGTGGCTAGCTTCCACTTTCATTTTAAGTTGTACGTATTGTTGCTTCAAAGATATGAGACGGTATTATGAGTATTTTCTTAGCGTATCCCTCTTAGCAGTTTTGAGTCGGCGAAGCAAAGTAGTTTTCCACGGTTGAACGTATGCTCTTCTTCGGAACATACCTTTCGATTAGATAGTTCATAATGTTCATGTAGGTTGGGACTACAGTATCGACGTCGCCGTTGTCAAAAACTTCACACCAGTCAATGTCTGAAAGCACATCCATTATGTTGTATGTCAGCGTGTTCTTTTACCTATTCGTGGCTCTGGTGATCGGTCCGATGCTAGGACCGATGCTGAAACGGATGAATGGGTGAGGATGATGAGGCACTGATTTCACCATAAGTACAGTTGCTACCGGTAGTATCTGAGCTCCATCTGGTTTGCTCACAATACAGGAGGTTATCCTAAAAAACACAAAATCACTAAATTGAAATTTGTAGCATATGTGAATAGATGACTTTCGATGAACATAGAGATTCACACTGGATGTCCCGAAAAATTAAAATTTCCAAAAATTTTTAGTTTCCATATGCATAGGGATTAATATCCGAAACAATAAAATCAAGAATGCTATTTTATATCTAGTATTTTATACTTATATATATATATTAGTAAGAGCCAAAGGTGTACCGCTCATGATAACTCTACAAGAACTGATGATTGCGCCGGTTAGATGATTCTATCCTGGATTCCTTGAGTCGAGAAAGACGCACCACGCTAGATATGAGGTACAGACTAGGGGGGCGTTGCTGATTAAGGGTCAGCTGCATCCCAATAGGAAGTATCCCGTGTCGGGCACACGTACAGAACATTGGAGACAGCAACATCCGAATTACGAAAACACTTGTAATACTAACCTCGAGCCAACCGCGAGTAATCGGTTACTAACATAGATAATAAGAAAAATTGTCAAAGTATTGAACTCCCGGCCCCGTGAGGCTAACGCCATATGAGCCTTGATAAAAATATATATTTTGGAAAAAAAATGCTATTTTAGACGTTTTCATGTCAGAGTGAAACCACTCAAAATAGCCACTAATGCGGTTAATGGGATATTCAAATATTACGTAACCTACTCAGGAAGGGAGGAGGGGTTCTCTTGTCGAATCTGTTTTAAAAATAAAACCAAATAAGTCTAAACAGTTTTATGCAAATGGCCATCTTATGTTATGTTATCATTATATCTTATGTTACCATGTTATGTAAGGAAGAGTTGTTGTAGTTGTCCTAGTTGAAAAATTAACAAATTTTACTTGTTTCATTTCAGTATATTCATAAATTACGTACAACATAGTGAGGAACGAAATATAAATGTTCCTTTTTTTATGTATCAGCATTCCTTCATACAGAAATTATCGGCAAATAACGTCCAGCTCCTGTAGCAAAGCCTTGAGAAAACATGGGGAACGTTGAAATGCTTAAAGTTTTTGACGTAGAACTACGTCTTTCATTAAGGGTGTCAAATCAGAAAACAGGTCACGTTTTTATGAAATAAAGTGACCGTTAATAACTATTTTTGCCGCGAACGGATTTTGGCGATTTACATACTCAACGAATCGGAAATTCCGTAAAATTTGTTTAATATGCCATACATTAGAATCCCCTGGTTAGTAAATGGTTTAAATTGCGCTAATATTGATCATAATGAAGCATTGCTACTGTTTTCGAGGTTGTTATTAACAAAAAGAGTTTATTTCTCTTCTCTGCAACATGTATATAATCGACTGTAGCCGAGTTTATGTCAATTTCGAAAAAGGCCACCGGAATAGCCTTCGAGGTAAATTTTCAATTCATTGACATGAAATAAATTGCGACATACGATTGTTTTGCGAGGGCAAGAATGAATCATCAATCAATTATCGTCAACTGATTTTACAATGAAAAAATCATTTCAGAGATTATCCTACTAAGCAGTTGTTTCTAAAATTTCACAGCATTATTGAATAATATCCGAAGGTATAAACAAGCGACTTATATAAAATAACAGCGTAGTTCTACGTCAACAATGCGGTCGTATCTTGGACACAACCTCCTATAATTTTTTTTATTGTAGAATCAGTTGACGATAATTGTTTGATGATTCACACACAGGAATATAAACATTTCTCATCATTTAGCGCTATTCTCTCTTCTGTTAATATTGCTGGCCTCGAAAAAAGTTGCATTACTTTCTCATGCTCAAGATAAGCGCAGCTGTTATCCTCAGTGGAGGAAGTTTTGCTACTGGCAAGCGAAACCAAATCACATACAAAATTGCAGAACGAAATTCACTTTCTTTGTGACGAAATAAACGAAATAAACTCTTTCTGTTAATTTCAACAACCTCGAAAAGAGTAGCATTCTTTCATTATGATCAATATTAGCGCAAATGCAATCCTAGTTGGAGGCAGTTTTCCGACTAGCACGCGAATCCAAAAAAACTTTTTTTTCTCTCCGTTTTGCGCTCTTCTCAACAGAAGCCCTTCCTTTTAATATTGTCGGTCTAGATTAGTTAAGCTCTCATCCTTTGTGGAGAGAGTTTGCGAAACCAAAATTCAAGAACATTTATTTCCTTGATGGGCCGACGATAGCCTAGCTTGATGATTCCCCACACAATTGTGTAGCTCAAAACCTTAAGGTGAAGGTGGAAGCTAGCCATTGTAGTAGTATAGGTAAACCCTCGTGTAAAAATGGGGTAATAGTGTTTGTGAGAGAAGAGCAAAGCACACGTAAATAGATCAATTCACTTATCAGACTGTATGGCGCTTCATTGACACGAGTCTTTGAATACATTTGAAAAAAAAACAAATAACAATTCAATACTAAAGTAAAATGTATGAACGATATGTTCCGATGAACAATTGCAAATATAAATATATATATATATATATATATATATAGAAGGTGCATTTGCATATGATTCTGATTATACGCGAGCGTAACATGAGCAAATTTATAACACATGCGAATTGGGGCACTTTTGGTATTAACAAGTTCTTCCGCATAGTAACTCGATGTTGATAATTCCATAATATTTTCCTTCGTTGATCGTATTGTTTTCACATATTCACGTTGGAAAGCCTTAACCCTTCTCTTCGTTGGCCGAGGCATTTAGATTGAATTTAATACTTTTCCGTTTACTGTTTTTGAAAGCATAGGCAGCCGTGGCAGTGTTCCGAGCTCTGCAATATAATTTTCTTACCCAATGTTAAAGTTGCTAAAACTTACATTATAGACCCATTAAACGTAAAAATAATAATTGTATTGATATCAACACAATTTTATTCTATTGATTTTCATGACATGGGACGCTATGACTTCGGAATAACATTTTATTGAGTGGTTTTTATAGCTGTTTCGATGATGTTGTTTGGCATCATTGTCGAAAAAATAACGATGCTTCCACCAATACAAACAAAACCATTGCAGAAGATTGAAAAACGAAAATTTAGCTTTCAGAGCATGGATGCTTGCTCGAGTTTTCCGACGTTCTTCACTATACGGTGCGAAAGCAGATGAAAATTTAATATCTTGTGAGTAATCGATTAGAGTTTGGTTGATATTACTTGATGGGAAGTGTGCGAAAACGATCATTTTCTTCACACTGTTTCGCAAAATTATTGATTTTCGGGCGAGAGGTGAGGGAGGGAGATGAAAGAAATGAGCGCCATTGTAGTAGTATAGGTAAAACCACGTGTAAAAATGGGGTAATAGTGTTTGTGAGAGAAGAGCAAAGCACATGTAAATAGATCAATTCACTTATCAGACTGTGTGGCGTTTCATTGACACGAGTCTTTGAATACATTTGAAAAAAAATAACAATTCAATACTGAAGTTAAATGTATGAACGATATGTTCCGATGAACCAAGCCAATTGCAAACATAAATATATAGAAGGGGTATTTTTGCATATGAAGTAAAATTTTGATTATACGCGAGCGTAACATGAACAAATTTATAACACATGCGAATTGGGGCTCTTTTGATATTAACAAGTTCTACCGCATAGTAACTCGATGCTGATAATTCCTCAATATTTTCCTTCGTTGGTCGTATTGTTTTCACATATTCACGTTGGAGATCCTTAACCCTTCTCTTCGTTGGCTGAGACATTTTGATTGAATGTAATACTTTTCCGTTTATTGTTTTTGAAAGCATAGGCAGCCGTGGCAGTGTTCCGAGCTCTGCAATACAATTTTCTTACCCAATATTAAAGTTGCTAAAACTTACATTATAGACCCATTAAACGTAAAAATAATGATTGTATTGATATCAACACTATTTTATTCTATTGATTTTCATGACATGAAAGGCCATGACTCGGAATAACATTTTATTGAGTGGTTTTGATAGCTGTTTCGATGATGTTGTCTGGCATCAGTGTCGAAAAAATAACGATGCTTTCACCAAAACAAACAAAATCATTGCCGAAGATTGAAAAATGAAAATTTAACTTTCAGAGCACTTGCTCGAGTTTTCCGACGTTTTTCACTATACAGTGCGACAGCAGATGAAAATTTAATATCTTCTGAGTAATCGATTAGATTTTGGTTCATATTACTTCATGGGAAGTGTGCGAAAACGATAATTTTCTTCACATAGTTTCGTGCAATTATTGATTTTCGGGCGAGGGGTGAGGGACGGAGATGAAAGAAATGAGCGCCATTGTGGCAGCCCTTTGTGGCTAGCTTCCACCTTCACCTTAATGCAATGACGTCAGTCTGATGTAATGATTGCAATGCCAGAGACATCAGCGCGTGAGTAATTGGGTCGCGTTCTCAGTTCAATCCGAAACGAAGACATGTGATGACGCATAATAAGGAAAAACAAGCGATGTTCATCGCCTTGAATACAGAACGTGACTGAAAGTTTGCCTCAGCGAGATCCACTGTTTATACTCTAGGCAAGTATTCCCCTTCATTCTTCTTCTTCTTTTCCTTTGTTCACGGGAACTTTAAATCTTATGATTTCCCCTTTGTTGAAGTAAATGTACCTTGTGGCAGCATAACCTCTGGTCTTTTTGACAAGCTTGTTGCTGTTGGGAGGATCACCCTGACGAGCAACGTACATCGGAGGCTTGTCATATGACAGATTGACAGATTGATGAGACACCGCTAAATTATTTCTCGTTTGTGTGACATGTTACCAGGAAAGGTCACTTTCTGTAGTACATGTTGGAATAATGAAGTTTTTAAAACTTGTTTGTTGTAAAACCAATGGCATTTTTATAACAAAGTGACGATAAGTACTATCTGTGTCTGTTTGGTGCTCCAGTAATCCGATTTTGTCGATTTTCCGGGAAAAACGCTCGTGAACTGAACATCAAGGTTACACGCATAGTGAAATCAACGCAGCAATCATCAGGTGTATCCAACCAAGCAGCGAACACTATCAAGGTGCTGATGCAAATTCTCTTTCAATGGTAAACATTGTTGACGAAACAGTCTCTCGAAGTACTGCCATTGTGCAGGGCTAAAACCTTCTACCGGAGTTCTGGAATAAAACGGAGATCAGTGGTATAACAAACGAGATTTGTGCCTTGTAGAACCTGCCAATCTGAGTCTAAATATTCTAGATGCAGGCCAGTGCGGAAAAAATCAATGTCAATTGAAAGAAATCGACGAAGATGACGAAGAATACCATTCGTCATCAACGATAGCATTGCTCGATCGTTTGGGATTGGTTAACCTCGTCAATCAAGATCCGAAAGGATTCATTGTCAAACGAAAGCTTTTTCTTCTCATTTGAATGTGATGAATGTATTGAGTCGAACGAAAATAAATAATTCATTTTCACAACCTCGGCTTCCCGCATTGAACCATGATTTCGGTTTGTTCACCGCCATATAGGCCTTTTGCTACACATACATGCAGAGCATGTGTTGGGCACACATCGTTTGTTTACATTCATAGTTTCTATGCAGCATAAGTGGATTTATCATCAATCGGCGTTCTTATAGCTGATTTAAATATAGTTGCGGTCTTTCTACTAGCGCGAATTTTTTAACAGAACTAACATGAACCTTGTGAAACAGTTAGGTGAGCTATTTCATGAACAAGAGTTTCTGTGTAACGCATATTATTTATTTTACTAGCACCTATTTCGCGATGTTCATTGAGTGACTTTCTCACTAAAGGACGAACACGAAATTATTGCGACACCGAAAATGTCATGCCAATTTTCTCATAATGTTTAGAATGAAACCAAATTTTTAGGGTAGTTTTATACATATATTTACTTCAAAAATCAAAAGAAAAGTTAATCGATGGAGCCTTGAGTGTAAAATTGAACGCATTTTCGCTTGATGCCCTCCATCAAATGTCCTTCTCGTATTTGATTGTCTTTTTGCTCTTCCGAAGTTCCCGCTTCATTATTGCCCAGTACTGCTCCACCGGGCGCAGCTCCGGACAGTTTGGCGGGTTCATGTCCTTTGGAACAAAATGGACAGAATTGGCCTCATACCACTCCAGGACACTTTTAGAATAGTGGCATGATGCCAAATCTGGCCAAAATAGCGGAGCTTCGTCGTGCTGCTGCAAGAACGGCAAAAGGCGCTTCTCGAGGCACTCAGATTTGTAGATCTCGCCATTTACTGTGCCCTTTGTCACGAAAGGCTCACTCCTCAGTCCGCAAAAGCAGATGGCCTGCCAAACGAGATATTTGGAGGCGAAGTTCGACATTTTCTTCTTCTAAAATGTGTCATCCACATCGAACTTGCTCTTGCCGGTGAAAAACTACAACCCCGGAATTTGCTTACAATCGGCTTTTATATACGTTTCGTCGTCCATCACACAGCAGCCATATTTTGTCAGCATCTTTTCGTAGAGCTTCCGTGCCCGAGTTTTAGCCGTCGATTGTTGCCGCTGATCGCGGTTTGGGAAGTTCTGTAACTTTTATGTATGTAGTCCAGCTCTCTTTTTTGCATTCTGGACGTAGCTCTGCGACATGCCGATCTTTTTAGCCAAATCATGGCTTGAGACGTTGGGATTTGCTTTAATCATCTGCTTCACCTTTCCCTCCGTCTTTTTGTTCTCCGGTCCCGGTTTTCTTCCAGCTCCTTTGCCGTGGTCCAACGTCAACCGCTCCTGGAACCGCTTCAACACTCTGGAGACGGTTGAATGGTGAATGTTCAACATGCCGGTGCGACAGGTCAGGAAATTCCAGGTGTTTGGAAAGAATTTGTTCCCTCGACTCGCGTTGGTTCACCTCCATTTTCGTTCAATCGAAAAACACGACTTCGAGTTTGACAGCATGAAGACAATACACATCAATGAGAAAGTGTGCTAAATTTGGTTGATTTTTACCAAATGGTAAAAAAGTTATGCCCTTGTTGAATGTGTCGCAATTATTTCGTGTTCGCCCTTTAGATTTGAATCGAAAAATTGACACAAAAGGATTATCAACATTTTCGCACCATTGATCAAAGTCACATAGGCTCAAGCTCACGTTCGAATGTTTTCTTGTATTTTCCATGAATTGACTAATCGATGGATTTTCTCCGTTTCCGATCAATTTTTTTTATAAACGTATTTAACTTCTCCGCAGAGCATTCAGGTATCTGGAAATCATATCTGAGCTGTGATGGAAACAAATCGCCTCGAGCTATCAATGAGTAGGTATGTACCACTAGTCAGATATATTGACGTCACCAGCAACGAACGATGCTTTTGTTTTTCATGTTTACACAGAGAGAATACTATAAACGAAGAGCTGCCAAAATCTCACAAAAGCGATATGGAAGGGTTTCATCAGGGTTTCAAAATCTCAGACTCATTTTACTGACAGCGCAAGATATTGTGACAACACCCAATTCAATCACCAATGCCCCTGCAGTTCATGACAAATGAACCAAATTGAATTACATGCAACCGACACTCCGTCACGTGGAACATTTGGTTTTTGCATTATTCCCATTACATATTCGTTTCACTGTCTCACTGAAAATGAACACCCGAAACATTCATACGCATCTACGATCAACTGACAGTGGAAGGGAACAAAATTGCATTTAGAGAAATATAATCTCGCTGACATCGCGTCAGACGTTTATACGCGTGTTCGTGTGTATGTTCTCTCCGCCCGGTCCCATTTTTGTGCCGCCTATTGCACACACATCGATGGGCAACGGCACATTGGAGTACTGGGTTTATGGTTTTGTGATCAACGAAAATTTCACCAGAACGCAATGAAAGGTAATATTTGCGGCTTGAGCATTCACTGACATCGAGAATGAACTGATATTTCTGTCGATGAAACGAAAACTATATAAAAACAAACGTGATGGTGAGCCAGCCGTCAAATCGTTATAGGCACCGTAATAGAAAGAAGTGAAGAATGTCGGTGGAGATATTTCGATTGAAGGTTTATCGTGAGAGCCCGCTACAAACGATCGAAGCTAGGGATGAGATATTGATCGGACTGTTTACTACTGACGATCATCTGTGATCTGAGCATTACATCGCTCTGATTTTCAGTTGCCGAAACGAGTGGCTGATGACCGTCTCCCGTCTCGTCTGCAAATACGCACTCGGAGAGTCAAATTTACATTCGGTAACATTCGGACTGTGGCAAGCTAAACTGAGCGGAGAGGCGGGATACTGAGAATCGTATATTATGGAAACACTTGCCTTCATTGAGCAAATTACTGCTGCGATACTGCAAACCGAGTGGATAAAGTCTTTCTTTTCTCCTATCAAGCTCCGTTGATGCGATGTATGAATAATCTCAGAGTAACCAAGAGAACATCATTCTGTTGGGAAGGGAGAGGAGTAATAGTTGATCGCAGCTTGTACAGATCGCAATCTGTGCAGTTTGCGATTAATCATGGATCGAATCATGATCGCATAATTTCCATCCTTGTATCTGAGGGTGGTTGATATTTCTGACTGAACATGTTCTTAATTTCAACATGATCAACTGCTTTTTTGGTGAAACTAACCAACGATTAAGGATATCTGCACACGAATGTTCATTATAGTTTACTTTTTCACGAAACCAGCAGTCCATGGCAAAAAGTACAAAGCCTAAATGGGGACACACTTCGCCTAATTCGGCTATACAATCGCAATGTGCAGTTTGCACTGTTTCTGTGAAATTTTTTGAATAATCAATCTGCTTCCATTGATATGAACCATAGTGATAACAGAAATTTAAAATTTTCTCCGTGTATATGTTGACGCTAAGAGTAAATATTTTTATGTAAAGAAACATATATTCGCATGTTCTTAATATAGAGTAGCGCGTAATTTTTATAACTATTTCTTTAAAATAATTATTTAAACAAAGCCCAATCTTGTCGATACATATAAATCCTATGGAGCGATCACTTTTGCCTGCCCAACAGATTACTAATCCATATGTACGCTGCAAGCGCTCTATAGGCAAGGCATACACAGAGCAGGCGATGGGAGAGTATTTTCTAATACCCCCTTATTCTTGTTTAGCGCAACGCTCTCGCAGTAATGTTAGAATGAAGGAAATAAAAAATTCACTCTCGCCACACCTGTTGTATCTTTTAAACCGGTTGTTTCTCTGTTTCCCTCTGAAAACAAACCAAAGAATTATCGAAATGAGTCTCGGTCACTACTTCAATTGATAGGGACAAACGTAAATCTCAAATAACAGCATGGCGAGCGGCTTGAATGAAGGTGCGGTTATTCAATAGAATGAAAGGGATAAAGTGAGAAGAGAATCCGCACGAATGAAACATGCCTATTCGTCAAAGCATCTGATGAGCCCGCGATATTCGTGTGAAGAGAAGTGCTGTCAAGCATGAATGATGCGCCGAATGTGATTGTGCGAAAATCAAATGGCTTCGTCCATATCTGTGCTGACTCCCCCACGGGTCTCAACGACGTTAAAAGGCCAAACCAGTATCTGACACTACCTGGAGACATATGCACGAAATTGGCAGGCTGCAAGCGGTATACCACATTGATTTGTCTGACGCATACCTCCAAGTGGAAGTCGACACCAGGGACCAGCATTCGCTCACCATCAACATGCATAAATGATTGTTCAGTAATGTCAGCTGTGTACGTCAGCGCTCATTCGACATGCAACGTACTAACCGATCCGCTACTAGGACTATTGCTCCGAGCTTTATTGGCGCAAAACAGATAGTTTACGGCATTAAGGAACTTGGGCCAAAGTACATAGCAAAAACAGCTGGTCTTGGGAACCAGAATAAGTATTGGTACGAATCGGTCAAGTGCTATACAATGTCTGGCTAAGGAATATCATTGGAAATCATTGCAACCAATTACGTTTTTGACGTAGAACTACGCCTTTCAGGAAGGGTGCCAAATCAGAAAACAGGTTACGTTTTTATGAAATGAAGTTAACGTTAATAACTAATTTCAGTGTGAACCAATTCTCATGATTTGCATACTAATCGAATCGGAAATTCTCTAAAATTTGTTTGATATACCATACATTACAATTCGCTTATCTCTAAACGGTTAAAATTCATGAAAACTGGAAGAATTTCCTTTTTCCCATACATTTGCTCTGCCGATTTGTGTGCTCACCCTACCCATATTTCGAATGCTTATAACTCGAATATTTCTTAATAGATCGGAAAGATGTTAAGGAAATATTTCTACGCGTCTATCACAATTGATAAAATGTTATTTTTCATGAGATGAACAATTGAATAACTGTAAAATGTCAAGCGTTATATAAACGCCCTAACTGCCAGGTTTTGATTGGCCTGATTTACAATTTCCCCAAAATCGATGTACCTGTGGAAATCCGCTTTGCAATTATACATGCAGGACGGGTTTTTTTTTGTTCCCACCAATATGTTTCCCTAAGACTAGAGATACTAGAGATGAATGAACTTTCGCGGTTCGTGAACTACGTAAATAATTTCAGAGAGAAATGTAAAATGCAATGATCGTTTGACAATTCTTCCGCTCACATATTTTGGTAGTCCTAGGCATCATATCAAACGTTCATCAAATTTACTTGTAACGAAGAACATAATCTATTACAATGCATTAATTGATCTTACATGCCAACTGTTCAAACTTTTTACTTACAAAGCGAATATGTTGAATTCAATTGAATTCGAAAATTGTTTCATTCAATCGATAACTTATTCAATACAATATAAATACAAATAAAAATTTTTACTTCTGAAGTAGTATCAATAAAAAGAACTAAAAAGTTATTTCAAAAATTTCGATGCATTCTAAAATAATATTCGAAACGGTAAACAAGTGGATTGCATCATATAATTGCGCGTTGATCCTTCCCTTTTCCTCTATATATTTCATTCACCTTCCGTTGTTCTTCGCAATCCATTTCATCCTCGCGATAAAAGTGGGTACTAGAGTGCCAATGAAAATGGTCATGTCGAATTTCAAAAAGTTACCCCTTAAAAATGTTCACCACATCGAAAAAATACGAAAAAATATAAAATATCAGTTCATTCGGACTCCAGAGAGAGTGGCACAAAGCGGTCAAGGTTCGAGTATTTTTGAAAATCGAAAAATCACCCAAGGGCATAACAAAATTTTGAAAACCTCGATTTCTGGTGAGTTTTTGGCGTTTTGTTTCGTATTCCGAAAAAAGACAAAGTTCCAGAGTGTCCATTTTTGACAAAAAAAATTCGAGATGACAGTAACTCTCGACGTTTCATGCAATTTTAAGATAGTTTTTCTTACAATTTTAGGATAGTTTGCATCTAAAACCTAGATTTTCTTTTTTCCTTTGGGTGATTTTTGGATTTTTAAACCACTGAAAATTTGACCGCTTTGTGCCACTCTCCCCTAAGTCCGATTGAACTTAAATTTCGCATAGGTTTTTTTTCGAGGCGGTGAACATTTTGTATGGGGTAACTTTTTGAAATTTTAGAGTACGATTTTTCCCATACATTCGTTGGCACTCTATTGTGCACCGAACGCATCAAATTGACTGGTAGCAGCAGCCAGCGTAAATCCCACTCAACTTTCTATCGGGTTCGTGGGCCTCCTACTAGCAGCAGATGAGACAGCTGCACCGGATCCAGACACATAGCCACAACCATCATCACCCGAGGTTCAGCTTCTCGGATGGTTCATCGTAATCGTACACAATATGTATTGAAAAATTAACTGTACTCGTCATTCGTTTATGAACAAAATATACCTCGCACGTATAAGGTTTGTGAACAGTTTCAAACAGACCTTTGTTCATGTAGGACCAATTTTTTTAAGTAAAATATTCGAAGTACCATAAAACTATTTGAATTATTGAAAAAAAAACGAAGATTTCCGTTATTGTAGTAATAAATCACAATACAATAAAATCAATCAACTTTTACTGTTACTATCCCATTTTCTTCGACATTGAATGAAGTTTATCAATTCTAAGTATAAAAAATCTATTGTTAATATGAACTCTCTATATCGAATAAAGTTGTCAATTTTTTCACTTAATTTTAGAAGCAACATGCTTAAATCAAAGAGATGTTCTGGCGCATGTTATCCCAAGAATCCCAGTTTGCCACTAGAATAAATAAAAGAAAACATGAATTAAATGAATTTTCCATTCCGTACATATGCGACTTGCACAGACAGATGAGTACTAACACCGGCACAAATGTTATACTAAACAAGATGTCAAAGAGAATGCGAATAAGCAAATAAATGCAAACAATTCCCTGAGAGGGTCGTTGATGTTGCGTTACTTAATGAAATGAACAGTGGTGAGAGCGAAAATATGTCTGTCTATTTGCTTAGCCCCACCAGTTTTAGTATATATTAAAACATCGTCGCGGTTATACATCAATCGCGTATTTACTGACGTAAGCTTTAACGAAGTGCCATGCTGAACTATCAATATGAGTATGACAATTTTCGGATCGTATTAGCTCTTAATTTGAACGAGTTACGCATTTATGAACAATTAGTTCATTGATTCGTTAATCGGTGTATTATTTTTTTACTTTTTACGCATATTCGATAATTTTGAGACGAACTGAATAGTAAAATGAATGTGAACTACGCCGGGCGACAAAACTCATATTCAAACACAACTTGTTTCAATTCATCAATTGTAGTATGTGCTTTGCGTTTTATGTTGTGAGCATGCATGGATTTGAATCATGTAGACGAATGGAATATGAATCACCGAATATGACGGTATATTCATATTGTGTGCTGCGGATTATAATAGATTTTCACAAATATGTTCATAATGTATCGAAATGCGAATATATGTTGAATTTCAACTTTGTTTGGTTGTTTGAAGTTTGCGCGCTATATTATAAACTCTGGAGACGGCAACTTTGAATTAGGGACAGTAGAACTAGAACATATACAATCAATCAATATAATCAGCAATTCCATGATAAGGATGATCTTGCTAATGCACGGTAGAATGAGCATGAAATTCCAAAACTGTCGATTCATTGTTGTGCTGGGAAAAAACATATTTGCTTAAAAAGAAATACATCATGCCTTCTCAATAGTGTGACATTCAATTTAAGTGTGCGAATAATTGTTTCATATTAGATTGAGAAATGTAACTGAAGGAAGCAAAGAGGTATTTTAGGACTCCATCAAGGACTAATAAAAACCAAAATTGAATGAAAGTAGAATTGTACACTTGATATAGAGCAATTCCTAAAATCACAATTTTCATTATCAGAAGACCAATTTTAATTTTTTCTAAGGGCGTATCTAGAACCACTGATCTTTTTGCGAAAAATCATGACTCGAAATCCAGATGTCTGATTAAAATATGATATACAAAAAAATGTTGGAAAATCAATTAACTATTTGGGAAAAATAACATTTTAAATACACCGTTAAAAATCTTACTCGAAAATTTTATTTAATATTAAACATTTTATAGTTCAAAACATTATACATTTTAAAAATAAAATTCCTAGAAATCATCAACAAAGTTTGACGTATAGTGGTCTCATGCCATGCTAAAATGAAGATATGATATTTTTAAAATGTATTAAACTTCAATTAAGCGGTATCATTTGAGAAAAGTATTTTGAAAAAATGGGTTGGTTATATAATGGAAGTACCGGTAAGTTTCTTCGTTTTTTTCAAAAATTAATGCTTTTTTCTGCAAAAATGGTTAAAATTTAATATTCAAAGTATTGCCCATCGCTAGTCACAACTTTTTCCCATTTTTCTGGCAATTCACGGATTCCTTTACGGAAATAATCGACCGGTTTGTCGGCTACGCCCGAATCGTTCCAATTTTTGACTTTATCAAAATTGGAAAAGTGTTGGTCAACCAGGCCATATTGTATCGATCGAAAAAGGTATTAATCGGACGGAGCAATGTCTGGAGAATACGGCGGGTGGGTTAGGACCTCCCATTTCAGAGTTTCCAAGTGTGTTTTGACCGGTTTCGCGACATGCGGACGAGCATTGTCGTGTTGCAAAATAACTTTATCGTTTCTTTGCTCGTATTGTGGCCGTTTTTCCTTCAGTGCACGGCTCAAACGCATCAATTGTCGGTAGAGGACCCCCGTAATGGTTTCATTCGGTTTAGCAGCTCATAGTACACCACACCCAGCTGGTCCCACCAAATAGACAGCATAACCTTCTGGCCGTGAATATTCAGCACGGCCGTCGATGTTGATACATGGCCGGGGTATCCATACGTTGCCCGACATTTAGGATTGTCGTAATGGACCTACTTTTCATCGCCAGCAACGATTCGATGCAAAAAAGAAACCTTTCTTTTAAGCCTTTGGAGCAGTTGTTCGCACGTGAAAAAACGGCGTTCGACGTCTCGTGGCTTCAATGCATACGACACCCAATGTCCTATCCTTCGGATCATTCCTACTGCTTTTAAACGATCGGATATGATTTGCTGACTACTCCAAGTGTATCTGTAAGTTCTTGCTGCGTTTGTGATGGATCTTGATCTTTTTGGCGGTCCGAAACGTTCTTCGTCTTCCAAGTCAAAATTACCACTTTTAAACCATGCAAACCGCGCTGCCACGTTCGCTCAGTTGGAGCATGGTCACCATAAACTTCCACCAAAATGCGATGACTTTCCGCAGCTTTTTTCTTTGTATTGAAGCAATGAAGTGACGCTCCCCGCAAAAACACGTTCGTTGATACGAAATTCGACATATTCGAAGTGGCAAAAAACTATATTGTTTACGCTTTAAATTTTTGACATAGACTGAAAAAACGCGTAATGACTTTCCAACGAATGTTTGGAAATTTGATTCACTGGAATAATAATCAAGTTACGCCATCTGTTGTAAAACCGAAAAAACTTACCGGTACACCTAATATTTTGTGAGGCTATTCGATGTATGTTGGTTGTGAACATCCAACAACGGTCGTGCCGCTACTAACTTCATTCTACTCGTGATAAACTGTATACAAGAGAACCCACAGCTCAGTAATTGTAGTTATAAGCTAATAATACTAATTGTTAGATATACATTTTCGTTTTCAAAACCTGTTGACTTGTAATGGAAGTAAAAATGGACTCTATATAGCTCGATGTGTGTCCTATAACGCTGACGATGCATATGAATGTGAACCAGAAAACAATAACTGGTGACCCTATTTGATTCCAAGCAAGCAAGCAAAACAAATTATGCTCTCTCCTCTGAATGTGAGATGCCAGCCTGACCCGCAGCTTCACTAATTCATTTTTTTCCATATCTAGAAGCTTTACACTACAAAACCCATTTACCTCTAATATGAACCCGCAGCGTGATTGATTGATTGATTTTTCTATTATAGAGGCTTTCAACTTCGATGTTCAAGCATTTACTTGCTTTGATTTTCATGGTGCCTGATTTTATAGCCCATGTTAGAGAATTCTATTTTCCCACAAAAAAGGGTGGGTTGTATCTATGATATAACCGCAAGGTTGACGTGGGACTACCTTAGCTTAGTAATCATTTGTTTGTATTGATAAAATTTTTGATTAAATGAAACAATTTCCGAATTCGATTTATTTATTTACCATCTTTGGTCACAGACCACACAGACTATTTAGACATTCTTAATTCTATCTTTAAAAACTAGTCTACTTATGTTGAAATCAAAAATATCGTGCACATCGTTAAAAAGCCTACAGCATCTATCTAGCGGATTGTTATATCCGTATGTAGTACGGTGCCCTTGAACTCTGAGAAAGGAAGTGCTTCGGAGTTGGCGGTTCGGAACGTGAATATTAATATTTTGCAGTATGCTGCCGCAGTCGATGTTGTTGCTTAGTACGTCGTAGATGAACAGCCTTTGCAGAAAACTACGCCGGCTCGACAGAGTTTGGAGTCCGATGAGCGCGCATCGATGTTCGTAAGGCGGTAGATTGTCGGGATTTGTCCATGGGAGCCGCCGTAATGCACTTCTTATAAAACGTTTCTGGATTTTTTCGATACGTGTTACGTGCACACTGTGATACGGGGCCCAGATCTGCACTCCATACTCTAATACGCTGCGAACCAGAGAACAGTACAGTGACTTCATGGCATGTACGTCGTCAAATTGCGCTGTATTTCTTCTCAGGAAGCCAAGCATGGAGTTTGCTTTAGTGACTGTCATCGATATGTGCTCGTTGAATCTCAATTTCCTGTCTAAAAGTAGCCCAAGGTCCTTGATAGAGCATACTCTCACAAGCGGTGACTCATTCATCGAATATTCGAACGTGACCGGTGTTCGACTTCGGCTGAAGGTGATGATTTTGCATTTGGCTGGGTTTGCCAACATTCCGTTCATCTTACACCACGATGACAAGCGTTCAATATCAGCTTGCAGAGCCAGGCAATCAACCGTCGTCTTGATAATGCGGTAGAGTTTTAGGTCATCTGCATACAAGAGCTTGCAGCAGCTTAGGTGGTCGCATACATCGTTTAAAAAAAGTATAAAGATGAGAGGACCAAGGTGACTACCCTGAGGAACCCCGGACGGTAGTTGAAACGCATTCGATGTGGCATCGTGAACCTTCACGAAAGCTTTCCTGGACGAAAGGTACGATTCTATCCAGCGAACAATCCACGAAGGAAGACCGAGGCGGCTCAGTTTTGTGATAGCGAGACCATGCGGAACTTTGTCGAACGCCTTGGAGAAATCGATATACACGGCATCAACTTGACGACGCTTCTCGATGGCACCAACCAGAGTGTTAGTGAAGGTCATCAGATTGGTAATGGTGGAGCGTTTCTTCATAAACCCGTGCTGAAATTCCGAGATTAACGATCGGACTGCCGTGTACAGCTTATCGTGTAGCAGTCTTTCCAGGACTTTCGCCAAACAGTCCAGTATCGAGATTGGACGGTAGTTTTCCACGCTGTGAATGTTTCCAGATTTGAAGATCGGGGTTATGGATGCTAGCTTCCATGACTCAGGAAAGACGCCGTCAAGAAGTGATCGATTGAAAATAAACTTCACAGGGATGGTCAATGATGCAGCACAATTCCTAATGAAGGAAGGTGGAATTCGATCCGGACCAGGACCTTTCGAGGCGTCAACAGAAGAGAGGGCTTTGAAAATATCGTCGTGGCTGAAGGTGATTTGCTGTAGACGAATATCAAAACTCGGCAAGTTATCGATGTATTCCTGCGGAGTCGGAGCCTGATCGACTTCGTAAACGGTTCGGAAGAATTCCGCAAAGAGATTAGCAGAGCTAGCAGCGTCAGAGGAGCTTTGACTACAGTATGTAACGTCCACTGGAATACGTGCAGAGCCTTTTCGGGAATTTACGAAATTCCAGAAAGATGATGGATTTATCTTGAAACTACTCTGCAAATTGTCAATGTACTGCCGAAAGCTAAGTTCATGTAAACCACTATACTCGGCTTCAGCCGACTGTACAGCAGTTTTATTAGCAGCTGTTTTGGAGCGGAAATAACGTTTCCGAGCTCTTCGCAGACGGTTACGCAGATTACGGAGTTCGGAATTCCACCATGGTTGTGTGAAATTTAGGGAAGGCTTACATCTTTTAACAGGAACGGTGTCTTGAATTATTTGATATATGTTGTCGTAGAAGGCAGAGACGGCTGCATCAATGTCAGAGAGGTCAAGAAGCTCTGTCCAATTCAACGAGCCGATTCGCTCGTTGATAGCGTTAAAGTCACACCGTGCAAAGTCATACTCACTGCGAGCTGCTGGAACACCGGGCGGGCGGATCTGGCCAGGCGAATGGACGTCAAGTTTTAAAAGTAACGGCTTATGATGATCGTCGATTTTTAAAATAGCAGATGGTGGATCAAACAGCTCAATACCGTCTGAATCGCTAACGAATACCAGGTCAAGTAACTTGCCATTCACATTGACTAGATCGTTGATTTGCTTGAGTCCAACGGACAAAATGGACTCGACAAGAGCAAGTTCTTTTTCAGACGATGCATTGAGTGGCAACAGGCCGTTGATGTCTTCTTCGAAATTCCACACTAGATTTGGTAGGTTATAATCACCCACGACGATAGTTGAATCATGAGGCTTTGCCATATCTATAAGTTTTTGCACAGACTCGGCGTGTTTGGTATAAATATCCAGATGGCTGTTGGGACGAATATAGATGCAGCATAGGAAGAGCGATCGATGTAGAAGAACAATTTGTACGGCAATTTGTTCAAGGTTCTCACTGTCTAACAGATGCACAGATTTGCAATTAAGTCTGGGATTGACAGCAATCAAAACGCCGCCGCCGCGTTGAAATGAGCTGGTGCGAGAGTTCCGATCACAACGATAGATTGTATAGTTAGCTGCCAACTCGGTATTCGCAATGTCGGAATGAAGCCACGTTTCGGTCGAAATCACAGGAGAGCAACGAGTGAAGCAAAGCGTTCGTTTTAGTAC
The DNA here is from genome assembly GCF_029784135.1 of Toxorhynchites rutilus septentrionalis. NCBI lineage: Eukaryota > Metazoa > Arthropoda > Insecta > Diptera > Culicidae > Toxorhynchites > Toxorhynchites rutilus. Next base: position 170,655,597 of record NC_073745.1, read on the forward strand.
GTAAACCACGGACGTTTTGATAATAAATGGTCAAGAAATCACGAGTGCTGATTGAGGTTGGCAGAATTGTTACGTCGACGTTGCTCCCGGGTCGGCTATTGGCACAGGTTTCCAAAAATGCCGTGTGGAGGTGCCATTGTCCACGAATTCGCGAAATTCAATTCCTTGCGGCCAAGTAGAGGGGTCCATTGCCTTCATCTTCAGGTTTTGGTTGATTCCCAACTTAAACGACACAAACGTCAACGTGGTTGACGGTCGGCCCCTTGGAATAAGCGATTTTGCCACTACATCATCCGTCTGCAGACATTCCTTGGCGAGGTTTTGGATCTCCACTTCAGAAACTTCGGGTGAAATTTTCGAAAGATACAACCAAAATCTGTTATCTGATCTTTCTGTGGCTGCGATAGTTGCTCCGTTCGCCATCAAACCTGTACCACGAAACATTTTCGTTGGCCGTTCAGGTCGTTCGGAATCTTCGTCGCGGGCTCTTTTCGGTGTTGATCGATTGCCAAATTGAAAACGGTGAGGCAGGGGCGACAATACCGCTGGAGAAATTTTATTGAAGCCTCCTTGTATCTCCACTCTCAGCTCGGCAATCAAGCTGTCTTTTATCTCCGTCTTCAGATTATCGACAACCTTTTGGTACACATCGTTCAGTTCCTTGGTGGCAGCATTCATCGATGTTATCGTGTTCTTAAAGCGTGCGTTTGCCATGATGTCGCGACATCCTTTACACATCCAGAAAATAGCGGGATTTCCAGAGATTTCCTTGTATAATGTATCCGTTATTCTGGCGCATTTAAAATGGAAAGACGCTTTACAAAACCACCACAGACAACTTCAGCAGATGTCATGTTTGATGCGCAACTATTGCAGATTTCCATTTTACGGAGGAGCAAACAAACTGGCAGCACTGTAATACTTCTCGAAAAACACCACCTGGGCGCACGTATAGATGTCAGATGGTAATCAAAACACACAATAGGCAACGGAACGGGACGACGAAATAGAAAGAAACTATTCGCTCTGAGCAATACGCACACTAACTCACGATTGGTATGTTTACGTTTTGCTCTTGGATGACGATGAGGGTGATAACTGCCGCGATGCGGAAAAACTGATGATGATGGATGTATGTGCGAGCTGCTTGTGAGTCTGTTTCGGAATCCGGAGTGAGAAGATGAGCAGCAGCGGGATAAATATATTATCAGATTGATACAGATGAATTTTTATGACAGTGGAAATTGATGATGAGATGATGAACGGATGATGAGCTAATGTTTTTATTTCGGTGGGCGGCACGGGGCGACAGTGTTGCAAAAAACAGTACAGGTGGAGAGCGGCGAGGTGGGAGGCTTTTGATATGGGGCAATGGCGACGGGCAGTTTATTTCGACCACACTCCAGCCAGCTCGGAAAAATATGATTTTTCACTTATCCTACCTGACTGGAATATTGCGATTTTTCGTAGGCGGTTTATTCGAGTCGTAGCGGATGAGCAGATGCAGCGCTGAGCGATGGTAGATGAGGAATTTCGATGAAACAACAATAAATAAACGGAACGATAGGAGAACACGACTCAATAGCACGGCAGTGATGCCAAACTCTTGATTGAATTCAATATATTTGCGTTGTAAGTAAAAAGACGGGTGGGTAATGTCGGGGACATAACCGGAGTGACGTAGGACTATACAAAGGGGACAGCTTTTGCTAAATATATATTTTAATTATATTGTTTTATTTTCTTCTACCTACCTATCTACCTGAAAAATGAATTACTTTACTGTTTACTTTTTATGAACATGTTGGGGGTTCTGAAAAGAACCTTTGGTGTTGTGTTTTTGCGTTTTTTTTACAAACTTGATTCTTGATTTTTTTCTAAAGGCTTTGTACTTATTAAATGCTCAACGCCGGGCATCTTTCGGCGTATGCATATATCGTACAATCAAAATGATGGCTGTGATAGGGAATGCATAGGTAGTCATCAACTCATTCACTATCATATATTTCATTATTGAGCACATTACCGTACCTTAAACTGTGGTTTCGGAGACGAATGAATTGTAAGATTTGTAGTATCCGTAAACAAAGTAAATAAAAATAAAAAAGAACTGAGGTTTTGGAGACGATCTGTTGAAAAATAAACGAACTATAAGAACTTAAAATAAGAACAGAGCAGCAGGAAATACATAGCTCATCATGTTGCTCCTTAGTTATTTTCCTATACAATGCAGATGTAACGTCAGTCAGTCAACCAAAGAAAGCAGTTCTTGCTACCGAGAAAATTCGTTAATGCCATCCTGCATACAATGTGTTGTAATTTGAAGCCACTTTTAATTCGGAAACTATACATGGGTTTGTGAAAACTGAATAATCAATTTAAAAAACCCCAACCTGTTCAAGAACAAGCATAAACAAAACAAAACAGTTTATATTATATGTCATATTATGTCACTTTAGAATGCATTGGTATTGTGAAAAACTTTTAATAACTCTTTTTTGAATGGTTTAATGGCCCTGTAAAGCGCCGTGTTTTACGGTGGCTGGTTTTGCCACCAAAGCGGTCTGTATAAACAAACTTTGTCTTTCTTCTACCTGCTGCCGTTTTGCGATTGCGTTTGCCACTCGCTGAAACTAGTTGTTGCCTTGACGAGCGCCGAACCGAAGCTGCTCTGTTCTTGATCATGTTTTCTGATTGTCGTGAGCAGCTTTGCAAGCCAACTCGAGCACTCCGACGGTCGAAACTCTATAACCGCTGTTAGGTATACTGGTGCTCCGGCACCAATCCGTTCGGCCTAGTTACCCTTGCGGAGCAATCAATGAATGCGACCAACAGGGAACTGGAAACATGCACGGTTCGAGTGAGACTTTGCCTTTCCCTTAACTTGTCCTCCTTTGTTACGTCAACACGTCCACGTTGCTGCTTGTTTTCTTTTTATGATGTGATGCGATGCGATGCTAAACGATGCCGTACAACCACACTGGTTTACGGTTTGAAAGAAAATGAGATATTTTTTTGGATCCACGCACTTTATACTCTAGCGGTACACGCTCACAGGATAGAGACAAATCGGCAGACTCAGCCAAAGGGACGAGTCCAACGAGACGAACGAATGAGCGTTAAAAGGCAGCGATGGCAAAAAAATACATTCATTACGATTTGTTCGCTCGTTGGATTCACATGCAGGCTAAAAAGGGTCCTTTTCAGGATCACAAAATTATCTTCATTCTAAAGAGTTTATTGTTTTGTTATCACTCGATATCCCCATCTTGTTCGGCTAAACCTTCCTGTTTAGCGATTTGTTGCCACTCGCCACAGCTTTCACAGTTGGAAAATTTCTTCCCATCCAGCTTTGTGACATGTTGTACAGTAAATTACATTCAATGCGACGTGCCGAAGCACCACTCAGTGTCGCATTGGAGGCGATTTTAACCTGTAATTGAACATTTGCGATGACAGTGGTACAGTGTCGACTTTCAATGTGGGGTCATAATTTGGATCTCTATGTTTACAAAAATGTCCAACTAATTATGTCGCATTACATGTCCGTCCAATTAGCTAAATGTCGAACTAATTGTTAATTACTGTACTTTCAATCTGGAAACAATTTAAGAATTGGTGTAAATTGAATAATCAGGAAAGTCCCCAACTATCAATAAGCTCAGAACAACTGCCAAATTCACATACTCAGCAGATCCTGGCAAACAAATTATGAAAAAATCAAATTGTTTTTTATTATTATTTTGGATATTATTTTAGAAAGCATTGAACTATATTTCGTAAACTCTTTTTTGAAAGGTTTAATGGCCCTGATAAGCGCCTTGTTTTATGGAATGGTTCCAATTTAGAAAACTTTGTACTCGTGGTTTTGAAAAAAACCATTTCGAACGCCCTCGATGCCGCCTTGTTCTGGATTTGCCACCGAAGCAGATTGTATAAAGAACAAACTATTTTCTTCTGCTACCAGCTGCCGTTTTGCGATTGCGTTTGCCACTCACCACTCGCTGCAACTGCCAGTTGACTTGATGTCCACCGAACCGAATGTGTTCTGTTCCGAATGCGGGTTTTGTTTTCGGCGCGAGCAGCTTTGGCAGCTAACTCGATCACTTCGGCGGCCGAAACTATATAACGCCGGCTTGGTGGACTGGTGCACTGGTACTAATGCGCTCGGCCTAGCTACCCTTGCGGGGAACTCCAGACCGACACGATTCGAGCGGGTTTGCCTTTCCCTTAATTTTTCCTCCTTTGCCATGTCCAGATTTGGCTGCTTGGTTTGGTTTGTTGATGTGTTGTGATGCGAACTGATGTGGTGTACGGTTTGAATGAGAATGATCGTTACGGCAGCGGAGCGGGGATTTTTAAGCTGACTGGCTGGCTCGAGAATTACGCATGTGTGAGACTGCGACCAATGTTTCGTTCTTTTTTTTTCTTTTTCCTTTTCAATCGTGCTTCATTCTATTTCGCTGCTGCTCTGGTTGCCCGTTTTGGTCGGTACGATATGAGGAGCACAAAATGGACCAATTAAAAATGGGCACATAGTGCATTTTGACAATGCTTGATATTTGACAATTATTCAATTATTTATCTAAAGAAAAATGAAATGTTATTCGTTATGATAGATGCGTAGATATATTTCCTATCAATTGATGCAAAAACCTTTGCGATCTATTGAGAAATGCTCGAGTTATAAGCGTTCCAAATCTTGCATTTTTTCCTATTTGTTCAGTGCCTAGATTTCCATTTCACCCCCTATATCTTCCGGTTAGACGTAGTCCTACGTCAAAAGTTTGAACAAATACCATGTCTCTAGTGTCTGCACAATTTTACCAGTTTTAGAAGACCGTGTTAGGGAAACGCACTCTGGTCTGCACAAAGGCAAGCGAGTACAAATGTACTCGTAGTTTGCATGTATTTGCAATGCCAATTTCCCCAGACATCTTGGTTTAGAAGTCTTTATAGGTAAACAGATTCAATCGCAACAAAAATACTCCCGACATGCATGAATTTGCAATCCCAATTTCCCTAGACACCTTGGTTCTGAAGCCTGTGTCGAAGAAACATATTTTAATCGGAACAAAAATGCCCCCGACATGCATGTATTTGCAATGCTAACTCCCCCTCGCTCCATGGATTTGAAGTGTGGTAGGGAAACACATTTCAGCCGGAACAAAAATGCCCCCGACTTGCATGAATTTGCAATGCCAACTTCCCCACGCTCCATGGATTTGAAGTCTGTGTTAGGGAAACACATTTCGGTGGGAACAAAAACTCCCCCTACTTTCATGTATTTGCAATGTCAATTTTCCGAACGCCACTTGGTTTTGAAGTCTGTGTTAGGGAACACATTTCGGAGAGAACGAAAGTCCCCCTACTTCCGTGTATTTGCAATTCCGATTCCCCCAAGGCTGCTTGGTTTTGAAGTCTGTGTTAGGGAAACCGTAAAGCGGGCCAATCGAAACGAGGCAGTTGAGGCGTTTACATAACGCTTAACATTTTACAGTTATTCAGTTATTTATCTAATGAAAAATAACATTTTATTAATTGCGATAGATGCGTAGAATTATTCCCTACCAATTGATGCAAACATCTTTCCGATCCAGTAGAAAATTTCGAGTTATAAGCAATCTTGCATTATTCCTCCATGTTCAGTGTTTATGTTTCCATTTTACCCCCCATATATTCCGGTTAGACGTAGTCCCACGTCAAAATGAATGAACAATGCGCACTTAGAATTAAAAAACTTGCGGGATTCGGCTGATTTTTAGTGTTTTTTTAAATTCTACACTCAATATGTTCCCGAAATATTGCTCCAATGACTAAGTGTTTAGCGTAACACATTATCATGCCGGGATTCGGGTTCGATTCCCGGCCGGAAGATTTTCTGCTATCGCAAAAGCGTTACAATTTACTTCAGGGTATGTGTCTTCGGCCATGAGTAAGCATTCTTGAATTTGACGTATGATCCCACATGATAGTATACTTCTCGGCGCTGTGCAAGCGACAGATTCTGCTCCCTACAAAAGAAGAATTGAAAATATTCAGTTCCTGAAGAGAAGCGAATAATTGTATCGCAAGCCCAACCCCTGTGTGACTCCCACCAACCAATATGTATAAAAATAGCTGCAACGCAGCGAAGCGATCAGTCGTTTTCTAACCGTGAAGTGGTGAAGAAGCAGAGTAATCATAATTAACATCAACAACATGAGCAGTAGCAAAGCAGCAACATTCGACCAGAGTATTTTTACAAATCTTCCAATGTTGATTGATTGCTCATAGTGCGGCCTGTGTCTGGCATTTCCTTTTCATTGTTTCTCAAATTGAATTGTATTTACATAAAAAGCACTACTTCGCGAATCAAATAGAAAAGCAGAACATAAAATTGTATATGAAAAACTAAATGACAAACAATTGCGCGAGAAAACGTAGTTACGGCGAGCGTAGTTTTATTTTGCCCAAGATTTAAAATAAGAGAGAAATATATCAAGGTACAGATTATTTGAATACGGAATCCGATACAGACATTGAATTTGGTGAGAGAAATGTTACTCTGGTTGACGATATAGGTGCAAGTATAAAGCATCCAAACAATGAAGCAGAATACATGTTGCTACAGGTTGTTGACGCGTTAAGGAGTGAAGAGGTTTGTATTCATTCTAGATTATTTAAAATTTTTATTTGGTAGTCATGAAAATCGTGAAAATATTTCGAAACATGTATTATTAAATAATCCTAATGCCATTTAAATTTCTTCCGATGTCTTTACAGAAAATGAGACAGTTTCAAAAAGTATTGGAAGACTTGAGCTCGCGGGTTGCCTCAGCTGAAACTTTGATCAAGTCTTGGGTAGTTTCTGGTCCCATAACCAATGCAGCAGAGCAGATGCAACATTTGCAGCGTTTGCAAGACAAAATGACAACTGCTACTGCACTACTAGACGACTGCAATGAACAACAAACATTCTTCACTACAAATCATGTGCTGGTTCCTAACCAATGTCTTGCTAAACTGGAAGATTTGAACACCAGGTTTTTATGGCCTAGCATTTGAATTTAGCTGTTTTACAATAATCAGGGAGAATTTCTTTCAGAATGAAATTACTCAACATAGCCATGGATGAGAGACGAAAAACACTTGATCGGTCTAATGCTGTTGATTCAGAAGGTAATAAATCGATTCAATCAATTGGAACTGGCACAGTAGACTTATCAAAAAGTGTAAGACCGCCATGGGAAAGAGCAACAACACCTGCGAATGTGCCTTATTATATAAAGTAAGTAGGAAATAAATTTAGTTGATAACACCTACATTTATTCATTTTGTCAATATGGAAATAAGTTTTGTTGATTTTCTTCATCTTCAAGATCGCAACCTTCACCTAAAATGTTCCTTAAAAATCTTAAAAAATGGCTATTTTCGGTAGCGATAAAAATAACTACAAAAGATAATTGGACCAAATTTTACTTGAATTCTACGTTTATAAAATCATTTACGAAAATGCTTCAACGCCATGCTGGGCGTTGTTATGGTAGTTGGCCGGAAACTTAGTAATAGTCGACGAAATAATGGATGTCAGCATTCACTTCAGCCCTTTCGTGGCCTTGGCGATCAGCTGCTTTTCCTTTTTGACCACGAATTTATTGAGTTGATCCTCAACTTGAGGATCACCCAAAATTTTTCTATCAGTCACAGTCGGGGGACCTTGAAAATGTTGATGGTCTTCGGTACAAAGTTCATCTTCAGCCGGTCCATCTTTTCCAGGGATCTTTTATCATAATAGGCCCAGGTCTTCTTCTTCTTAAATGGCACTAACGTTCCTAGAGGAACTTCGCCGTCTCAACGTAGTATTACTTGTGTCATTTTTATTAGTACTTAGTTGAGAATTCTATGCCAAATAACACGCTTTGAATGAATTCTGAATGACTAGAATACGCGTGACCACATTGCAAGTCGGAGGTTTTTTTTGACGAGAAATTCTTCCAACCAGAGCGGTGTGTGGCTGCAGCTTAGAGGTTTGAGGAATAGTTCCTCTCTGGAGCCACTAAATGTGGCTGCAGGGTCGTGCTGATTACGTGAAGATAGGGAAGACCCTTTACTGGACGCTTTATTGTAGGCCAGATCACGTCACTCGGGTTTTTGGCCGGCCGGAAGGAGAGAGGAATGGGAGGGTGGTTGGAAGTTTCGGATTAGGAAACCGAAGCCAATTCGGTATTCTTTACTTATCAGCGCCCGTTGCGCTGTGAACATGTGGTTCTTCTTTATGCTCGTCCTCGCCGATGGTGTTCCCTAGGCCCCTCTCGGCCTTTCCTCCAAGGATGTGATATTGTTCTGAAGCGTAACACGATGTTTCAGCTTCTGGTCCTAGTGAGAGAGTGCCACGACGCTTATGCGTTCGTGGCTTGATTGAGAGTGCGTTTATTCGGTCAACATTTGCTCTTTTATACAGAATCTTTTTCCCTACATTGCCTTCTTGTGAGGTCTTATCTACCCCAGAAGGGCGTAGCATAATTGTTTATTTATCCCAACCTAAGCCAGACGGGCGAACGAGGGAATGA